>NC_137267.1:25521122-26121122 GCF_053477335.1 Acartia tonsa
GTGAATTGTACATAAGGGCAAAGTTGCTTAAAATTTAAAAATATGAAATTGTTCTTTTGGTGTTGAAACTGTCAGACAAAGTTTAATAGTGAAAAAATCCGCAAAAAATACACCTAAACCACATGAAGGAGGGGTCAGAGGTGAACTGTACATAAAAGCAAAGTTGCTTAAAATTTAAAAATATGAAATTGTTCTTTTAGTGTTGAAACTGTGAAATGAAGTTTAGCAGTAATTTTTTTTTAAATCCGCAAAAAATTCACAAAAACCACATGAAGGAGGGGTCAGAGGTTAATTGTACATAAAAGCAAAGTTGCTTAAAATTTGAAATTATAAAACTGTAAAATGAAGTTTAGTAGTAATTTTTTTTAAATCCGTGAAAAATTCACAAAAATCACATGAAGGAGTGGTCAGAGGTTAATTGTACTTAAAAGCAAAGTTGCTTAAAATTTAAAAATATGAAATAAAATTGTTCTTTTGATGTTGAAACTGTAAAATGAAGTTTAGTAGTAATTGAAAAAAAATCCGCGAAAATTCCCCCAAAACTGAGTATACACAAATAAGCAAACTTTTAGTTTTTGCATAGATAGACATTTCATACTTTACAATTTTTTCTGTAAAACCAATAGTTTTCGAGTTATTGAATTTTGAACCGTTTTGGGCCATTCTGGCCCACTGTGCGCTGTACTCTAAAATTGTTTTTTTATGTCTTAATTTGTTTAACTTTTTATGGATGTTGTCATCCTTGAATTTAAAGAAACTTAAATATTAGTTTGTCTATGAGAAGAATTTATATTACACAAGAATTAAATATTAATGTAAAATATGGTGGAAGCAAGTTGCTGCATCTCTCAAATTCACAAATTGAAATCTTAAGGATTCTTGCTACCTCTCTCTTATATCTCAATATTGTTGCCGTAAAACAGCAAATTATGAACAAAATAATAAGAGGTACCTATGTGCTTTAAGACTTTAAAATGCTAAAAATGCCTTATTTTGTTATTATTAAGTAGTATGCTGTTTTTGTCTATAGCAAAATATCTCGCTAACCGATTAACCGATATGGTTCTCCTTAACAATGAAGCTTCTTATAAGTTCAGGGTAGGTTTGTAACTATTTTGGGGGAGGGTAACACCCACCTCCGAAGAGAATTCGACCCTAGAAAAAAATATCCCCAAAATTTGTATTACTTATTATCATTTAGTGCCATTAGAAGCTTCTAGGGGCGTAGCCGCTAGTTATTGATAAGAAACCAATGTACTTTTAAAATTTTACAAACTTTCTACCTAACTTTTTTTCAGTTTAATGTTGGAATAAATCATTACGATAAAAGTCTAGGTGTATACCTATTGGTGCTTGAACATAAAAAAGTTTAATTAAGCAACTTTATTCATGCTTTTTAAGTCCATGCTTTTCATTCATATAGAGTGCCTTTATTTAGGGTGGCCTAATATGTTACACCTAAAAAAATTCAAAGCCAGATATAACTTTTATGCTTTGTTACTCATTGATTTTGTCATTCTTGTTTACTAAAAAAATATATTCTGTTTTTGTTGAAACAAGGTTTGATAATTTTGTGCATTTCACTACTAACATACTACCTATGCATTAATATAAATGAGATTAGGAAAGGTGGTTTCAAATCTTTGATACTTTGTTTTGTGTGCATTTGAAGCATGATAACCTCTCCACATTCATTATACATTATACAAGCAATAAATATATATTTAAGATATTAGAGACTTATTTTTTATGATACACTGGTGATTTCTTAGACATTGCTTTTTTAAACCCCAATTGTAATTTGATTAAAGTTGTTGTGCCAACGAATGAGAGTCCGTATTTATAAAACTTTTGGGACCAATACCATTGTCATTTCCATTTCAAAAACTAAGATTAAAACCGAACAAATGGTTGGGTTAACACTTTCACAAGTTTTATCATTTTTATCAAAAGCATATACACTACTTCTCTGAAGTGAGGATCTTAAAAGTCATTCAATCATTCGTTGAGGAGGGCACTTAAAGAGATGCTATGCATTTATAAGACTAGCACTTTTATGATTTTAGTTTTTTGTATCTTTGACTTCAGAAAAGTGTTTGATTAAATGCAAATGATATTTTTTTATTACTTGGGTTTATATGCTACATCATAATTTTTTTTTGTATGTCACTGATGACAGAACGAGTAACCAATTCTAAAAAAAGTAAACACTTTGCCCCATTTTATCATATATGTCTCATATGTTTACGTGAGAACTATTCTCAATACAGCAACATTAACTTAAATGACCTTTTCTTATTGAAGTATATTAATTGAGTGTATATAAATGCATACATATAAAATACATATATCTCATTTACCAAGTGTTACTTACCCATTAACATAAAAGACCCGGTTAAGATATGAATGATGACGATAATATGATGATGGAAAGTGGAGGTGGTGGTAAGAGAAGGAAAGATTGCTGGACACAGAGTTTCTCAAAGGAGAAAAGGAAGAGTGTTTTTACGAAACCGCAGATGACTTAAAGCGGTATTTCAAAGCAATTTAATGTAGAAGCCATAGATAATATATGTGGCAAGAAACCAATGAAGAAAAAACTTACAAAATTGATGCTATGCAAGCTAGGTACTATTGACAAACCTATTACCAAAATAAATTGAATTTTTAGATGTAAATTAAATTTAGGTGGATAAGGTTCAGATTCCCACAAAGGCTTACAATCTTATATGGTGGTTGAGACGTGAATTAATTCGAAGTGTAAAGATTACTTTCAAAATATTTACCAGAGCCTATTCTGTAAGCGTATTTCTTGATTTTTTATGGTTATTTTCCATAAACACCGCGAGAGAGAAATATAAGAGAGGGTGTTAGAGTAAGAAAGGAAGGGTGCACTACACACACACACACAGCTCTCAGAGTATTCATCAGACATAGGACCAGTAAACTCTATAATATTCCAGCATACTCACACTTTCTCTCGGGGGTTTGTTATGAGTGTTTGTTTTTGTGTGTGTGTGTATGTGTGTGTGTGTGGCTTGCCCCAACCAATTTCCTGTGGCAAAGTGATATTAATCATAATACAGTTGTCGACAACTATCCCCATGCACAACGTGCTGCTAACCACCTCTCACTCATGTCAACACAAGCAGTGAAATTATGATGGATAATAACATCACAGTGACATTTTATACTAAGCTAATATTGGATTTACTCCAGTTTTAAGAAGAGAACCAACTAACCCCCCCCCCCCCCCATCTCTCTCTCTCCTTGTTTGGTATTTAAGTAAATGTTATTAGCTTTAACCCTACAAGTCTTTCTTTTCCTTATAGAACCTAACTGAATCAGAAAAAATACTTCAGATGACGTAAAATTGTAAAATATTCGTCCTTGTTTGTTGTAAGCATTTGTCAAATCTGGGATAAATTGAAGATAGTCAAGTTTAAATCTTGGAAATCTTAAATTTCAGATTCAGGGGTTCGCCTTTTGTTTTCATCAGTCGACATTTCTTTTGGAATTTATCCTTAAAACATCTTTGAAAGTGTAGCTTTTTGTAATTAGAGCCTGCACGTGGTAATCAGATGTTTAGGAGTTTTACAAATAAGATCCGTCAAGGTATATGATTGTTGCCACATAAGTTCATAGGGTCATCATTGATTTGTTCATTAGAAAACTGCGCCTTGTGGAGGGTATCAACCTTGCTATTTCCCGAATAGTGATTAAAAGGGAGAGGTAGGTTTCAGGTAAAATCCGTAAATGTGTGTGTTTTAAGGCTTAAAAATAGTAGTAGAACGATAATATTCACTAAATATGTGTATTTCTTATTGAAAAGAACTATAGACAAACTTTTTTTTTACAGTTAACATAAATTTTTATCGTTCTACTACTGTTTTTAACTTATAACACATAACCTTTGCGGATTTTACCCAAACCTACCTCTCCCTTTTTTTAAATGAATACTGATTAGAACTTATTTACTTTATTCCACTGAGAAAAGCCTTTAAAGTTTTTGAATATATATTAACCCCTGTTTTAAGTTAAAGCTTATTGTGTTTCCAACCTTTTAACAAATTCAAAGAATTTTGAACAATAGTCTCAACTCTGAATTCTTTAGGTACTTTTCATTAAATATAAAACCTCTAAACATTTTTTATGGGCAAAGGTTATCTTCGTGTAGTTTTATCTGTCATCCATTCTTTCTTTTTGACATGGGGGAGGATTCAATTTATTCTATCTTTAAGGTAAGATTGTATTAGGAATTTGATTATTCTGTATCATATGGAGAAAGGGCTTATGACCCTCCCCCCACGATGAGAAAATTTTAAAAATTGATACCTAAGTGTTTTTTTTTAACATTTTTTAGTTTAAATTTTTAATTTTATATCAAGTAAATAATTAGGTAAATATTAATAGTGGATCAATACATATACGTCAAAGGGGGAGGGGGTTCAAGGGGTGTGTTTTTCCCACTAAAACTTTAAAACCCCTCAAAATAAAATAAAAATACATTGGATTATCCCCCCTCAAACCTTTGAAAGCAATCATTTTACTGAAGAAAACGCTTTGCCGTCCTTGGATCAATATATCAAACTGAATTACTTTCAGAAAACAAAAGCTTTCATAAATACAGATTCAAACAACTTGTATTAATATTACTGAAGTTGTAAATTGGTTTATTTTGAAGTGTAAACTATTATGTAGTTGTGAGAAGCAGTGAAAGTTCCTTCGCCCCAGCACTGGAGATGGGATACACCTTCAGGTAAACTTTGGGAAAGAGAAACTCCTAGATTTAAATTAGGTATTTAAATGAATGTTGGAAATCAATATCATCTATTTAAGATCATACAAGCAGTATATAACTCTTTAGGTAGAAATCCATAAAAGCTAAAATAAACAATGAAAGGAAACAGTGTTTAGATTTAATAGAAATACATATGTTTATCCCTCAAAACCTAGCGTACTGAATGTCTTCTTCATTTTAGGGAAGCTTTACATAAGATCTGGGATGGTTTTGGGCTATTTTTCTTATTCCTCTTCTCTTTCTCAAAAATAGAGCCTGTAGGCGTTAGAGGCACACCCGTTATTAATATTATAAAACTTTTAAAATTGTGTATTTGAAATAAGTTTATATATTGGAGTTGTGCTTTCTCAATTTTAAATCCTCTAAAATAATTTAGTTTGATTATAGAGAAATAGATCAATATTACACAAGAATAGAAAATATTAATTTCATTATTTTTGATTAAACTTACTTGAATAGTATTCCTTGTTTAATGCAAGAATCTTAACCTATCAAACATAGTGACAAACGAACATTATTGCTACTCAATGTTAAAACAGAAAAATCCTTAGTTTGGATTTATTTAAGAAGATGGGGGGGACTCATTACATTACTCCTAATCACAATATGAATCACCACAACAAACTAAAAAGTTAATGGGACAAATGTAAAATAGAAAGATGTTTAAAATAGACGTGCAAACTTTTGACAAGTAATAATATAAAATAGTGTCAAGCATCCAAGTTTATACCTCATAGTGACACTAATTTTCATGTAAAGTTTAAAATGGATAGGACGATTCTGTCTTGTCATTAGGTATGGACACACCATAATTTTAGTAAAGATTCGTTTTGAAAAATGGAATATCAAATTAAAGATTTATGTTTTATTTTCTGTGTTCCTAAAGTTGAATCCTATCCAAATCCTTTCAGGTTGAATTATAAAACTTTTTCTTTAATTTCTCTTCAGAGTACCACATTCATATTCATACAGGTCACCCTACTCCTTAACCCTTAATGGTCGGGCTCATTTCCGGATCTAATCGGTCCTATTAGAGCTAGAGGGTTAATTTTGAATCTAGAAAAATTATTTTTTCCAGAAATGTTTATCTGTAAATTTTATAACAGAAATCTCAAAACATAAATTTCGGCGGCCGCGTTTCACGTCTTCCCCTCTCCCCACCCGACTGTTAAATTATCATGTCATGTTTTCATTAAAACTAATTTTGCTTTTTTAAATTATAGTATTCTCCAGGAGGGGGAGACATTGGACTGTAAATTGCTGGTGCCTAAAGTTTTACAACAACCTTATCTAACTTAAACGTGGGCCGAAAATGTTAGGGTACTTTCATTAAATTTTTATTGGTTGGTTTAAAACTATCAGTCAAAACTTTTAACCAATATTTTTTAACTATATTATATAAGGGGTACTTTTGTTTTTAATCATTCGGGATAAACATATTTTATTGTTCATTGTCTTATCCCTGTAGATCCCTGAGTATATTCAAAATTTCTCACTGGTCATTTATATTGGGTAAAGTTTTGACTATATTAAGGTATACCATAATATATATTTGGTAGATAAGATGAATTATGCATTCCGCTTGTGTACACTTTACAATCTTATATACTTTCAGAAGTGGAACTACTCTAATCTCAATGTTGATCTACAGTGATTTTGTTTTTATTATACTAAAACTTAACCCACTTACCTCTGACGGAAATTAGTCATAAATATCTTATTTTCTTCAAGACCATATTTTTACAAATAGGTCAAAATATTGACTTTAGAGAACTTTATATTTGAGTATTTGGATGATGTATATTTTTTTCGATTTATTTTTGATAGTTGAATTTCCAATATTCAATAAATTTTGTGCAAGTCAACTCGAATTATATTTTCTGAGAAGCCTAGTTTTTTTCACACCATAATAACTTTCAACATTAAAGAAAATGACGTAAAAAAAGACAGCTAGATCATAAGCAATTAATTCTTTAAAGTTTTGAATGGTTGTTAAATTTTGAACACTCGAATATTTACTCTGTTCAAATTGCAGCACATTATTGATGATAGAAATTGAAAACGTGCATTAAAGAAAATTTATGTTAAGATATTGCATTGCCAACTAACCATCCTCTTTCAAGTTAGATACATGGTTGGACATTTATTACCGATATAGGTTTTGCCCTCCCAATACAGAGCAAACTATGCATGTATATAACTATTTTATGATATTCCTTTGCTCATAAATTAAACATATTTTGCCATTTACATATCTAAAATTAAAAGTAATTCCAAGATTCATGAATTTGCAAATTATCCTCTAAGCACCACTAAATTCTTAAATCTTATTTTAAGCGAATATATTTTGCTTTAAAACTGATGCAGCCAAAACAAGAACAAATGCAAGCAGAGCATCGTCAAGTTATTATATTTTTTTTTATAAAAATGAGACTTAAATTGATATTTTTAAACAAAAATAGTCCAGGGGGGGGGAAGTTTGTACAGTTATAGGAAATGAAAATTCGGTACCAAATTTTGCCCTGGCCGTTTGGGCTTGTTTTTAAAGTTATCAACCTAATTCTTTTTGTAAGCTCTCTTATATGATTGGATTTACCTGTAAAATTTTGAAAATTGAATTTTGGGACTTTCCCTCTAGGGGCTAGTGGGGTAAAAGACCCCCCCAAACACTAAAATTTTAAGTTATGAGCTTATTTTTAAAGATATCGAGCTGATTTTTTAGATGGAACCTTTTATTACATAGATGAGTTGATTAGCCACCCCATATTTTTTCACTTTACTTCTAGGGGCTTTTGGAGTAAAACAACCCCCCCAAATACAAAATTTATAAGTTTTGAGCTTACATGCCCCTAGAGGTAAGGTGCAAAAATGAAATATGGGATGGCTAATCAACTCATTTATAAAATAAAAGCTTCCATTTAAAAAATCAGCCTGATATCTTTAAAAATAAGCTCATAACTTAAAATATTAGTGTTTTGGGGGGGTCTTTTGCACCACTAGCCCCTAGAAGGAAAGTCCCAAAATTTAATTTTCAAAGTTTTACAAGTAGATCCAATCATGTAAGAGAGTTTACAAAAAGAATTAGGTTGATAACTATAAAAACAAGCCCAAACGGCCAGGCCAAAATTTGATACTGAATTTTCATTTCCTATAACTGTACAAACTTCCCCCCCCCCCCCCTTAATGACTTATAGATTCAAAGTTTTTTTTGAAATCTAAACTCATCTTTACTAAGATATATATGTTTTATGAATTAATATTTTATTATTTATTTGTCAAGATTACTAATCCCCAACTTACATCATTAAAGTAAAATTTATTTATAAAATGTTAAATATTTTTTTTAAGTAGGTATATTTGACAATTATTTTATTTATAAATATCAAAATCTGTTCTAATAAGTTAACCCTAGCTTTTTATCAATGTAATGAAAATTTCAGTTTTCTAACAAAGGAAGCTATAGATTTCGCAGAATTCCGTAAATGTGTGTGTTTTAATACTATAAATTATACCTAAATGATATGACAGTTGCTCATGTAAAACTGTAAAACGCCGCTGCCGCTGAAAACCGGTATATCCTGCCAATTTGTTTTTGCTTTTTCTCGCTAAATTACACATATTTGAATTTTTTAAGACAAGCTTATTATTTTCTGATAAAGTTGACCTTTTATTTGCCCTGGATAATTTAATTTTCTTGGATTTTAATATTAAAAATACCTATGTCTAAAAAAGTGTCAGGAGAAAATATATGCAAAATATTTTAGAAAAAAAAGTTTATCTCAAATGATTCAAAACGCGAAAAAAAATCGGCGGTTCAGCCGTCTTTTTTAAAGTCATAAAACACACACCATTAAGGAAATCTGTGAAAGCTACCGCTCAAAATTTTTAATATTTTTGTTAATATTCGAATACCTTATTATGCCTAGAGCCGCTTAATTTTTTTATTAGCTGAAAACTGGCTATAAGTCTATTGAAATGAAAGAGATTCGACTGAATTAGAATTAATAAGACTGCATTATGCAATATAGTGCAAAAATCCTATCACAACATTATACTGTGCATGCACATTTTCAATTGCGATAACTTGGTTGCAAGTTTGTAAATTGTGTGTTTTAGTTGTTGTTTGACCCTATTAGGTTTTTGTTTAATGAGACTAAAATGTTAACCGAATAATGCAAAATTCGCGTTATATTAATGTTTTTAAATATTAGTTTTAATATTCTTTGTTTTTATAGCATAAAACATGCATAATTTTTTCTTCCTATTTTATCTCAATTGCAAGTTATTTAATCAAAGGACTATGTTTTGACACTTATTTTGTTTAGGAGTGACATGTTCAATAAAACATGTTTTTTTTCTCAAATGATTCAAAATTGTTAGAAAAAGAAAATAAAATTCGGCGGGTAACAGTGGTTCCGCCGCCGTTTCGTCACAGCTCCTCATTGTAACTCATTTGAAATGTAAAAAATGCGCCACAACCCTAATGTTGATTTCTGTGTAGATTATATTATACTGCAGATTTTGTTTGCATAGAATTCTAAAATAAATATTATTTATGATATTAATGCTGCCAGATTTTTATACTACAATGATCATATGTATATGAAAGCATTGCTGTATTCTTATATAAAGATAACTGGTTGATTAAATAACAATATTCTATACAATGTATAATACATTGTTTTGCAAATAAAACAAAAGAAAACTTTTATTTTCTTTGATATCCTATTATGAAATTAGTCTTAAACTTAAGATCCCAATATCTAATGAACCAATTGGATTCTCTATTTTTGAGAAGCTTTACATAGGTCCCGTGATGGTTTTATGCTGTTTCTAAAACAGATTGATTAAGAGGAGAGTCAGTATCTTTCTATGCCATTGCTTAATCCTCCTGCGGGCCCTGTACATGCAATGCTCAAACCATGATGATGGGCTATCACAATGTAAACTAACCTAGATTAATAAACAAACGACAAAGTACACCTTGCCCCATTTATACTTAATTTATTTTAAATTAATAATTCAAAAAAGCTTAGGTAAACCTATGTCTGTTCTATAGGGAATGAAAAAAAGTTTGATTCTCATGGGCCCATAGACGTCCAAGCTTTTTATTTTGGGGGGGTAATTCGTTTTTTGGGGGGGTATTGTTAGAGATTTTTTATTTTGGGGGGGTATTTACCCTTAAAAATTGTTTGGAAGGAGGGGGTAAATACCCCCTCCTAAATGGCACCCCCAGGGAAGGGGTAAATTGAAATATTTTTGGGGGGTGCCGTAGGGGGGGGGGGATTAATCACCCCATTACCCCCCCCCCCCCCTTGGACGTCTATGCATGAGCCTTTCCAAAAAAAATTGAAATAAGATTATTGTGTTTTCCCTGATTATGTGAATTTGTATATTTTCAGTGATAGTGTAATATTGATAAATATTATATTTGATAGTTGATATAATATAGCTGATAAGAATGTTGTATAATATAGCAGTAATTACTCTGCAAATAAACAATTAGTGCCACAATAACCTATAGGTGTACCATCCCTGGCGCAAAATGATAGTTTAATTATAGTTTAATTTGCCTCTTTATCTTTGTATTAGTGGATTCGCCTCCTAGAAACCTCTAGGGGCATTTAAGGTCGGAGGGAGAAAAGTTGACCCCCCCCCCCCATATTTCAATTTAAGATTTTAAAAGAAGGGAGGAAGGAGATACCCTTATTAAAAATAGTTAAAACCTTCCCTGTACATGTAAGAAGCTTCACTGTATAGGAGAACTATATCGGTTTGGTTGTTAGCGGGATCCTTCGCTACAGACAAAAAAGCTTGTAACTTTATATATTAGGATTTAAAAGCCTACCAATCAATTTATGTTATATATATCGTTTTGTCAACATGAAACACTAAGCAGATGTGGTATTATGCGAATATTATGGTACACCTCACCTAACATTTATATTCTGTTGATGTAGTTTTGTACTGTATATTATTAAAAGCAAAGCTGTTCTACATTTAGGGTGTGTCCGTCCGCCCTCCCGTAACTGACATTTGTAATTGTAAATTTTGGTATGCAAGTTAGAATCGTCCTGTCTATATTATTACCTTCTATATTTGCTAATGTTCGGTTGCAATGTCCGTTTTCTCTACTTAGGTTCTATGCAGGGAGGGGAAATTGGACTTTGCATTATTATGGTTACAGAAGTTCTATAATCAGTCGATAGCTTAAAAGTTTGATTACTTTAAACTAATTTTAATCTACAGCAGGGTAATTTTGTTCATAATCATTGGGGATGTACATCAATTTATTGTCCATTGTCTTCCCCCTCAATGCCAGTTTGAGGATAATAACAGGGATGTGTATCTGCTCTGAAACTAGAAAAATATGTGGTAGGGGTAACAAAAGTGAATAAAATAAAAGAGTACCTACTAAAACATTTCTCCGTTTCTTACCCCTCCGAAGGGAAAAAATTAATCTTGTGCAGAATGATAATTCAGAAGATCTAGGAAGAACTTTGGGTCTAATATCTATTGATTATCCATCCAACATGAGACTACTTTTAGCAATAAGTTTAATATTTTTTTTATATTCAGGGGTAACTATGTATATCTAGGAGGTGGGCTGCCACGAATGCATTACCTGGACGAAGGAAATCCTAAATCAAGACATATTCTAGGAAGGCAAGGATGTAATATCTTAATTTTAAGTTATAATTAACTAGGATAATTGTGTTCATAAGTAGCCTAGCTAGAAATACGCAGCTTTCGCGTATAGTCCCTTTCGAGGCAACGCCCCTTAAGGGGCTTTTCGTCGTATTTTCACAGTAGCTTTTCCCCTATTTCGTGCCCTTGCGAGGGGCTCTAACCCTGCGGGGCAATCACCTAACCTAAAATAACCTATCAAAAGCTAATGTGAAAATACGACAAAAACGCCCCTTAAGAGGCGTTGTATTGAAAGGGACTATACCCCAGCTTTCTTATAAATTAAGAACAGAATACTTCAAGTATATGTAGAAATAAGTTACATAATCTCATATGCATGTTTTCCTGTTTCGTTTTTTTCTGTGTATGTGAGGACTTTTTGAACAGTAATGCTCTAAGTAAAGAGAAGTTACACTTTTTTTATCAATCCTTATATGAAAGTAACATAATGTCTATCTGTCTGTCTCTGTGTATCCAATCTTGTTATCTTGATCTTGTTAACCGCTGAACTATTATGGTTCTACTTTTCAAGAAAGGTTTTTAAACTATTTTGGGTTGGATCTCAACCCTTTTAAGTGAAATTATCCAAAGAAAAATTTGGCTTCCCAACAGGGTTTCGGATCCGGATCCGCAAGGATCCGCATATTTTTGAGTCCAAGGATCCGGATCCGCAAAAAAATGCGGATCCGGATCCTTGGACTCAAAAAAATGCGGAAAAAATGGAAAAATCTACCTAAATTTATATCAAATCTCAGACATTCTCTTGATGAGAGCCAATCTTTAAGGTTTAGGTTCAGGTTCAGATTAAAAGTATTTTTGACTTCAAATTAAAGAATAAATTTTTTTGAAAAATTTGGTGATTTTATTTTTATTGTCAAGGATCCGGATCCGGATCCGCACTGACCAAATTTTGAGGATCCGGATCCGGATCCGCATACAATCAATGCGGATCCGAAACCCTGCTTCCCAAGAGGCTGTGCTTAAAGTAGCATTCTTATTTGAAATATTAATAATTATGATATTGATCCTTATTCTTTGATGGTGCAGTGTTGATTCATGGAGAACCTTTTTGGTCACAGTCATGGATGAGGCTTATTCCTTTGCTTACAAATAAAGGTTTCAGGTAAATAGAACACTTTTAACATGATACTTGATTTAGCAAATCACTAAAGAATTCTTGTGTAGTAACCCTTTAATTATTAAACAGAACTAACAATACTTAGGACAATTAATATTAAGAAAATAATGGAGGATTTGGCACATAAAAAAAATAAAAACTATTTAATCTTAATCTTTTCTACCTGTTCCCTAGATTGATGTATAGTTTACACTGATTATTGAGATAAAAAGTAAAGTTTTTCTACAGAATGTTAACATAACAAGGATGACAACATCCATAAAGGCGAAGCTATGAAATCAAACTGTAAAACAAACGAACATGAACACTTGCCGAGCGTCAGAACCTAATAATCAGAATATTGACACTAGGGAATGTACTTGCTGCCAAATTGCGCGAATACAGGATTCTGTTTAAGGACATATATTATTGGAATTGATTATAAAGATGACTCGCTTTAAATACTGTAACTAGCTCTCCTAGTAATAAATAAATGTTCTAAAATTTTTATGTATGGTGATTATATCACACACAACGTTGTCGTCATTACATACGGACGTACATATCCTAATGATGTGAAAGGCATCGCTTGAGATAAGATAAGTTTACGGTGCTGATATTTTTATTTTTTGGAAAGTTAAATGTAGAATAGTACAAAGACAAAATTTACACATGAAAATTATAGAGAATGGAGATTCATTTATAAACCACTGATCTAACGTTATCCCTGACATTAACATCAAATATAAAACTATGCAGACAAGACATAGTACAAAAACATTAATTTATAGTAGACATACATTTAAATCAGTCTTCAAAGCGAATAAAATAAATAAAAGTTTTCTCATGTTTGTTTTGATAAAACTTTTACCACTAAATATTTGTTCTAAAATATGGAAATGTGCTAATTATATAAATTCTAAGTTGTTCTATATAGACTTAACTGATTTACATAACATGTAATTTAGATAATGATAGCTACACGATTATGTTGTGTTTTTTTTAGTTTGAAATAAGATTAAGAAATTATACTTCATTATCCTATCAATTTATCCATAATAAAATCGCACATACTCATAATTTTACTATTAAAATGCCTTGATACCATTAACCATGCGGGAGCCTAACCTTCCTTGCTTTAAAGTTATCAAATGCACTTATATAGAGGCTATATGGGTTTCTCAAGTATCTTTTAAAGAATAATAATGTTTAGTTAAGGCGGCATACCATACAAGGACATTATTTAGGGGAGGGCTGTAGGATTTTTACACCAGCTTATAAATGAGATATGGTATGCTGTATAGCTCTCTATAAACTCTGAACAAAATGAGAACAGAATTTATGAAAATCTGTTTGTAATCTCCAAATAATCCTCTGTGAAACATGTTTTGGAAATATTTGTGTGAATTCTTGTATTGGTTCCACGAATAAAGTGTTCTCCATAGTTTCAATAATGCACAACTTAGATTCTTTATATTTGGGAATTAACAAGTTTTTATATTCGGCTTCTATTTAGATTATAAACGAGGATGCATGACAACATCCATAAAAGCAAAGCACTAAAATCTGACGGTAGACAAAATAACTTGGCAGTGTCAGAACTTGATAAAATGATATTGATTTATAATTCCAAATAAAATTGTCAATAATTTTTTGGCAAAATTGCTTAAATATATCATACTGTTTAAGGACATACTTACATGTTTATAACATTGTACTTTATTAACCTGGAAATCAAATTTACAAAAGTTAAATAAATAGGATGAATATACCATTGAAAAAAATAGTTCTAAAATATTCAGCATATATTAATTGGACATGCAGGCTTTCTGTTAACGATAATAGAGTTGCTACGCTTACAGGAATCAGCATACGAAGTTTGAAATCGGTAAGCTGATTCTAACATGCATAAATTAACGATTATCTGTTGCGGACGTACATCCTAAACTTAATTATTGAAAAGCTTCGATTTTCAAAAAAAAAGAGAAACAGTTCAGTGCATAGACATATAAATGGGGGGGGGGGGTAAAGAGGTGATTACCCCCCACCCCAATGAAAAATGAAAATTTTGGATTTTCAATTTTTACCCCCCCCCCCCAAAAAAAAAAAATGAGCTTGGGTGTGCCGTAGCACCCCCAAAATTTTTATTTTCAGAATTTCTCCCCCCCCCCCCCCAAACAAAAAAGCTTGGACGCCCCTGGTTCAGTGTTTTTTGCTTGATTGATTCAAGGAAGCTTAGTAACAAAACTAAAAACCTTGGTATCATATGATTGTATGTCATCTTTATACCCAGTTTCTTATTCCTGATTGGCAAATAGGAAAACTACATAACTTTTCTTGATTAAGTGAAATCTAATCGTTTCCTAGTCTAGACTTTGCAATACCATGAACAGATAAACTTTTTTCCACCTCGCAAAACATACAAGATACACATTTTTGTTTATTTGTTAATATTAAAATAGATTAATAGACAGGCCATTCTCTAAATCGACGAGGGTGGGGTAATAATGAGGAGCTTTCATAAGACAGCTTGTCAAGTCATAATAATGTACTTGAACTTGGAGCTTGTGCTGGCCCTGGTGGCTATACAAAAGTGTCTCGTCATACTCCAGAAGTCTTAGGTCTAATCAAACAAACATGTTAATAGACAGAATTGAGCTCATTATGTAAGCTTTGAAAATGGATTTTGTCATTTACACCTCCGAGCCCCCCTTCCATAAACTATTCTCTGAGTTGTTATTTACAGAGCCTTATCTGCTTTGTGTTTGAGCTTTTCTGTTTTTGTAATTGAAATGTATGAAAATAGAATGTTATGTTGATATGAGAAGAACGAGGAAAAAGCCTGAACATTTAGCCATCATTGTTGTAAACAAAACTTTTAATTTGACTCCATGTTGTTACAAAAAGGTGTGTATACAGTTCCACTAATATATATTTATTTTAGTAATAATAATATTGAAAGTAGTAAGCTTTTTTGTCTGTACCGAAGGATCTCGCTAACCGCTAAACCGATATGGTTCTTCATTACAATGAAGTTTCTTATAGGCCTTGGATGGTTTTACGCTATTTTTATGCCCCTCTTTATCTCTTCGAATATAGAGCCCCTAAGTGCTAGAGGCTCAGCCACTAGTTACTTTATAACCTACAAAAATTGTCTTTCTCATGGAATTCTAAGTTCTTAAAGGAAATTTTAAATTTTCAATACTTAGCAAAAGCAAAATCCCATTGAAAATTCTGCCAAATCTCTGTTTAAATATGTCTTATGTTTAATTTTCATCAAATTAGCATAAAAAAGCTTTAGTGTGCCTAAATTTTGGTTGTTTATTGCAAAGTAAAAGTTCATAGGTTTTTCTTTTTCTTATTTTTTTTATAACGGAACTATATTTATAAATACCTTAATTTATCAGAAGCACTATGTTAATTAATAAGGTTTAAAATCATCAGATATGAATGTAATATAGTAGTATTTGCTATACTAATTAAAGATTATGATTAGTGATTTATTTCTAAGTAGGGCTCGGCACCCGCCTGTAAATCTCAGAAATCAACCATTAACAATTTTAAGTTCAGCTGGAAGTCTAAACTTGACCCAAATATGGCAATCCCTCTTTTAAAAAAGAAATTAAAAGCATTCCAATATGTTTATCGCGGCTGAAGCGTGTCTGCTGTGCGCTATTTTTAAGATTGTAAAAACTTCGATTTTTGTTGTAGTTAAAGAACAGAAATGTTGTGACATGTCCTTAGGGAAAATATGTTGACATAGTTGGGCATTGTTACAACTTATTTATACTTTCTATAATTATCTACAATAGCGGCTTTAATTAAGGAGAAGCTTTTTACCTAAAAGGATTCAATGCGAGTTTGATATGTCCAACACATAATTGCACACAATAGGAAAGAAATATTTTAGTGAACAAAATGGAATGGTTGGACAGACGCAGTCCTATACAGATGGGTTATTTGGCAAGCCACATTATATTTTACAACTCAAACTTACCCATAGTTGTAGCTATTATGACTGAGGGCCAAAGATTTAACTTAATTCTTAGCTGAAGACTTGCTCTTCTTTCTTCAACTATCTTCAATCTAGTCAAACTCTTAATTGACGGTATTCAGGCCTTAAGGGAAATATGTATCATGTTGATCTATTATGAACTATTCATGTTTGTAGTGGCTTCATTCATAGATATGATGTAGGGTTTTTTCAGGCTCCAATATTTTTATTGTTTTTTTAAAGCCATTTACCCTCTCTAAAACATTACTTTTCTCTTTGTTATTCTACATTTATTCTACGAGATATTTCTAGACATAAACATTCTTACACATACACACTACCTACTACTTTATAGAATAAAAATGTTGATTTGTTGATATATAAGGGGAAAAGATTAATTCTTGTATGTTCTAATAACAGAAATAGTATTTTCTTTGAAAACGTCACAAAAATGAATCAAGTTGTAATCTAAGAAATATAGAAATGAAAGTACATGATCTATATCAGGTTCCATTCTTTTATTTTTATAATAAAGGTCAGGATTTATTGTTTGCTCTTGGAATTTTAAAAAAATATTACAAAAATGTACTATAAACACAAATGAGGACTTAAGAGGGCGAGGGCGATATCTTGAAAACAAGAAAAGTCGTAGAAAAGCTTATGAAAGAAGGAATTAAGAGATCCTATTGAAAAATATCTACATTTTATTCTTGATTGATAAAAACCACCATTTTCATGCATTTTTTGGGACTTTATTCAATAGGTAGGTATTTAAGGTTTATTGTTTTTAATAATCGCTTAAATTTTTCTTGTGAATCCTAAATCTAGGAAGCTAATTATAAAATTTATTTTTCTGTGATGTTTCTTCACGTTTTTCTTACTTTGATTTCCTATATTCTTAATAACTTTTAAAATAATACCTATCTTTAAAATGAATTTTGTAGGGTAAATAATTTCAATATCTACAATATAATCAATGATTGAACATGGTTATAAATATATAACTAACTAGTACCTATATGTTTTGTATTCCTACTGTGTGAAGTAGAGAAGAAAGAAAGTTTGGCAGTACTATACAATAATAAAATACTTTCTTATAAAAATATACCTACAGTCTCCTTCACTATAACTTGAGGTGTCTTATTGTGTTTTTATTATACATACTTGGACTAATAGATAATTTGATAAAAACAAGTTTCTGCTCCTTCTATTTAAGCTAGTGGCTATGCCCCCCAGAGTTCTTTAGAGGTACTTGAGTTGGGGATATGGGGCAGTTGACCCTTCCCCATTTCAAAATTAGTTTTATTAAGATAATGTTAAAAAATATTTGGGAATTTATATCTTTGGGCATTTTTTCTTGGGACGTTGGTTAGTTATAAACTTTTCCTGAAATTATGAGAGACTACTTTGAAAAGGAGAACTATATTGGTTCAGCAGTTAGTAAGATCCTTTAGAATAGACATCCTGTTACTTTTATATAAGGATAAAGGATATCACAAAATAGCCTAGAACCTAATATCAGTGTATTTTGGCGTATGATCATGATTTTTGTGTAACTGTACATGTATGGAAACTTCATATATTGGACCATGGTGCTTGAGACAAAGTTTTATTGTTCTACTTAACAATACTTGTCACAAATAAAAGTCCTCACCAAACTATAACAAACATTAAACACACAAAATTATCAGCTTAATATTTACTTATTTGGACATTTCTTACAAGTAGTAAAACAACTCTTAAAGTTATTGTCTTAGTATGTCTGTAATTGATAAAGAAAGATGGATTTAAATATATGGATATAAAAAAAAACATTTGCATACCTTTTAGTATTTTGCATATTAATAATTATAGATAAAGATTTTAAATTTGTGGTTAATTTTTAAGGGATAAAGGCAGAAAGGGGCACTATTGCAGCACATTTAACAATTAAATGCTTTGGTTTTGTCAAAAGAACATAAATTAGACGTTATACATACAAAATGTAATTATGAGAGTATAATTAAAAACTACAACTTTGTAGTTGATTAGTTAACAAACATATTTTTAATCCTTATGTAACATTTAAATTTTTATAGATTTAAAAACTCCCAAGTACATAAGACTGGTCAAAATTTAAGAAGGTTTAGGGTTGGGAGACTCCTATTAAAAGGAAAAACAAACTAGGAACAAAATAGAATTTTTATAAACAATGATGGTTGTTACTGACTATTTCTTATGTTATATAATCAATATCAAATGTATATACAATAATTACTTAATAATTGAGTTACTTAGGCATAAAATCGTACTTGTTGTAATGTAATAATTTTAGATTTTACTAGGAAACAATATCAAATATAATTCTTGTTCTACTTATTTAAAGAGAGATTAAACTAAATATAAAACTATTTTATAATCATATTTAACATTTAGCTCCCATATGAGGTGTTCTATTATTTCCGAAGGATTATATACAGGAGCTATTTATAATACAGTAAAAATATGATTATTTTATTTAAATTTTGTGATTGCAATTTGCTCATTTAATAATCCTTATATAAAAGTAACAGGATGCCTATCCGTAGCTTAAGACCAAGCTAATCGTTGAACCGATATGGTTCTTCTTGAAAATAGCTTGTTATAGGTTCAGGTAAATCTAGAAGGTTAACTACACCCTCTAAAGAAAAATCTCCCTAAAATTTAAGTTAAATGAAGAGGATCGCATCCCCCCCCCCCCCCCTAGATATACCACACTTTTCTGGGATCTTGCTGTGTCAAGTATCAACTGTTGGGAATATCAAAGGATGACTCCATGCAAAATTTGAGCCGGATCCGGCCAAAACCGGCCGTGAATTTTATGAAAAACCGGTTTTTTCCGGTTTTTAGGGGTTATCTCTAAAACAATTCAGCTGGAGCAAAACCGGTTGGAGGTACAAAAAATTTTACTTCACATAAAATTTAGCCAATGCAATTGCCTACAAAAATGTACTTCATCATCAACTTGATTGGACAACTCTTTCCCCTCCTAAATGTCCATTAAAACCTCGGAAACGGCAAAAATCGCCAAAAATCACGCCTTCGGCGACGAATAACGGCTAAACGGTCAGCCGGAGGCGAATGAAACATAAATAAAGAAATGTCCGCCTCAAAAAGTTGTTCAATATCAAAGAGATGCTTAAAGTCCCTAAAACGACTCCTTTCCCTCCTTTAAGGGGAAAAACTGAAAAAACGTGATTTTCAAAAGTATGCCCACTTCGTGGGTGTGGGGGGCACTGAACCTGTCACCCCAGGGTCACCAAATATAAAGTCTAGGCGGCCCATAATGCTGAATTTTCACCAAGTAAAAGTCTTGTGTCATTATCTCTTATGAGAAAAAAGTTATTAATTAATTAAAATTTCAAATTGTGATTTTTGATGAATTTCTTTGATGAAATGACAGGCTGGTCAATTTTTAGGCCATTTTTTGCGGTTTTTGGGCCGTCACGCCCAAACGGTTTGAGATTATCTCATGGGACCTTTTGCCCAACCTAAGTTTGGTTATTTGTGATGTCTAGGGAAAAAAATCAGACTTACGCAAAAGATTATAATTATGATCTTTACACAGAAAAATGGCACGAGGTGAGGGTTTGAGGGGACAAAATGAGCCGACTAGCGATTTTTGACGGCGCGTAGCTACGTCCTGCTTCATCCAATCCGGGATTTTTTTTTCTTAGACCTCACAAATAACCAGACTTAGGTCGGGCAAAAGGTCCCGTGAGATTATCTCAAACCGTTTGGGCGTGGCGGGCCGAAAACAGCAAAAAATGGCCTAAAAATTGACCAGCCTGTCATTTAATCAAAGAAATCCATCAAAAAATCACAATTTGAAATTTTAATTAATTAATAACTTTTTTCTCATAAGAGATAATGACACAAGACGTTCACTTGGTGAAAATTCAGCATTGTGGGCCGCCTAGACTTTATATTTGGTGACCCTGGGGTTACGGGTTCAGTGCCCCCCACACCCACGAAGTGGGCATACTTTTGAAAATCACGTTTTTTCAGTTTTTCCCCTTAAAGGAGGGGAAAGAGTCGTTTTAGAGACTTCAAGCATCTCTTTGATGTTGAACAACTTTTTGAGGCGGACATTTCTTTATTTATGTTTCATTCGCCTCCGGCTGACCATTTAGCCGTTATTCGCCGCCGAAGGCGTGATTTTTGGCGATTTTTGCCGTTTCCGAGGTTTTAATGGACATTTAGGAGGGGAAAGAGTTGTCCAATCAAGATGATGATGAAGTACATTTTTGTAGGCAATTGCATTGGCTAAATTTTATGTAAAGTAAAATTTTTTGTACCTCCAACCGGTTTTGCTCCAGCTGAATCGATTTACAGATACCCTCTAAAAACCGGAAAAAAACGTTTTTTTATAAAATTCACAGCCGGTTTTGGCCGGATCCGGCTCAAATTTTGCATGGAGTCATCCTTTGATATTCCCAACAGTTGATACTTGACACAGCAAGATCCCAGAAAAGTGTGGTATATCTACCCTTTCCTTTACTGCGGCTAGAGGCCACTATTGGTGTAGCCGCTAGTAACAAATAAATTATCAATGCTACTCTAATGAGATTATAAGCTTTTTTATATTACTGCTTAAAGTCGGGCAATTCCATTAAAATACTTAAAATGTACGGAATTTTATACACACTCAATCTTACTGACGTATTTTTTCAACGGAACTAACCTAAACTAAATATTAAAGTGGATAAAAATAGATTATCGAACCGTTTTTTAGTAGCGAAGCTACTCTAAAATTTGAAATGTCCGTCTGAGACAGAATAGGGGAAACGTGATTTTCTCGGCTCCTAGATATCAGTCGGACCCCTTTTTTAGCAGGTTTTAAGCTATTTTTATATTTTTCTAATTTTTCTCCATATCTTTGGTGTTTATGGTCCGATTTTCAAAAAAAAATTAAGTTATAGATATCAAAATTAAATTTCCCATCGATTAAAGAAAACAACCATGACGGTCCGACTGCCTTTTTGCAGGTTTTAGGCTATTTATATATTTTTTATATTTTTCTCCATATCTTTGGTGTTTATGGTCCGATTTTAATTTTTTTTTCAGATATAGATATCAAAATTTCCTGTCGTTTTAAGAAAACAAACATGGCAGCCAGACTGCCTTATATATAGCAGGTTTTGGGCTATTTTTATATGTTTTACATATTTCCCCATATCTTTGGTGTTTTTGGTCCATTTTTCAAACTTTTTTGGGATATCAGTATCAAAATAATTTTTCCTATTGTTATGAGCATCTTTTTTGTCGTCATCATACAAAATAAAACAAGGTTTTGTGTTTATTTTCTCCGATAAATCTATTCTTGATTTTAAAAATGTGTACACATTCCCATCTACGATTTTTTGTTCTTCGCTACTTATGGATGTTGTCATCCTTGTTTTTCTAATATAACTAATATATAAAAGATGAGAGAAACATAGTTTGTCCTGTCCCACAAAGCACTCCCCCCTTCCATCCTCACTTAAAATAGAGGGGGGGGGGGGGCTAGTATTTATTTCCTACGCATAAAACCCGAGGGGTCTATATTGGCGGTGCCATAACCCTGCGATTTTATATATATATATAACCTAACCTCACCTGACTTTCAATAATAAACGAAAAACTTTTTTTCAATTTATTTCAATAACAATTCAGAATAGAAACAAGGATGCTAACATTAATAGATACGATGCTCAAATAAAAGAAATAGCTTATTATACAAGGTAATAATTATTGTTAGTTTTTTCAGAGTGATTGCGCCTGATTTGATTGGCTTTGGAAAATCAGATAAATATGTGGACTACAGAGTTTATAATACTAGGAAAGGCTTACCTACAGATTTAACAAACAAAAAATAAAATAAACTTTGAATGCTACGGACTTAAAAAAACGGGACTGTGGCGTAACAAGTAGTGCATCCGCTCGTTGTCGGGAAGGCGATAGGTTCTAATCTCGGCCCGACACTGCCTCATAACTAAAAAGTTGTTCCTACTGCTACTATATCAGGTGTGCGACATAAATGGGGAATGCCTTGGCCTCAAACAGGCACAACTCATTACCAAGCACAGTAAGGACTAGTCAGACAATGGTCGTACAATCAAGGGTTGGTCGTCTGTAGGATATTTGGCCGCGTAATTGTGCACTTCAGTAGCAAGATTTGGTTCAGAGACGCACCAAAATAACACCTAATGGCGTATCCCTTCCTCTAGAGAGAGAGAGAGCGAAGTTACGGACGAAAAAAAAAGAATTTAGAAATATTCAGCTTGCACTATGGTAGATTAATCGTTGCTTTTAAACCTTCCTTTTTTCTCCCCTATTCCTTCCCTGTGTCCTTCTCTATGCATTCTCCCCTCTACTAAACCATTGTCCATTTTTCACGTAATCGGTGTTTGTAAAAACAGACAAATAATTTTTAAAAGCGAAGCTTTTCTATAATTAGGGTCGATCCATCCGTAACGGGTAGCTTTTGTCATTAATATTGGCATGTTAGAATTGTCCTGTCGATTTAAAATTTTGCATGGTGATTCCGCTAGTAGTTAGGTACGATTTAGAAAGCGTAGCAACTCTATAATCATTACTAAAATGTCCCTACGTCCATTTTAAACATGTTAATTTTTTTTAACTTTTTTAACAACAAATTTTTTTAACATAAGTTTAAAACCAGTTTTTTAACCCTTGCCTAAGGCATCTCATGGCTAAAAATCTGAATATAACCTTATACTTGTACATTTTATATCCGCGGAAAGCTTTTCAAAGTATATACGCTGTTTTAAATGTTGTTTTACATTGTATAAGACTGCTAGTAATCTATCTTGTGAAAAGTAACTTGATAAACGATATTCCTTTTTTTCATCTTCCTTTTTTGGCTACATATAGCTATGCACCACCCAGTATACAATATTTAGATATTTTCACATATCTTCATCATAAAAAAATAACAGGATATCTTGCTAACCGATAAACCAGTATCATTATAACTTTTTTGAGGCATGCACCCCCCCTCCATAAATCTCCCTCTATCCCTGCCCCAAGAGAAATGCCACGTACAAATAATACCCCCGAAAAAAAACAAAGCAGAAAATTTTAAAAAGTAATATTTAAAGTAGAAAGTCAACTTTCCCCCATAAAGGCCTCGAAGGGCGTAGCCGCAATTGTTAATTTAAACTTTACCCTTTTTGATAATTTCAACAAAAAAAAGAATGTAAATTGTTTCAAATGAAAATGATTATGCCCATAAGAAGCGCAAAAATAAGTTAATACCTAACATTCTTGAGAAAAGATTATAGTATACAAAATAGTAAAAATCAAGGAAGAAAAGTCAAAATGTAAGAAGTTGTTATGCCTGGGTGTTAACCTTCAGTGGTGTTAAAAATATGGAAACGCAATTCTTTCCCTTTTTTTGTAAGGCGGTTATTACACCATTCAACCCCTTCGAAAGCATATGAATGTAACCATAAATAAAGGTTTTATATTTTCATTTAAGAAAGGGATATTTGACGAGCTCCATTACTCAAAATGTTGATCCTTCAAATTTTGAAAATTGCTTAGAATGCCGCGAAATGTAATAACGGACATGCCCTTTGAAAATAAAGAATGTAAGTAACATTGGTTTAGTCTGCATAAGGAAGCAATGACTGGATTATTGAACCATCTGGGACTTCATAGAAATCTTGTTTTAGGTAGGTAATATTTTACTTTTTAGAAATATAAGCTAACTAAAAACTATACAATCTTCATAATGTTACATAAAGATGCATACCAGGGAAGGAAGGGACAGAGGGCTGTTTATTACACCAGTCCCCAATGTTTTATTCTTTAGCTTCACAACTTTGGGGACTTTTATTGAATTTTGATCGGTTAGTTCATGAAGTTGGGTGTCCAAACGTTTTAACCAATAATTATAATCTACATAGCGGGGGTAATTTTGTGTTTCATCATTGGGGATGTATATTAATTCATTGGCCATTGTCTTATCCCTTTAGATCCCTGGATGCAAACCAAATTGGCCAATCTAATTTAAACTCAATCTCAATACAATGCTTATTCTTATAGAACACGAAAATATGTCAATATCATTATTACCTTACTCATAAAATAAACTTAAAGATAACCCAGGAATCCTAAGGGATAAGACAATGGAAGAATTTAAATACAAATACTCCTTCTTTAGATTGAAATAAATTGTTTAAAAGTTTGGGCACTGCTAGCATGAGCCAACCAATCAAGTTTTGATTAAAGTGCCCATAATTTTTAAGCCTACAAATCATAGCTTGTGTTTATAAAACTTTGGGTACCAATACAATTTACGGTCCAATTGTCCTCTTCCTCCTAGGGTTACTTAATGTTAATAGACATAGCTGGGAACAAGTGTGAATAATATCAATAATTAGGGGGATTTATTATCCAACATCTTATATTAAGTCGTCCTAGTGAACGTTCGATCAAAACCACCTAAGTTTTAAAATTTTCTAAAGAATCAGAAGAGATTTTGTGTATAACAAAATGGAAACTTCTGACTAATATGAAATTGTTGAGATATTTGATTAGCAGTGGAAAATATACAAGAATTTCATTTCTCTGATATATGTGCTGAAGCATTATTTTTAATAATATGAAAATTATGCAGGATTGAAAGAACACTGCTATAATCTTATTTAGAGAGGTTTATTAGCACATAATAAAACACTGTGAGCTACAATTGAATCAAGACAAAAGTAAGTGCCGAGCCCTGGGACCTATGTAGGATGAAAATAGACACAAATCCTTGATGATTCCAGGTGGAGACAAAATATTTCAGCGGGGTCTTTTAGTTTTTTTTCAATTTTAAGTTCTGAAAAAAAATTGAAAAAAATATGAAAATCTTTAATAAAAAACAAACAAAAAATAGTTTTCAATATTTTTTTTTATTAAAAGATACAAACAACTTATATAAATACTATAAGCTTTAAAAAAATCACAATTTTCAAATTTAGACTTTCAATATAAAGATTTTTAGAAAAAACCTAACAACAAATTCTAACATATTTCTGATCAACATAGCAATAAAACGTCTTTTGCAAAATCTTTATCATCAAAAATAAATAGCACTTACTAAAGACTTTTTTTCATTTAAACTTATACTTATCACATTAATTAACTTTAAAGATTGATTTTTTTTAAAAGAAAGGTTGCGTGATTTTTTTCTTCATATTTAATTGCCTAATTTTAAGATTCAGACAAAAAACCTTACTACTTTATATTAAGGGATAATCTACTAGCAGCGGCTACGCCTCTAGAGGCGTATGAGGCCTTTGGGTTGGGGCGGAAGTCGAACCCCCCTCCCTTACAATTACAGTTTTTTTAATGAAAAAGTTAAAACATTTATTTTGGAGAGTTAATTCTCTTGGGATAGTGGTGGTACCCTTCCCAAAATAGTTATAAACCTTACCAGGACATATGAGAAGCTACCATGTAAAGGAGAACCATATCGTTTCAGTGGTTAGTGAGATCCCTTGGTGCACAAAGACTCACATAGAACCTGTTACTTTATTATAAAGATACATATATACACAGAAACTCTACAATCAGAGTATGTTTGTTTGTTCATCCGTCTGTATAAAAACAATACAGAATATATTTATTTGGTACTAGCAGCTACGCCAATAGAGGCCTTTAGGGGCACTTAAGAGGGGAAGAAGGGGTTGAATTCAACAACTATATTTTTATTTTAGGCTTAAAAAGAAAAAGGTTTTTTTTATATGTTGTGGGGTCCTTTTTTAAGGGGCGATTTCTCTTAGGGAGGTAGAGGTACCATCCAAAAAGAAGTTATAAACCTTCCAAGGACCAATGAGAAGCTACATAGTAAAGTAAAAAAAGAACCATATCAGTTCTTAAGCGTCAGAAAGATGGACAAACAGACATCAATATATTTTGTATCATAAATAGTGCTTTAAAGCAGGGTAAGAAATATCATCTAAAAAAAATGTTTTGCTATTGTTTAAAAGTTATATCCCTGTATAAAAAAGATAGGATGTCCATGTGTTTTTTTCTGTCTGTGCCTAAAGTTCTTGCTAACCGCTGGACCAATTTGGTTCTTCTTTATTTACCTATCTTTTAGACTGATAATAGGATCAACATATAAAGGAGTAGTTTAGTGTCTATTAATCCTTATAAAAAAATAACAGTTTCTGTGTCTGTCTGTTTGTGTGTATATGTGTGTGGGTGTCTGTCGGTACCGAAGATTCTTTATAACCGCTTAACTTTTGGTTCCAGCTTTTCATGGTCCTGAGAAGTTTTGAGTTTAGAAAAAAAATGAGTTCCTACCCAACATTTAAAAAAAAACTTTTTTACTACAACTGAAAGTAGGGGAGGGGTCAACTTCCCCCCACTTATCAAGGGCCCCTAGATGCCTCTAGGGGCTAAACCGCTAGTGATAAAATAATTTTTATCTTGAATTAAATTAAAGTGTTCTTTTTCCATTTTATAAAACATAATTGTAATTATCAACCTCAAAAGAATACAAATAAAGAAAATATCAAGTGTAACATACAGATGCAAAGATATATTAATCAGAGCAAGATGGGACAATGGGCTGTTTATTAGACTAGTTCACATAGTTTAATATAGAAATTTGTTTTTCGTTGGCTTAACTACTTAGGGAACTTGTTGCGATTTTTGTTTGGTTGGTTCATTAAATTAAGTGCCCACAGTTATGGAATCTCGACCACAAAGAATTTTTTATCCAATCTTGACAAGTGAGGTATTTTTGGAAAGAGGAATATACATAGAAAACGCCTATGTAAATTAGATTCAATAACTGTGTGCCCAACATTTCAACCATTAACTGAAACATAAAGAAGGGTTATCCATGTATCATATTAGGGAATGTAAATCAATTTAGCGGTCATTGTCTTATCCCTTTAGATCCCTGAATAGTATGTAACAATGATCAATGGTTCTTTTTTTCTATGTAGCTTCTCATTGGTCCTTGGAAGGTTTATAACTTTTTTAGGAGGATACCTCCACCATCCTAGGAGAAATCACCCCCTGAAAAAGGACCCCATTACACACACAAAAATAACTTTTTCTTTTTAAGCCCAAAATAAAAATCTAATTGTAGAATTCAACCACTTCTTCCCCTCTCAAGTGCCCCTAAAGGCCTCTAGGGGCGTAGCCACTAGTACCAAATAAATATATTCTGTATTGTTTTATACAGACTGATGTACAAACAGACATACTCTGATTGTAGAGCTTCTGTGTATATATGTATCTTTATAATAAAGTAACATGTTCTATGTGAGTCTTTGTGCACCAAGGGATCTCACTAACCACTGAAACGATATGGTTCTCCTTTACATGGTAGCTTCTCATATGTCCTGGTAAGGTTTATAACTATTTTAGGGAAGGTTACCATCACCATCCCAAGAGAATTAACTCTCCAAAATAAATATTTTTAACTTTTTCTTTAAAAAAACTGTAATTGTAAGGGGGGTTCGTCTTCCCCCCCCCAACCCAAGGGCCCCTATATGCCTCTAGAGGCATAGCCGCTGCTAGTAGAGTATCACCTGATATAAAGCAGTAAGGTTTTTTGTCTGAATCTCAAAATTGGGCAATGAATTATGAATAAAAAATCACGCAACCTTTCTTTCTTTTTAAATCAATCTTTATAGTTGATTAATGCAAAAAGTATAAGTTTAAATGAAAAAAAGTCTTTAGTAAGTGCTATTTATTTTTGATGATAAAAATTTTGCAAAAGACGTTTTACTGCTATGTTGATCAGAAATATGTTAGAATTTGTTGTTAAGTGTTTTCTAAAAATCTTTATATTGAAGGTCTAAATTTGAAAATTATGAATTTTTTAAGGCTTATAGTATGTATATATGTTGTTTGTATCTTTTAATAAAAAAAACTATTAAAAATTATTTTTTGTTTGTTTTTTATTAAAGATTTTCATATTTTTTTCAATTTTTTTTCAGAACTTAAAATTGAAAAAAAACCAAAAGACCCCGCTGAAATATTTTGTCTCCACCTGGAATCATCAAGGATTTATGTCTATTTTCACCCTACATAGGTCCCAGGGCTCGGCACTTACTTTTGTCTTGATTCAATTGTAGCTCACAGTGAAAAACAATAAAGTAAGTGTTCATTGAGCGCAAATTAACCTTTAATAAAGATATGTTTATAAAAATTTATGTTATCAAAATTTTGTCCTAACCAAATAACCAGAGTGTCGGAGCCGTATAATTTTGATGCGGCTCCGGCTCCTACCTTAAAATTAATTTATAAATTTTTTTCATTATTGAATTTGATAAAATAAAATAAATAATATAAAATATTTTGCTTTTATTTGATTAAAGCTATATAAAAGTAGAAGGATGTGTGTCTATTTGTTAAGTAACAATAGTTTTTCAGTTTATTATATGGAAATATACCGTTGCCAAATTATAATATTACTTTAAAAAATCATTTTTAGCTAGTCCGGAGCCGGAGCCGTTTTTAACGAAAATAAGGCTCCGGCTCCACCAAAAATGTTGCTGCCCACGGCTCCCGGCTCCGGAACACTGCAAATAACCTTTACTTTTAATCAGGAATCTAAAGGGATAACACAATGGCCGATAAATTAATTTACCACCCCAATGATGGTAAACAAAACTCCCTCTTCTGTGATTACAATTACTGGTTGAAACGTTTGGACATTCAACTAAATGAAACAACCATTCAAAATTCATTAAAATTCCCAAAAAGTTGTAAAGCAAACGAATAAGTAAACGTTATTAAAAACTAATGTAATAATAAACTGCCCTTTGTCCCCCTTACTTTCTGACTTTTAATAAAGCCTTAAATCCTGGCTGTTTAGGTTAGACTAGAAGACTAAGACTTAGCTTAATTATTTCCATACCTTTGTAAAAATAGATTTATCACAAACCTTGAAATTAAATTCTTTTTAGTTGATAAAACGTTCATAATATATTTATTTTAGTTGGACATAATTGGGGCTGGATGATTGGAGCAGGACTGGCAAAAGATAATCCAAATCTTTTCAAAAAGTAAGTGTTTTCATTTTCAATGCTAATAATTGAAGTCTAAATTTATTAACAAATTGATATTCCTTACAGTTGGTCGGTTCTACCAAAAATTACAAAATAGATGTTTTGCTTAAGTTGATTATCCTGAGACAATGTCATACACTTCCTCAATATATAGAAAGCTTCCCAGGAAATTGTAACACAAGAGCGGTTTCTGAGATCTTCTGCTGCAATCATAATAAACCATACTAGGTATATGATAAACTAGGCAATTATATTTAAATAGCACGACCTAAGTCTGAGAAGTCCTAACTGCCTTGTAATGAGTCGCGCCTGTTGTGGATCAAGGCATTCCCCCTACTCTAACTATCTTTATCGTGCACCTGACATAGCAGCAGTAGGACGAACGGATGCGTTACGTATTGAGCCACGTTCGCGGGTTTAAGCTTATTGTGAGATAAGTAACTTAATCCTTAATTTATGAAAATTTGTTTAGATTTGTTATCCTGAACACTAACAACGTACCAGATGGAGAAATAGATTTACACAGATACAGGTAATACAAATTAAGGAAGGGGAGGAGACATTGGGTAGTTTATTACTCTAGTCCCTAATGTTTCATAAAAAAAGTTTTCTTATTCATTGGCTTAACAACTTTTTGGACTTATACTAAATTTTGATTGCTTGTTCATTAAGTTGAGTGTTCAAACGTTTCAGCCACTACTTGTCTCCTATAGAAGGGGTAATTTCGTGTATCATCATTTGGGGTGTACATCAATTTATCTGACGTTGTCTCATCCCTTTAAATCTCTGATACAAATGGATATAGAACATACGTGGATATTATGACAGGGGGAAAATTGTCTTCTGTTGTTAACATTGACATCTTTTGTTCATCAGTTCGTTCATTAGTAGGAGAGGAAGGATAGTGTAAAGGAGGTTGATGGGGGGGGGGGGGTCGTAAATATATCCAGCTACAAGTTCACTTTATTAGAGTACATGAGAACCTGGTGCATGATCCAAGCAAAAAAATTAATTGGTATACATTTATAATTCTTTATACAAGGATGATAACTTTTAATGATGAAGGTTTAATGCTATGCTCAAACATTTGCTTAATAGCAATCTTGATGAAATCTTTATATTTCAGTGATCCTACAATACTGCCAAGATTCTCTATAATGAATGCATTCTTTATGGTTTTTCAAGCTAGTGTAAAGCTTTTGAGGTAAATAATTTTCTTCATAATTATCAGGGTTATTAGGGACAATGGATGATAAAATGGTGATAAACTAATTTAACCCTCCTGTAGATCCAAATTGTTGGTTGAAAAGTTTAAACAAATAAATCAATATTTCATTAAAGGACTCAAAGTTTTTAAGCATAAGAATTGAGAGAACGTGTTTATAAAAGTTTGGGTGCTGATGAATTGATAAAAGAAGTAAAATTTTAAGATTATCGAGATTTCTTTCCAAAAATTAAACCTGGTTTTGAAATACCATTTTAACTAGGACAGGACCTTGATGGAGCCCTAATCTTTTGCGTCATTTGATTTTTCTGAAATTTTCCTTATATTTAAACATAAACATTTGTTTTATTTGCTAAATGTAAAATTTGAAAGTTTAATTCAATATTTAGTCACATAAACATTTGTTCAAATATCAAGTCTCTCATAGTGTTTTTCAATATGAAAATGAGAGAAATTAAAAAAACTATTCCAAATGTATTGTTCGGTGTGATTAAGTAATTAACGGAGTGATAGATTTTAAGATTTTAACTTCAATAATATCAAACGTTGTAGCCTATCTATTCAAATTCACTGAACTGATGAAGAAAGTCGCGAAAAATATTTGTCTTTTCCTGGAAAATAATACGATAACTAGGCTTTATATCTTATTTTCTAACTTTCTTTTTAATCAAATTGGTAATAATGGAACCACGCCCCCCTTAAACTACACATATTTCTTACCTAACAACAATTTCTTTTTTCCTATTGTTCTCGAAATAGAATATGAAATAAAGTTTCCTGTATGCATAAACATTACATTGAATATTTTGCAAATATATTTGAACCTGAGCAAAAAGAGAGAGCTTAAGGGATAAGACAATGATAAATTGAAATACAGCCCCCCTATGGTAATAAACAAAATTACCCCTTCTGTTGATTGGAAATATTGATTGAAGTATTGGTTTGTACACTAGGTACTAGTTTTGACTCATTTTTTAAATTCTAATAAGATAGATTATAAAACTATACTTTGGTTACTTTTGTAATTTACATTTTAATGCCCCCTCTCTCCCTGCTACAAACTAAGGATAGTTGTAACTATTTCAGTTTAATTAATTTACATCCCTCCTTTCGCCCCCCCACCCTCCTATACAAATTCCTGGCAAAAACCTTTTTCTGTAGGATGTATTTTTATTTCCTGATGCGCCATCTCTCGTCAAGTTTTTTTTTTCATTAGTTTCCTTTTTTATTTTGCCACATATGTTTTTGTTTTATCTTTTACTTTTATTGATTTCATTAATGTAAACTTAATTAACTTACAAACAGTCCGTCCATGCATCTAGAGTATTTAAAATAAACAGAAGAATTGAACATAATTTAGAAATATTTTTTCCCCTTGCAGGGGTTTTGTAAATCTTGGTTCTTGTTTGCAATGCTTAGCTTTATGTTGTGGATGTAATGGATGTAGAATATACGTGGATATTATATTAGAAGAAAAACTGTTGTCAATTTAGCTTGCAATATCCCTTAGCATTTATTGGTCGGGCCGTTTATCCAGTAGGAGGGTAGGGGGTGGGTTAACGGAGGGGGATGGGGGAGATCATTATTTTAACCCGCTACAGAGTTCACTTTATTATAGAACATGAAAATCTGGTGTAAGATCCAAGTAATAGTAAATCCATTGTGGAAGTTGATGTATTCTACCAAAATTACAAGCACATTTGACATTTGTTCAGATTTCAAGGAATGCACAATTTGTGTCATGTGTAACATTCGTTTACAGTAAAGTTTTATGGTATGTGCTAATAATCAATAAAATATTAATAAACAAGCCGCTGATATTTTTATTCTGTTTCTAGAATATTAATTTATCGCATCGTATTATAGACAGGCTTCTTCGGATAGTAAAATGAACATAAGAATGAATTTCAGTTTTGTTAGACCAAAGGGCCTGGCTGATGTATTTTTATATTAATCGTGGAAAATCATCTAATACGATGCTATAAATGATTTTTCAGTATGGCCAAGAACTGGTTCTAATCCAACGAAAATTGATCGGATTTTAAGACATACTGAAAAAGTTATTTATAGTAGCTTTCCGTAGAAGATATTAAAATGAAAAATAGAAAGATTATAACCAGTTGTGTTAGCCCGGAGGGGCCGAAGGAAGGATGACATTTATATCACTTTTCATATTACACAAAGAATTTTGAGGAATTAATGATATATCTATTGTCCTTTCCCTTGGTTACAGGATAATTTGATTAAAGATAAATTGCATTTGTGCACTTATCATTTATATCTGCCCTTCTAAGATTTTTTGCCACCAGAAAAAAAACGAACAAAATGGTATTTTTTGCTATATCTTTTCTATATAACAAGGATGACAACATCCATAAAAGCGAAGCACTGAAACGGTAGGACAAACGGACGTTAACACTTGTATAGTTTCAGAACTGAATAATCCTAATATAAATGTATAAGAGTCAAACCAAAATTGTGAGTAAATTTGTTAAAAAACTGCTTGATACAGAATAATGTTTATGGACATACTTACATTTTTAGGACTTGATTATAGAGTTGATTCGTTTATTACATTATACTTTGTTGTCCCAGGAATCAATATACCAAAAATCAGATCAATCGGATAATTAGATCACATAAAAATTTGATGTTAAAAAAGTAAAAAAATCATCATGTTTAAAATGGACGTACGGACATTTTGGTAATGATTATTGCTACGCTTTCTAAATCGTACCTAACTGCTAAAGGAATCACCATGCAAAATTTGAAATTGATAGGACAATTCTAACATGCCTAAATTAACGAAAAAAGCTATCCGTTACGGACGGACGGACCGACCCTAATTATAGAAAAGCTTCGCTTTTAACAATGATTATTAAAAAAGCGAAGCTTTCTATAATTAGTGTCGGTCCTTATGTCTCTAATGGTTAATTTACGCATGTTAGAATTGTACGGATCTACTGCAGTTCACGGTAAAATATTGCTGGTAACGAATATTGCCAAAAATCTATGAATTTTAAAGGCTGCTAGCTGCCAAACGGCTGAACGTACAGATCATACCCGCACACCATTTTAAGCGGTATAAGAAGGTCTACAAATAATCTGCAATAGCCAAGATCCAATGATGCACAGGGAAAGCTTCACTGAAGAAAAAACGCGTAAAATAGGCCTTTTTCGCGCATTTCTCTGCACTGCGAGATAATTACGCATTATTGATTTCTTGCTATTCCAGATTATTTGTAGGCCTTCTTATGATGCTTAAAACAGTGTGCGGATATGATCTGTACGTTCAGCCGTTTGGCAGCTAGCAGCCTTTACAATTCATAGATTTTTAACAATATTCGTTACCAGCAATATTTTACCGTGAACTGCAGTAGATCCAATTGTACTATCCATTTCAAACTTTACATGGTGATTCCTGTAACAGTTGGATACGATTTAGAAAGCGTAGCAACTCTATAATCATAATATATGTCAGACAATAAGCGAAGCACCTCTTTAATCAAGTCCCAAAAATATAATCAGTATCCTGTATTTATGCAATTTTGCAAATTTTTACACATGTCTCTAAATAATGATTTAATTACATTTGACTAAATTCCTGAAAATATCCAATTTCGATCGTTAGAAGAATGTGTGTTATTTATTGTAGAATATTTATTAAATAACAATCTATATCAATCTACTAAATTCATATAAGACTAGCGGCTACGCCCTCTACAGGTCTCTAGAGGCACTTGAGGGGGGAGATGGGTATTTTTTCTAGGGACGATTTCTCTTGGGAGGGTAGTGGACAGTGGTACCCTCCCCCAAAATAGTTATAAACCTTCTCAGGACCTATGAGAAGCTAAACTGCAAAGGAGAACACAATCGGTTCAGCGGTTAGCGTGATTCTTTGGTACAGACAAACATCGTGTTACTTTATCATAAGAATACATTTTAATGTTAGGAGTTTTTTGTGCGTTTTAACTCAAAATTGCAAATAAAACTTTTGTTAAATAAATTCTTACCAACCTACCAACCAATGCGATGGACAATGATTTAAGATTTAATGCTTAAAAGGAGTTAATTATAACATTTGTATTTGCCATTGACCTATATCTAATCTAAATGAATATAATATATTTAGAGAGTGGTTTCCCCTGTCACTTCTTATAAAATCTCTCAACATCAATTATTCTCTTAAGGTATGTATATACTTTTAATATACATTTAGAGTATCCATAGGTTGGTTCATGTTTCATTTAAAAACGGTATAGTGCCTTGAAACTTAAAAGATAGATAAAAAAAGATGCGATGAGTTGGTTAAGAGTTGGTATACTCATGTTTAGGAAATCTTGTTTCTTTTAAACAGAATCTTTTGTTTTTGGTTCTTTTTTAAAATGCAACAATTATGATTCCTTGGATAATCTAAAAAATGTAGAAATATAAATAGATAGATAAATAGAACAAAAGGCAAATGTTAGATATATATTTAATAAAGGTTTGACCTTTAAACAAAAGTTCAGCTTAAAGGGGACTATGCAAGTTAATTTAAGCATCTTATCTGAGTATTTTTACTGCTAATGCTAGGTTTATGCTTAATCTGTAGTAATATCGATTAAAAAGTTTCACCATGCTTTAATATGAAGAAAACTGAAATGATAAGCATTTTTTATGAAATATCATCAAATGTATTGTTGAGTTCAAACTGTTGTTTTATAGGTAAGCTTTGACACAAATGTATATTGTTCACATGAAAAATTTATACTAAAAGGGATGGTTACTTGTAATATTATAAACAGTTAAAATAATATACTTTTGCAATTTAGAGCATTTTTATTTTGTCTTCAAACTCAACAAAACATTTGATAATATTTCATCAAAAAATGCTTAACATTTCAAAGTTTTTTTCATATAAAACCATGGTGAGGCTAATAATTTTTACTCTATATAACTATATTAAACATATTGATCCTAGTATATTCACTAAAAAAATATTCATGGAAGGTGCTTAAAATTACTACCTGTTTCTCGTTCGTTCGTAGTCTACTTCGAAATTTTCTCTTGATCATAAAAAATTTAAGTTTATTTTTCTTTCTTCTCTGATGTTTTATAAAATATGTATCGATTTTTAAACCTCAATTTTTGTCTGGCCCAATATATATTAAATCCCCTTGAATCTAAGATTTAAATATATATTGGTTAAATATTTATCTTTCTTGGCATTTTGAAAAGTTTAAAGAAATGAAAATTTTAGATGAATTAATGTTTTACATGTATTCAAAAAGTTATTGGATATAACAGAGACAATAAAAATTTTGTTAGATTCCATAGGTCGGCAATCTCCAATTCTTAAATAAAAGTAACGGGATGTTTGTCTGTCAGTGTGTAAGAAAGGATCTTGTTAACCACTGAAGCGACATGGATCTCCTTTAAAGTGAAGCTTTGCACGGGTCTAGTTATGGTTTATATCTATTTTGGGGGAGGCTACTTCTAATTTCCATGGAGAAATCCTTTCTAGAAAAACCTTTCTTGAAACTGTACGGTAAGCTTCAACCATACAGGGCTTTCTTAGCCTTTACGTACCCTAACAGTAACCATACTTATTACTTAGCATCAAAAGTACGCCTTCTTACAAAACTTTATCTGCACGCCAAATTCTACAAACGTGAACTTCCCGATTAGAATTATGAAAAGTCAACTAATGGAAATTTAATTTTCTATCATATGATATGATGTCTATTTTATTTTTATTAGGAACTGAAAGCATTTCTGTCTCCCCACAACACCCTGTCCGAGTGTGGAGGCACTACAGCCTTCCCCCTGATGGTTCCTGTCTACCCCTCCCACCCTGAGGTCCAAGAAATGCGGGATATAAGACATTTCTTGTTAAGGTATTGTCACATATGCTTAAGAGACAGGAGTACTTTTAAGGAATCAAGGTTATTGTCTCATAAACAAATAAATGGTAAAAATCTGTCAATTTTCTCTTTTTATATGACTGATCAAAATATTTTCTTTACTTTAATGACTGGCTGATCCGTTTTTAAATTTATTTTTCCGTGTTTTTGTCAATGTTTCTTAATTTATAGATTTTAAATCAAACACTCTATTAAAGTGGCTATAAGAAAGCTCAATTTCAGAGCACCAATAAGTTACACCCCCCCTTCCCCCACCCCACCCTTCTTATAGTGAGCAAAATTGAATATAAGGTGGAGGGGATATAAGATGATCTAGAAATAAAAATACCAAATTTATTTTAGGTCAACAATTCCAAGTATGGTTGCATACTCTGAAGCTTCCCTTCTTCCATGGATTTCACAAGGTGAGTTTAGTTACATAGGTTCCAACACAAACGCAGAAGTGACAAACGTTGAAGTGGACAAACGCTGGATTGTCTACAATATTAAGTTAATTAAGTATTTTTATACAGGTTAGGGGAGGTTACGATATAAATATACAAATGAGCCCCCTGCGGGGGTTAGGCATTTTAAAAACCTATAAGATGTTAAAATAGGTTATGTAAGGTTAAGTGTCCACTCTGACGTTTGTCCACAACGACGTTTATCACTCTTGCTTTTGCCCTAGGACCGTTGCATATTCGGAATCTTTCCTCCTACCCTGGACTTCCAAGGTTTAACAAAGTTTAGTCATATTATTGCATTATGCAGTGCCCACAAAGTTCATGCAAAATATTTAAGCTTATAGGTAAAAACTTAGCATATTGAATGTTTTCAAACGATTTATTGTTGGTCAATAATAAGGTTAGGTTATACTCAAGTAAGGTTTGGTAAGCCCCGTAGGGTAACAGCTTCCTGTAGGTGTAAGAAACAGTATTTTAACTAAAAATATAGAGGATGTTTTTTGATTATACTCTTTAAATTACTAAAAGAATTTTGTCTATTTTTTGTAGTTGTGTAAAAATACTCATTATTCAGTTCAAGCTGAATTTGGAATACTAACTAAATACACCAAATCAGATCTAATTTTCAAATAGATAATAAGGAAAATCATTTAAATATTTAATGATTAAATTGAGATTAATCATTTTGGAAAATATTACCTAAAGAAAAAGATTATTTGGAATGAAAATGTAAATTAATTAAGATAATGGTGAAAAGTTATGGAGAAAAGGAAGAATTTAATGTATTTCTATTTTAATAAATGTGTTTTTTTTGTAAAAAAAAATCTTCTTTTGAGTAGGTATAATTAAAATCTTTTTTAGGAGATTTTGTGGTTGGAAACCGTGTTCCTTTCTATGCTGATGTTACTAAATCTAATAACAGAGTTCACAGGAATAACAATTCTTGCTAATATCCTTTTTTGAAAGTAATAGGATCATAGTTTGTCTGTTTGTACTTTCCAATATAGCTTCTCTTAGATCCTGGGAAGGTTTATAGCTATTTTTGGAGAGTGTACCACTTCCCTCCGACACTTTTAACCATGTTTAGATAAAAAAAAATTAGTTTTTTACTTTTTTAGGAGGGGAGGGAAAAAATTTATTTTATTCAGCTTAAATATTTCTCTTATTTATTAGTTAACAATTCCACGCTTCTAGGACTTTGGAAATAAGATCGCCCATCATTATGCATTTTGATTTATTAATATTTTCCCCTTGGTTTTTTTTTTTATAAACAAGAACACAAAATATATTTATATGATATCATATATGATATAATATTTATTGAGCAATCACTCAACATTGCTTGGTATTGATATTTAGTGTCATAAATATTCAACAAAATTGATTTATTGCTCATCTGTTTGGCTTTTGCTGTTTTTCTTTTTATCATTTTTATTTATTCTTTTTGCTAATTCATGCATCTTTATTGACTTTTTACATTTTCGTAAAATGCCTCGACAGATGAATTTTTACAATTCGAAAAAAAAGGGGAAGAGGCATTAACTCTCCCTATAGAATAACAATTCTTTTCAGTGAAAATAATCTTCATTAAAATTATTAGCCAGCCTGGTGAGTATTATAAGGAAGATAATCTTTAACATTCGAATAGAAAATTTATCAGAGTTTATAAAAGAAATAATAAAAGAATTATTAAAATGTTTGATCAGGATAAAGAATGGGGGACATCTGATAATGTATGACCAACCAGAAATTGTGGCAAATTTAATTATCAACTTTGTTCTTAGTTCTGTGTAATTTATTCAGGAATATAGATACAGAATACAGATACTCAAAAATTTTCTTTGAACCAGACAGAAAAGATTTTATTGAAGTTTAGATACAAGATTTAAATTTATTTTTTTCCTTATGATAACATTCAGGTCTGGTTCACCAGCCATTTAAGGACTTTTTTCCAGTATTGCTTCGAAACCGATTAATATCCGCTGGATTAGAACCGATTCTCAGTCATACTGTAAAATCATGTATAGCATCGTATTATAGAAAATTTTCCACGAATATTAAAATAAAAATAATAAAATTGATATCAGTTTTGTTAGCTTGTGCCTTAAGACTCTCGGGGTAGCCGAACTTTTTCATTTAATATCTGCAGAAAGCTGTCTGTAATACGATACGATAGATAACTATTCTTGTACCTGTAAAGATAATTTACCCTGCCATAATTTTCCAGTATTTCTTGTATAAGTATTATGAAACTATTAACATATGATCAAAATTATTTTTAAAGTAACTGTTAAAAGTATTCTATTTTATATTTTTATACCGAATTTTATTATTATTTCTGTTATGACTGTCTTATATTTATATATGTATTTAAATGTAAGAGGGGGTGGAATATTTCTCACAATCTTAGATTTTAAGCCCGAAATTTGTCATTTTCGCTGAATTTCTCCTAAATGTCAATTTTTTACATTTTATGTGTAAAAAATTTAAAAGTGGCAAAAAGTTTACAACAGTAAATAATCATGAAACCAATTTTTTGTTTTATTATAATTCAAAGTTGCATTAGATCATGTTATTTTAGTAATTTCTGCAAATATGGTGGGTAATTTCTTCCTCCCCCCCCCCCCCAATCTCTGTTTTAGAATTGTACAAATTATTTTTTATACTATAAAAACCATATAATAATATTTTGTAACACATTAGTCTTACATTTGAAAAATAACTATTTTTGAAATTTATACATATCAGGGTTAAGTAAAGATTGATTAATTTTCCTCTAATATTTACAAGCTTTAAGAAAAGAGGAAATATTAATGATCTTTCTATCTCTAATAAGATTGTTACCTACCTCATATTTAATAATATATTAGTATTTCAGAAAAATAGTTATCTTTACATTAATGTATGGGAAATAAAGACTCAAAAGAAAAGGATAAAACCAAGTAAGTATACGAATCATAATGTAAAGTTTGAAATCAATAGGACAATTATAACATGTCTAAATTAACAAAATTTAGGCACTAAAATGTTTTTTTTTTTTTTATTCACCCCCCTGACATTTTAAACACACCACTCTAGTTGACTTTAATACACCCCCTTTTGACTATGTTTGTTGAAGGAATTTTTATTCAATATTGTAATTGTTTTAGAATGCCTGACCCGGTCGTAGTATCTGCGTCTGCTAAACATACAGCTTCACTTATATTTTTACATGGCCTTGGTGATACAGGTGACACAGATAGGTAGACAGACAGACAGACAGACAGACAGACAGACAGACAGACAGACAGACAGACAGACAGACAGACAGACAGACAGACAGACAGACAGACAGACAGATAGATAGATAGATAGATAGTTTATTTTTACATGGCCTTTGTGATACAGGTGACACAGACAGATAGATATACAGATAGACATACAGAAAAATAGATGGATAGACATACAGCTTCACTTATATTTTTACATGGGATTGGTGATACAGGTGACACAGACAGATATATATACAGTTAGACATACAGAAAGATAGATGGATAGACATACAGCTTTACGTTTATTTTTACATGGCCTTGGTGATACAGGTGACACAGATAGATAGATATACAGATAGACATACAGAAATTTAGATGGATAGACATACAGCTTCACTTATATTTTTACATGGCCTTGGTGATACAGATAATTAGATAGACAGACATACAGATAGACAGATATAAAAAAAGTTTACATGAATTGAATGATTGGCTTTTCATTTGCATTTGCCAATGAATAGAAATGCTAATAGGTTTCTAGAAATAAACTTTTTTGACAACTTAACTGGCCCTGGTTGTTAGCATTCAAAAGTGTCTCGTTCTACTCCATGACTACTTAGGTCCAAACACTAAGAAACAATGGCTACACACACAACTTTAGTTTATTATATGGACAGATTTCAGGCAGTGTTGCGGATCCGCATTGATTGTATGCGGATCCTCCAAATTTGGTCTGTGCGGATCCGGATCCTTGACAATAAAAATAAAATCACAAATTTTTCAAAAAATATTTATTCTTTAATCTCGAATACAATGTGAGAGAGAAGATTGTGGGAGTAAATCAGCTGATCTTAACAATTTTACCAGATATTTCAAAATTTGTAAGTGACTATTTTATATAAATTTAGGTAGATTTTTCCATAAATTTATACCCCAGGATCCGGATCCTTGGACTAAAAATAATGCCGATCCTTGCGGATCCGGATCCGCAACACTGATTTCAGGACAATAGGTGTTAACTTTCTCTTCGCAAAATTTTCATATAATATGAAATTCTTCTTGTAGTATCTTTCCACTAATGGTATATATAACATTGTCCTTTACATCTCTGATTATTTCAGCCCTTCTTAATATGCATTTCTTAATTAGAAAAGTTATAAATTTGAGTCTCCATACAAAATAACCTTAAGAATTATTAAATAAATAACGAAAGAATTTGAGATATAATGTAAGTTGCATGACATCATAAATTTTACCCCCCTGGAAAAAAAACTATTTGGGGTTTTAAAAAATTTCGGCTCCAGTTACCCTTTCCACCCCCCCCCCCTCCCCGATTATCCCCACTCTTGATGATTTTTACCCTCCCCCCCCCAAAAAAAAAGTTTGGACGTCATTGATTTTATTTATGTTGGTTAGCCAATCAACTAAATTATAAATATTTCAGGGCATGGTTGGGCCACATCTATAGCAGCTATCCGCCCTCCTCACGTCAAGGTCATCTGTCCATCCGCTGCAAAGATGCCTGTCACTTTAAATTCAGGTAAATTGGCCAAGAAAAGATTTACGAATGCTAGGTTGTTATACTTGTATAAAATAACACGATGTCTGTAAGAGTTTAATTAAAGCTTTTTTTAATAAAACTTCTTATAGGAGGGTGTGCAAAATTTTTAGTTTTAGAATGTGTAAGATAATCTTTGCGGAATGAGTGGAAATACCGAAGCCTTATTTTTGCCTATTTCGATATGGAAACTTAAGAATTTAAATTTTTTCCTTGGATACATTAATAAGAACATTGTTTTAAATGATTTAAAACGTTCGAGGTCGACTCCAGCGAGCTAGGAAGGTGCCCAAATGTCTTTGCGCACCGCTCTCCCCTCCTCCCCTACAACTTTGTAAAAAAAACTTCTATTTTCAGGGTTCGAGTCCCCCTCCTGGTTTGATTTGCTTAGTTTGGATGCCTCAGGTCCAGAGGACGAGGAGGGAATTAAAAAGGTACCATCATCATTCATCTTAGTACATTTACCATTTCTAAATCGTTGGCTCAAAAACTTTTGGTGCTTTTATTGAATTTTGTTTGGTTGGTTCCCGACTTGTAGTGTTCAACCAATAGGTAATTTTTATCTACGATGGGTTAATTTTTGTTTATCATCAGATGGGTTATTTATCAATTATCGTCCATTATCATATCCATTAATATCCTTTCTAATTTTTAGCTAATAATTTTAGCTTTTTCCCTCGTTTTTCTTGGAAAGGAATATCCTATTCCTAAAAACAAAAAACTGATACTGAATTTGATTTTTAGGCTGCTTTGTTGATTAATGGTATTATTGATGAAGAAATCAAGTCTGGAATTCCTGCCGAAAGAATTATGATAGGTAGATTTAGGAGCGCATTTACCTATGTATAGAATTATCCGTTTTGCGTTCATTAAAAGATCGTAGATCGTTTATAGCTTGAAGTAGTATTGTTCTGTCTGTTTGTTACATTAGTCCCCAATGTTTTTAAAATAACGTTATCTTATTCGTTGGCTTATCAACTTAGATGACTTTTACCGAATTTTGATTGGTTGGTTCATTAAGTTGAGTGTCCAAACGTTTAACCACTAATTAAGATCTTAAAAAGGAATAATTTTTATCACCATCAGAATGTACACTAATTTATCAGTCATTATCTTATCCCTTTAGATACCTGCTCATGCTCAAACAAGCATTTATTAGAATGATTTAAAGATGATATTTAGATTTTTTACTTTTTTAATGCATGAGAACTTATTTTTTTTTTAAACTATAATATTACATATTGCTGCACTATTGTCATTGTTTCAATTTAACATTTGCTTCAAACTGCCAATAATACGATGCGATAAGCAACTACTAATATTTAGGTGGGTTTTCACAGGGTGGGGCTCTTGCCCTTTACGTTGCTCTAACATCCACCAGACAACTGGGCGGAGTTGTAGCTCTCTCTTGCTGGCTCCCACTTCATAAACAGGTGCAATTATTTCCAACATATGAGTTATAGATTTCTCAGGAGGCACTGGGATCGATTCTCGACCTAGATAGAGTCTAAATGTAAATGTTTCTCTATTGCTTGACATAATCATTTAAAGATTAAAGGAATGAGATAACTATACTGTGCAGTGCATTCATGCACAGCACAGACCTAGTTCATGCAATCAAAGATAGGTGTTTGTAAGGAGATTTCGATCCTACATCTCATATAAGTCGGTGCTTTTATCATAAAATTGCAAAAGAGAAGATATAGCTTAATAGAAGGAGGGAAGGGGGGCGGATGCTTCGCCATTATTGGATCTTAAGTGATTGTTGTTTTATTTTAGTTTGTTGGTAAGCCTCCCATAGGTATTCCCTGTTTCCAGGCTCATGGTGACTGTGATCCAATTGTTCCTTACAGGTATTATCAGTAAATCATTTTAGTATCATCTTATTTTCAGTCAGAACAGCATCCATATAAAGTTTTAAAATATAAACAAAAACATATTTTTCTCAACTTCTTTTAAGTATTTTCAAGATATTTTGTTATTTACTGCTAACAACATCTATAAGTTTGTTGTTGTGTTGGCTGTTCGTTGTCCGTATCCCAGCCCGGGGTCGTCTTCTGGTAGGTTGGTGGTGGGTGGATGCGTTGGAGGGGAGGAAGTCTAGTGAAACTTGGATGAGTGGATAGGAAGGCAGCTACATGGGTGGGATTTTGCATAGCATAGGATTAGGATTTGTGGGGTTATTTGGGCATGAAAAGAGGTGTTGGACAGTTTCAGAATGTAGTAAATAAACTTAAGGTGAAATATTCTTTTTTTTTAGATGGGGCCAGATGAGCGCCAGCATGCTCAAACAGTTGATGTCTAATCATAATTTCAAAACTTACAAGGTATGTTTTAACACTTTTTTTATGGACAGATTTCCGCAAATAGTAAAATAAAAATTATAAGATTTTAGTTTTGTTGGTTTTGAGTGACCGAAGGCCCGGACCAACAAAACTGGTGTTAACTTTATTATTTCCGTTTAATATTCCTGAAAGATTTCTATACTACGGCAAGATACATGATTTTTCATTATTGATCAGAAGAAAATGTTGCTAATCAAGAATGTGTCCTTTAACTGTTTGATTATTTTAGGGAATGATGCACAGTAGTAGTGAGACAGAGATGCAGGATATGAAAGAATTTGTTTCTACTTCTATACCATGATGTCATTAGATACATTCACTTCACACACTCTAGGTTTATTTGCTAATACGTGTATTATATTATACTAATGGCTACGCCCCTAGAGGCAAATAGTGAGAATTAAGTGAGGGGGGGAGTGGGATAAGTCGACCCTCTTATTTTCAATTTTTTTTTAAAAAGAAAATACTTGGGGTGGTATTTTTTCCAGAGGTGATTTCTCGTGGAAGGGTGAAGATACCACCTTCGAAATAATTAAAATCTCCCCTGGACTACATCGGTTCAGTGGTTAGCAAGATCCTTCGCTTAACAGAGATAGACAGACCTCATGCTACTTTTATACAAGAAAAAGTAGATAAATTCATTTCTCGTATTCATTCGAATCCGGTGGATAGGAACCGGTTCTCATCCATACGAAAAAACTATGTATAGCATCGTATTATATCCAGCTTTCTACGAATATAACAATGTACAATTATAAGATTAAAACCAGTTTTTAGCCCCGAGGTGCTACGGCACCTCGGGGCTAAAAACTGGTTTTAATCTTATAATTGTACATTTTATATCCGCGGAAAGCGGTTTATAATACGATGAAAGAAATAATTATTTTTATCTAGATTAATATAATATATGAACGAATGTGTGGCCGCTTGTTCTTGTTAAAAATACCTAGCTAGGTATTAGCAAATAAAAATATAACAGAAGTAGTTTGTTGAATTCTCTATTTTACTGTCCTTCACTGACTCACTACACACAAACATACTCTCCCACAACCATAGAACATTAAATCATCTCAGCGATTGGAAAGACAAAAAACCAGTTTATAACATCTGAACCGGCTTTTACTATGCACCGAGAATCTAGCGTCGGTTTTGGCCTCTAGATTGATTCTTAAATAGATTATATAGATCCTTTGTGTAGGCACTCTTATGATTGAATTTTTCCCTTTGGCTTGCCCTAACCCAGTGATTCAAACCATTCAAAAGCATTTTTAATTAAATTATGAAAATAGAAAACCACATAACCATAGAAATAATTACTAACTTTTTAGCAATTGTAGTTTTTATTAGGTTTATTTATTTGTAATTTTTTGTCATATAATTATGAAACTGTCGTTTGTATGTTAATCATTCATATTTAAGTCTAATTATCTCCAGAATTGGTAGTAAATATTTGTAATTATTGAAATATTTTTTGCATACCTATAATTCCAAATATTATAAAAATAACATCCTTTTAAATTGATTAAAATCTTAATTAGATTGAGTTGATATTCCTCCAATTTATACTTATATTCTTTTTCAAAAATTCAATGATTGATGTATTGCTAATGGTTTTGAGATAAAAAAATATTGATTTATGTATTTTGCCCCTAAAATGTTGTATGTAATTTACTTTACCTTGTTTTTATTTTTATTTTTGTTTATTCTGTTAAAATACTTGTAAACTTGTTAACCTGTTAAAGAAATTAACTTCTTCTAAAATATAAAAGATAGAAATAGATCATTTTTAATTCAATATATTAAAAGCACTTAATTTAAAATAGAAATTTTGTGAGTATGTATTTTATACAAAAAAATGAATAAAATGTTTTTTGTTTGAAAATGAATGTCTTTTCTTACTAATTTTTATTTTAGAATTTTCAGAATCTTTGATAACAATTAGAATGGACTGATGATTATTTAATGTTTAATATGTAGAAAAGATTTGTGTCTGTCTCTTAGATCTTGCTAACCACCGAACTGATTGAGTGATCCTTTCTAGAGAATCCGAAGATGGGTTTAAGTTCGTCTATTTCTATTTTTTGGACTTTTAATAGATTCAGACTATTTTTCTGCGTCCTTGGATTAACAAACTCGTGGTTGCTAATTGTGCGGCCGTACAGTAGTCAGAAAGTATGACAAATTTATGTACTTTAATATTAAGAGGACTTTGATAGTTGGTCTTCCTGTATTTACTTTCTTTTTAGTTTTAATGATTTAAGTGTATCCAAAATGTTACTGGATGTGATTTTTTTTAAGTAACCTATAACATTTTAATTTCTATGCAATTTATGTTTTGCACGAATTTCTTAAAGCTGAGCAAGCGCATACTAATAATTGAGATAATTTATAGCGTGGCTTGGATATCATAAAAATGCATTTATTTTCTATTTTTTCATCCTAATCTTACAATATTTTAATCTCTATTATATGCAATAATAGCGGCTATGCCCATAGAGGCCTCTAGTGGAGGGGGAGTTAAATTCGATAACATTTTTACTTAAGCTTCAAAAATTTCCAATAATTTTTTTGGTGGTGGGGGGGGGGGTTTCTAGGGGCGATTTTTCTTGGGATGGGGTGGTACCCTCCCCTAAAATATTTATAAACCTTTACGGAACCTATGAGAACCAAACCTGTAAAGGAGAACCTTATCGGTTCAGTGGTTAGCGATATCTTTCGGTACAAACAGTCATCCTGTTACTTATTGTAAGTAGGTTACGTCGTAATAGAGATTTATATATATGGGGATCTTAAAACACCTCTTTATATAATCAAATTAAGAATAATTGCATCACTGAGAGGTTTAAAGGCCCATCCTCCAAAAATAAAATATTCCCTTCGGACCTTACTCAGTTAGGGAGTTGAATCCATTTTTATAGAAGCAGAAATACAATCTATGATTATGGTTTGGACCCTCTAAAACTGTAATCTACCCTTCCACTTTCCCCTCTCTTGGTGAAGATATCTTCAACGCCGATACGATTTTTGAAATATAAGATTCCACTTTTGTCTCTCTTGTTAAAGATATCTTCACCAAGAGAGGCAAAAGTGGAATCTTAAATTTCAAAAATCGTATCGGCGTTGAAGATATCTTCACCAAGAGAGGGGAAAGTGGAATCTTACATTTCAAAAATCGTATCGGCGTTGAAGATATCTTCACCAAGAGAGGGGAAAGTAGAATCTTACATTTCAAAAATCGTATCGGCGTTGAAGATATCTTCACCAAGAGAGGGGAAAGTGGAAAGGTAGATTACAGTTTTAGAGGGTCCAAACCATAATCATAGATTATATTTCTGCTTCTATAAAAATGGATTCAACTCCCTAACTGTTACTCGATAGATAGATAGCAGAGTATTGACATTTGTTGTGGAAAGCTCTGATTGGCCGAGAGGCTTTCTGCTTTCTGGGCACCTCGTTTCTCATTGGTTGAGAGTGAAAACTTGTCCAACGAGAATGAAATATAAACAAGTAATGATGTAGCTAAACGTATCTTAAATATGAAGTAATTGTGGTATGGAATAAAGGAATGAAAAATTATGGTGATTATTATGATTTCTAGTGAGTTTATTCTAAATTTCAAGACCTGAAAAAGCGTAATTTTACAATGTTTAGATATGTTATTTTTTAGAGAAAACAGTCTATTCCATAGAATAATAACCCAGCGCTGTGATTGGTTTAAACAATTGTGAGAAAGTCATTATTGATGCGGCACTGTCTGCTAGTTTGTGTTACAGTATATTGACTATTTTTATTAAATTATTGTAGTTTTTTTTTAAACTTGTAAACATTTTATGAAATTAATCAATGTTTTGATTATTTAATTTATTAATTTAAAATTACATGATTGTATCTAATAAATGAGTTTGAATAATTTAAAATCTTTAAAAAATATGAGTTTTGAACATAAATTTTATAGTTATTTATATTTCAGAATCTTAGGGTCGACTAAATTTAGATGAGATTTTGATAAATTGAAGATCCAATTTCCACAGTAAACCCTATCAAATTCAAGGTTTGAAATATAATAATTTTAATCTAATTCTTTTTTTAAAAATAAAACAATGAAATATTATGATTTGGAAGATTACCTACCTATATATATTTACCTATGCAATACATATGTCGAAATTTTCAAAATGTTCATTAAATTTTAATCTTCTTAGGTAATTAAGTAATCTAACCATCCTTTTTTTTTTAAATGTAGTAAGGTTTATTTTCTCTGTCCGTAAAGATATCGCTAACAGCAATATTAATTAAGTTTTTACCATTTTGGGTGTTGTACGTATAATCTTTGAAGGTTACTCTAGATGCTAGGGATGTAGCTATTTATAAATTAATTTAAATTTTAATATATTGATCATTTTTAACCCTTTCAGGATGAAGCTTGAGTTATTCCTAAATTTTCTGTTGTTTTTAACCAGCTTTGCTGATACAGAAAAAGACAAAAAGAAAAATTTGAAGTGAGTATAATTTGTTTAGGTATTTATCAAACATTGTTTATAACGTCTCCGCATATCGTATTATATTCATTACAGCTTATATAGAAATTGTTATTGAAAACACAAATCCTATTATATAAAGTAGTAAGCGTTTTTTGTCTGTCCCGAAGGATCTCGCTAACCACTGAACCGATATTGTTCTCCTTTACAGTGAAGCTTCTTATAATACCTGGGAAGGTTTTAAACTATTTTTCGAGAGGGTGTCTTCACCCCCCTCTCCCACAAATTTTTTTTTAACTCTTTTGAAACTCAAATTTAAAATAGAATGAGGTCGACTTTTCCTTTTCCTACCAGTGCAGTGCCCCTAGAGGCTTCTAGGGGGCGTAGCCGCTAGTAAAAATGAAAGTAGTAAGCCTTCCTTGTTAGATCAGAAATTCGGTCTTTTCAGACCACTTAATTCCATACCCACCCCAGGGGGGAGGGGAGAGATATTCAATTAAATGACAAATTCGCCTACTTTTATAATATAAATTGGGTAGAGAAATTGAAATGGATGATGAAGATAACAAAATTCAACTTTGTAAGAAATATACACCCCTGATTTATTTTGAGTAGGTTGCCTGCTTGTGGAGCATGTACAAATCTTGTGGCGTCATTTGATAAGGTAATTAGTTTTCCAGTAGGACTTCCAAACCGATTAATATCCGCTGGATTGGAACCGGTTCAAAGCCATACTGAAAAATTATGTATAACATCGTATTACAGACAATATTCAACGAATATTAAAAAAAGAATTATAAAATTTTGTTAGCCCTTGCTCTCGGCCACTTGGGCCTAACACGACTGGTTTTCATCTATTTAATTTTCCCTTAAAATCCGCGGAAAGCTGTGTATAATACGATGCGATAAATAACTATTATAATAAGGTATGACAAGGATGCAAAACAATTAAAAAAATATGGATTAGATGGTGTAATTTGTAGAGAGTACCTACACTTTCACAATACATAGTTTGGTTTTTAGGGGAATTCTATGCTGGCTTTAAAAGAATTATTTACCTTTAACTGGATCAAAGTTTGCTTTAACAATACAATGTAATTTGCATTATTTATATTAGAACGAGGATAAAAACATCCATAAAAGCGAAGGTAGGACAAATGAACAATAACACTTGTAGAGTGTTCGAACTGAATAATTAGAATATAAATATATAAAAGTCCAAACAAAACTTTAAGTAAAATTGTAGAAAAACTGCTTAAATACAATATAATGTTTAAGGACATAATTACATTTTTAGGACTTGATTATAGAGATGCTTCTCTTATAACATTGTTCTTTATTGTCCTAGGAATCAGTATTCCAATCAGTCGGATAATAATAGAACATAAAAGTTTAATTTTAAAAAAGTTGAAAATCAATATGTTTCTAATGGACGAACGGACATTCTGGTAACGAGTATAGAGTTACTGCGCTTTCTAAATCGTACCTAACTACTACAGGAATCACCATGCAAATTTTGAAATTACTAAATTAACGAAAAAAGCTACGGGCCGACCCTACTTATAGAAGAGCTTCGCTTTTAAAAAATATATATAAAGTATAACTTTAGTATATCATTCAACATTTATTACAGGGCATGGACAGAACAAAACGGGGTAAATTTGAGGGCGGAGACACAGCATGGGAAGAAAAAACTCAACCCAGGTAATTTTATTTCTAGTATGACTTAGAAACCGATTAACATCCGACTAATTGGAACCGGTTCTCAGCCTTATTAAATATCATGTATGGCATCGTATTTCAAACAATTTTCTACGAATATTAAAATGAAAATCATAAAAGGGGGTAGGCGGATGTGCCACTTTTTGAAACCAAAACAAAAAGTCAACAAAGGAACTCAACTAAAAAAGAGTTACAGGTCTGAGATTTTGCATGGCAGTTGCTTTATAGGGGTACAATATGGAACTTTGAAGAAACGGCGGCGCAACCGCCGAAAACCGCCGTTTCCCGCCGAATTTTTTTTTTGCAATTTCTCGGCGGTTTTCGGCGGTTGCGCCGCCGTTTCTTCACTGTTCCATATTGTAACCCTATAAAGCAACTGCCATGCAAAATCTCAGACCTGTAATTCTTTTTTTAGTTGAGTTCCTTTGACTTTTAGTTTTGGTTTCAAAAAGTGGCACATCCGCCTCCCCCCTTAATACCTGTTTTGTTTGCCCCAGGCATCCGGCCGGTTGTTTCTATCTTTCATTAAATATCCACAAAAAGCTGTATATAATACCATTCCATAAATAACTTTTATACATATTTATTGTTGTATAGGACAAAATTATTAAATATTCGTCTATCTAAAAATGGTTCATATATACACAGGCAAAAAATCTATGAACAGTGATTATTTTTTTTGTAGATATGCAACCAGTGAAGTTAGATTTATTGAAATTACAGAGGAGTTGTGTAAGGTCTGTATTACTTTAATTTAATCTAAACTAAATATAAATACTTACTGAGAAATGTGTTGCTTTCTGTAAAATTCTTTTTTTTAAATAATGGGCGATGTTATTGTTTAAGTCAGTAAGACTGCAATCATATTTGAAATTGTTCAAATAAAAAGTTAGTTTATACCTATGTACTTGTATTTTTCAAAAGCAGTCTTAACTTTTGGTGCGTTTTCTATCAAGCATAGAAATAAAGAAGGGGGAGAATAGTTTTTTTCTTTCTTATAATCTAATACTCCGGAAGACACTAACCCTGCAGGTTTTTTAACCCTGCGTGGCTACTCTGTACCCAATGTAACCTAACTGATTTGATATATAAAGCAAACACAGAAAAAAAGTACTTACCCCCTATTTTTAAGGGGTGTGTTTTTAATGCAACTATCTCGTAATCAATGCGCAAATGGTAGTTATAATCCGAATTTCAGGATGAAATTTGGAATCAAGGCTCAACCGTTTATCCGGTTTTTGGCTATTTTCAGGGCAATTTGTGCATTGTTTACGAGATTAACCCCCCCGCCCCTTAATTTGAAAATAAGATGTGTTGGGGGGGGCTTTTTGTGCTGAACTGACACATTGAGTAAAACTGCCAATATTTTATTTTATAGGATGTTGAAAGAGGAGAAACACAGTGTCACCAGAATCATAATGATTGGGAGGAACATTTAGAAACCTGGTGGAAAATGGTAAGCTGTAACTTTTAGCTGGGTTGATAAAAGTGTTTTTATGTATAGCAATGAGATACTCTTACTGATACCCCTATCATACACTGTTTGGAATTTTAGTAAAAGGATTCTTTGTTTGTATTTTATTGTCTTAGTCATTGGCATAAAGAAGATCATATTATTCTTTATAATCCATTCAAAATTTTTAAAATCTTTCTTCTTAGGTATTTTATTCTGTTATAAAAGATAAATACATAGGTTATTAGGTATATTATATAATAATATTATTTTTTCTTTTGTAGGAATTAGAGACAAGACCTGATTTAAGACAGTATTTGTGTGTTGATACATTAAAGGTAACGACCTGCAGGATTTCATATTTTCTTTTTTTTCAAATTCCTTAGGATTACAACACAGTGAAACCAAATATTGAACCGTTTTTTATACACATCACCAGAAACTTTTTCGTGTTTCTATAGCTGCTTCTATAAAAAATATACATGTGGATTTTTATTTCTATTTTGTACATAGAATATTTCTAGAATATCAATTTATGTGTTTTAAGGCATGTTGTCCATTTGATCATTATGGTCCCGAGTGTAAACCCTGTTCTGTGAAGGGTGCCAATGGAAAACTATGTTCTGGCAATGGAAAATGCAAAGGTGGGTGACTTTTCTCATAAATGTGTTTAACCCCTGCGGAGCCCTAACCCTGCCTAACCATTATTCTAAAGCAAAAAACAAACAACCGATAAATAAAACCCTTATCTACCTACCTACTTATTTTTAGTATATTAAAAAAATAAGGTGTGTGTGGACTGTGGATCTATGCTTGACTAGGCATTTTCAGGGAAACCGCTAATTATTCCTTTTCTTTTATTCAAATATGGATATTTTTTATTATATTGTTCGTAAGTTCAGGCTACTCGAGAAAAATGGCTTAGGGGAGGTTAGTCAAAAATTGTAATTATTTTATCTTTAGAATAATTGCAATTATAGATTTATGTATATGAGAATATAAAATTCCATTTTAGGAACTGGAACCCGCAAGGGTAACGGGCAATGCTCCTGTGATAAGGAATATTCTGGCGCTACCTGTGAATCCTGCTCTCTGGGACACTATAGCTCATATAAGGAAAGTTGACTTTTAAGATGATGATTAGTTATGTTTTCACAATGTACTTTATTTTGCTTATTTAATAGGTACATACAAATTAATGGGAAGTTTGAAGCCATTTTTTATTTTCCCCGAATTAGTAGGGTAAAGCGGGGCGAACTCGGTGATTTTTTCGGTTTTTTGAACCTGCAATCGTAAAAATTATTTTTTTTATTGGGACCAAGACCAGTAGAAAGATCTCGGAAGAGTCGATCAGGTCCTAAAAGGACGTAAACCTAGGACTTTGGGAAGTTTGTCAAAATTGATCTCAAAAACGGCACAGACTTCGCCCCGCCTCGAGGCGAAGTCGGTAGGGCATTTTCAAGCTTCAAAAAATCGATGATGTATTGATTTTATTACAGCATGCCCAAAATGTAAAAGTTGCTAAATGTAATAAAGAGTATGCACAAATTTTTTTTATTAAGATAGGTCAATTTTTTCTACCAAAAAAAATATTTTTTCCGAAGTACGCGAAATTTGACTTTTTTCGAAATTTTTTTTGATAAAAAAACATAAAAATACTACTAGAAAAAAATAACTTTTTATGACTTTTAAGGTCTGATCCTTAAAATTCAGGCAATTTTGAATAGATTTGGCAAAAAAAATAGTTCTATTAGCAAAAATTTCCTGAAAAATTCAAGTTGAAAAAAAAGAGAAGTTTGGCAAAATCTGTGGTCGATTTTCCAGCTTCATAAAACCTATGACATATTGATTTAATTACAGCATGCCCTGAAGGTTAATGTTGCTAAATGTAATAAAGAGCATTCACAAAAAAATTATGAAGATCAGACAATTTTTTCTACAAAAAAAATAAATTTTTTCAAAGTACGAGAAATTTGACTTTTTTCTCTTGAAAATTTCACTTTTTTTAAATGGATAGCCCATTAGATTCTTAATAAGTCCCCTGAAGACGTCTAAGCTCTAGCTCTTACCAGTTTTTGTCCAACTTACCGTTTTTCCGACCGATGCAAAAAAAATCAAAAAAAAAAATTTTTTGTGGTCCGACTTTGAGACACACGGATTAATAGATGGTTGCATTAACCCCCCCCCCCCCCCTTTAAGAACCTTTAAAATAAGTCAACTTTTGCTAGGACGACGATACAAACATATGTTCCGAGTGTCACAAGGCATGTGCGGACCACTGTACCGGTCCTGGACCCAAGGCATGTGCCAAGTGTGCCGATGGTTATGAGATGAACTCAGAGCATGGTTGTATGGTAAGCTCATTAATATCAGGGATCTAAAGGGATAAGACAATGGCCGATAAATTAATGTGTATCTCAAATTATGATACTTAAAATTACCCCTTTGGTAACGGTTGGAGTGGACACTCAACCCAATAAATCAACCAATCAAATTTCAATAAAAGTCCCCAAAGTTGTTAAAGCAAAGAATAGGATAACTTTATTATGAACCTTTGGGGACTAGTGTAATAAACAGACTATTGTCCCCTTCCTTCCTGCATTAATATGGTTGTCGTGTTGACTACAGTGTTCCTATAATGGATAAAGAATAGGTACATGATATTATGACAGGGGAAATTTTGTCGTCAATTTTGGTTGCTACAATGGTCTTTATATATTGGTAAGTTCTCTCCTTCCGAAGGAGAGAAGGGGGTGGAAGGGGGTTGCGTTATATGAGCCAGCAGGAATAAACATTTTATGTAATTTTCAGATATAATCTATTTTAACTTGTAGGATATAGATGAGTGTAGAGTGAGTGAACCATGCACCAAGGACAAGTTCTGTGTCAATACTGAGGGAACTTTCAGATGTCTCAACTGTGATAAGGTAACCTTTGTGGTGTTGGGTACCAATAAAAATAAAAATATGGTTCTTAATATGAACATGAAGGTGGTCAATAGTCATAGATGTACGTACATGTGTGTTTACTCCCCCTCCCCCCCCCCCTTCTAAAAAATGTTTGGGGCACCTCTAAAATATCAAAAATATATTTTATATTGCTAACTCCCACCCACCCCCCCACTAAAAGCCCCCCTAAAAATAAAAAGCTTTGACGTCCTTTGACGTTTGAAATGGTGTCATGATTTAACTGTTTTGCTCGATTTACCCACTTAACTTTGACAGATAGTGATTGCCATCTCTGCTTTTCAGCTTTCTGTACCTAGCATTTTTTTCAGTCTTGTGCTGGTTGTGATGGAGACGGGCCGGACAACTGTGAGAAGTGCGCCGAGGGCTACGTGGAGAAGAAGGGCGTGTGCGTCAGCGAGAACCCCGGCTCCACCGGTAAACTATTTAACATGGACAACACAAGATACATCACCTACGCGGGCCTCGTCGTAGCCACGGCTATCATATTCAACCGTAATTGGATCATAGCCAGTGTGATTGGTGGGGTTGTGTCCGTGTATATTAGTTTTACTGAATATTATTTGGCTACTAACACGTTGGATGGAGGACTTCAGCCTAAGATTGATCCCTCAGCTTTCATGTAAAATGTTTTTTTAACCTAACAAGTTTTCCTTAACTGTTACAAATCTGATTGGTCTCCACTGAATCAGTGAATACAAACAGGTTCTGAACCGTGAGGAAAACACATGCAACGTATGGTTTCATAGAAATTGTTCACGAAAAACAAAATTAAAGTAATTTTCCTATCCGCGGACAATTTTTTTATAAACCCACAGCATAGATTATTTTCATGCTTTTATACGAAATGGAATTTGAGTTAGAAATTAAAACTTTATGAAAGACCTTAGTTTTTAAAACCTTTTCTAGTAAAATAAAACAAATATTACTGTTTACATTTTTACATTATGATAGATAATAAAAAGGATCTCAGAAAACTAAAAAAAATGTTTAGTACCTTATATTACACTTTACTTATATTGGTTTTGAATTACTTAAAGTTTACATTTAATAGATGATAATCTAAAAATTATAAAAAATCTCATGAAAAAATGCCTTTGTGATTTTGTTGTGCAATAATAATAAAATTCTTATTTTAAGATAGATAGGGTCAAGTCGGAAAAACGGACGAAGTTATTTTTTGAAAGATTTAAGGTTAAACAACTGTCCTCATCCTGATGGATTAGTTCAAACTAGCAGTTTTTTTAAAACTTTTTAACCAATAAAAGTAAATAAATATATCGTCCATTATCTTCTTAAGCTCTTGGGATGTAACCCAAATCAGAATTTAGCGCACTGCACACAAATTTAGCAGATGTAAATTTTACGCGCATTTTAACGAGTCGTGCATTATTGGATCTTGGTTATTTCATTTTATATGCAGGTATTGTTAGGCAAACTTAGTCTGTGCTGGCAGCCGTTTGGTTAAAAGATAAAATAACCCTTAATGTCATTGAAAAATATCGCATTTCGTATTTTCCGACTTGATATAGTTTAGTTAGGTTTATATGCAGGAATTTATCATATTTCATTGTCATATGTGCTCAGTTTTTTATTCTAGTCTGTTATATGGAAATAAAAAATTCGTTTCTAACTTTTGTGTCATTTCTATTCATTTTTGTTACAACAAAATGAGGTTTGTAAATTGTAGTATACTTATTTGAATGACCCGTTATTGTTTTAGATTAGCTTGCATGTTCTTTTTTTGTTTGTTTTTAATTATTTCATTTTGTTTATTTATTTTATTTTTTTAGATGAAGAAGATGGTAAAAAGAAAGAAGAATTATGATTTGAAAGAAAAATGTGATAAAAGCAGAAATACGACGAAAGATTTTTTCGGGAACTGCTTACTGCTTACTGCTAAACAGCATGCTGCGCAGCCTATTACTAGAACCGACAGAATAGAAAATGAGCATAAAACCTTAAATAAACATTTGCAGTATAACAGACTTGACCATTCTAAAACTACCTTTCGATTTTTAGTCTTAGCTGAATTATTTGCAGGACTTACTGTGTCGGTTCTAATAATGTTCTAACACAGTCTGAGTAACCGTAAACTGACTTTACCATTAAAAGACCTTCCTTCGTATTTCTGACTTAATCCATCACATGTAAAATACACTCTGATAAGAAATCACTTAGAATTATAATTTAGCACCTCACATCACCAATTTTTTATTTGTACAAATAGATTAATATTTTTCAATTGGATAGTTCACGACATATATAAATAGATTTTTTATTTTAACATGCAACTTTCTAATGACTTGAGATCATTTGAACAAGTAAAACTCTTCTCTCGTGAAAAGTCCTCTCCTTTTTTCGACATAGGGTAAATTTTATTAAATAAATTAGTTATGATAACAAACTCGATTCCAGCTCCAAGTTTAACTTTTACAATATGTGATATTCAAATGGTTGTTAAATCTGGCACGTTTTTTTCTTTTCTGTGATAAATAATAAAACTAAAGCATAATTTTGAAAGCAATAATTTTTTTTGTCTAATTTACATGAGTCAATTTTACTCTTCCAACACCTTTTCCTTAGTCACAAGTATTATTTTTATACGTATGTGATTGTTATTTGAAACATTTTGGTTGTCATTTTTATGGGCTCCTCCTCTATTCACAATTTTTAATCATGTTCAATTGTAGGTTAAATTAATAAAGTCTAAAATGCATTTTTATTTCTGTTTTGTTTGCACGACCTGTTTTGTTATTTTATTTATGTAATAAATATTTTTTTTATTATGATTATTATAGTTCTTGTTTTGTGACGTTAAATTTTATGTAGCTGTAATTTTTATTTGTCTCCTAGTTTTTAGAACATCAAAAAAATAAAACTGTGGTCAGCGGCTGTGATTTGGAATTAAATACCAGCTAGGCTGAGACTGGAGACTGCTTCGACGACGCCTTCAAATTTTCCAATTTAATGTGAGTCTCAAAAAAGTAGCTTTGATTAAGCAAAACTGTGTAGATGACTTCAATTGTATATGTAATGAATATTGAGCAAACAATCATTTTTATTTCTTCATGTAAGAAATATGTTTGTTTTTACCTCTCCCAAGATTATGGTAGGTGTACAAAGTTTTTTAGGGAAGTAAGGTTTTTGCTGAATATTTCAAATCAAATGCTGGTCTAGTAAATATAATCACTTCTTAGTGAAGGAATGAATTCTTCTTGTCCAAAATGGAATAAAAAAATGGAGCGATAGCTTATCATTTATTTAGGATGTTAGATATGTACCTATACAGATAAAATATTGACCGCTACATTTTACATATATACTCTCCTAAGAATAGAACTCGTCTAAATCCTTTAATATAATAGGTTCTTGCTTCATTTATTGCATTATAGGGGTAATTCCTACAATCGACAAGAAGAGCAGAGACTTCTCTGCCCCCTCCCCTTTATTTGGATTCAAAACACGTTATTGTAGCTCACGAAAGGAACATTTATTCTGTGGGACTTTTCTGACCCTCTAGAAATGGCTTATTGTTTGTGAATACGAAAAAGATCAAATTCTGCAACAAGAATTTAAAAAAAATTATAAAACAACTCTTTATTAACAATTATTGATGTGTAAACCAAAAGCATTATTAGATCTAGAGCAATATTACATATCTTAATCAATTCAATCACACCAAGGACAAATATGGTGCGAAGGAGACTTCAACTTGTAGAACATATTTGAATTTGCATAGGCATTTTGTTGGCTAAAATATTCACTAGTGCATAGGATAATAAAATGCCTGGTTCAATTCCTGCAATTCATTAAACTGGATCACAATAAAACAAGGCAAAAGCATAAAAAATTCTGACAATTAAAATTGCATAAAAGTTGGGTTCTTTTTGTAAAAAGAAAAAAAAATTTCCTAACCTAAGTTTAGTAATTATTAAATCTATTGGTCATTATTATTAATTATCATTATTTTGCTAGGTTTGCAGATGAATATATATGATTATTGATACCTAAAATTACTTTATTTTCATAGTGATATAATTCAGAATGTCAACCCTATCCTATTTTAATTGTATTTCATTACCAACTAATAACATGATTCATGTATTTAGAACTAGTTTTTAAACGGAATGATTTTCACTGTTGATAACTATATCAACATACAGCTGACTGAAGCAGACATTTATTTATAATCACCGGGATTAATCTTGGCTCAAACCACAGCTGTTTTGGTGTAATTCTTAAAATTATTAACTTATTTTCGGCAAATGAAGCATAAACCTTCCCCATCTCTCTCTTTCTAGTGTACCTTGAAGAACCCGCTTCTATAATATAAAGTAGAACGATGTCTGTCTGTTTTTATTGTAAGGATCTCGTTAACCGCTGAACCGATCAGGTTCTCCTTAACAGGGTAGCTTCTCATAGGTCCGGAAAGGTTTATAACTATTTTGCGGGAGGGTACCACCACCCTCCCAAGAGAAATCGTTCCTAGAAAAAAATTCCCCCTTCCTTTTTTTAAAATTTAAATAATGGGTTTACGGAATTAACTCCCCCCCCTCCTCCAAGGCCTAGCTATTCTAACAAACAATTCTACGAAAAATCACGAAACCTTTCGGAGTAAGGTTGGAGCAATCTTGTTTTTCATGTAACTGAAGAGAGGTGGGTAAGAAAGGGTTGGAAAATTGGAAGGGGGTTGTTGAAATTTTCCTTAAGAATTGTTTGTCAGAGTCACATCCCCTTTTCCCTGGCCTATAGGGGCGAATCCGCTAGTATATTTATAAAGTTTTAAACTGTCCCAATACGCAAAGAAACATTACAACACCCCTAAGTTATTATATCTATGCAGAAAGCGAGATAACTACTTGCTTTAAAAAAATTTCATGATAGTTGTGTAATGTGTAAACCTACATTATTGCCATAAAACATCAAAAATCCAGCTAATTTGTAAAGACTCAGTGACTTTAATCATTGCACAAAGATTAATTAATTTTTTTTGTTGGTTTTTAAGTGTTGAAGGAGGGACAATATCCCCTCTAAATTTTTAGAACCTAGCACAGTTTTTAGAATTACACCCCTGTCTGGAATAAATTCCATGCCAATTTAAGCAGAAGCTGAGGTCCATCCAACCTAGAAATAATTTAAATTAAAAACTATGTTTTGTTGATTTTTTTTTATCATTGAGAAATCCATACGCTTATTACTGTCTCTCATGAAACCTCCCCTTTATTTAGAATTTTCTAAAAGAATATCGTGACTTATGTAAGGCGTTTGATTATAAATAAGAAAATGAGATTGACAATAATCAGCTATGCAGTTTTAAATTCGAAGATATTTTGCCATTCTTAGATGCACTTGAATCTAAGAATAATTCTTAGTCAAGGTCCAAACAATTTTTAAAAATTAATAGAAGTAAGAATCAGGAAAGTCCATACTTTAGCGCATACAACCAACCCTTTGTATATACAATTTGAAAACTTTGTTTTGAAAGGACTCTCAGTTGGCTCCTTATTTGGTCCAATATAGTTTTTCTGCTTTAACTAATATCATCATGAATACCTTTCATTGTAGCAGTAGAAATATTTTTAATGTCTATAGTATGATTAAGAGTGTGTCTTGGCCAATTAAAAGATTTACTGACCTTGTGGTAAAGTGGGCACTCCCTGAAGAAAATCTTTCCTCCACTGTACAGATATCTAAACAATTAAAATAGTTATGTCATTTTTTTAAAAGTTCTGTTTGGAAGTATTAAATGTCTGAATAAGTGCATTAGTGGAGACAATATGTAAATTATCAATAATATGCTTAACCAGAACAACAAAAACAAAAGGGGGGGGGGGGGCGTAATGACATTTATTCGTAATCCGTGAGCAAAATGGTCTAAAAATTTAGCTAGACCCTTCAAACTTGGTATATAAGCCTAGTCCTATAGGTATTACATCTAAATGGCAAAAAAATCCAAATTTTTTTATTTTAAGGTTAGGTTAGGTAAGAAAAACCATGCGGAAATGGGGTTTTTAGGCTTTTTTTGGTCTATTTTGGTGTGGAAACTTACCTTAAATTGTTTTTTTTCTTAGGGTTTTAACTTAAATACACTGTATCTATTCATATGGACATTATTTAAGATGATTCAGCAAGTCAGGGACCGACCCCAGGGGGCTAGGTGGGTGGCCCGCAGGGGTTAAGTGCATTTTTCCCAATACATATGTTGTGATACATCTAATTATAGGTTTTTTAGGCCAAGGAACTCAAATTTAGAGATAAAATAAGCATTAAACTAATCTGAAGCTAGCCCCAGCGGGCTATGTTGGTGGCCCGCAGGGGTAAGTGCATTTTTTCCAATATATATCTTGTTATATATCAAAATATAGGTTTTTTAGGTCAAGAAACTCAAATTCTGAGCGAAAATTAGCATTAGACTAACCTGAAGCTAACCCCCTGGGCTAGGTTTGTTTTCTGCAGGGCTTAAGAGCATTTACCTAACCTAACCTAGAAACTTACTTATATTTTTACAGGTTTTTTTCTTGAATAAACTGTCTCTATTAATAAGGACTTTATTTATAATGATCCAGCAAGTCGGGGAACGACTAATCTGAAGCTAGCCCCAGCGGGCTAGGTCGGTGGCCTGCAGGGGTTAAGTGCATAATTTTCCAAAATGCATCTTATATCAAAATATAGGTTTTTAAGGTCATGAACTCAAATTCAGAGCTAAAATAAGCATTAGAATAATCTGAAGCTAACCCCAGTGGGCTAGTTGGGTTGCCCACAGTGCTTAAGTGCATTTTACCTAACCTAACCTAGAAACTTACATTCAATATTTTTTTTTTAGGTTTTTTTTCTTAAATGAACTGTCCATTCATGAGGACCTTATATTAGATGATCCAGCAATTCGAAGATCGACCCCAGCGGGCTAGGTGGGTGGCCTGCAGGGGTTAAGTGCATTTTCCCAATATATATGTTGTGATACATCCAATTATAGGTTTTTTTAGGTCAAAGAACTCAAATTCAGAGCTGAAATAAGCATTAGACTAATCTGAAGCTAACCCCAGCAGGCTAGATGGATTGCCAACAGGGCTTAAGTGCATTTTACCTAACCTAACCTAGAAACTTACATTTAATATTACTTTTTTTAGGTTTTAATTCTCAAATAAACTGTCGATTCATGAGGATCTTATTTCAGATGATCCAGCAAGTCGAAGACCGACCCCAGCGGGCTAGGTGGGTGGCCCGCAGGGGTTAAATGCATTTTTTAGAAAAGTATGTGTTATCATAAATCAAATTATAGTTTTTTTAGGTCAAGAAACTCAAATTTACAGCTAATAAAAGTATCAAACTATGAAGCTAGCCCTAGCGGGCTAGGTGAGTTGCCTGCAAGTCTTAAGTGCATTTTACCTAACCTAACCTGGAACCTTACTTGTTTTATTAGGGTTTTTTTCTGGAATAAACTGTGTCTATTTATGAGAATATTATTTAAGATGATCAAGCAAGTCAGGGACCGACCCCAGCAGACTAGAAACTTACATTTAATATTATTTTTTTTAGGTTTTGTTTCTCAAATAAACTGTCCATTCATGAGGATCTTATTTCAGATGATCCAGCAAGTCGAAGACCGACCCCAGCGGGCTAGGTGGGTGGTCCGCAGGGTTTAAATGCATTTTTAAAAAGTATGTGCTGTCAAACATAAAATTACAGTTTTTTTAGGTCCAGAAATTCAAATTTAGAGCTAATAATAGAATCAGACTAATCTGAAGCTAGCCCCTGCGGGCTAGGTGGGTTGCCTGCAAGGCCTAAATGCATTTTACCAAACCTAACCTAGAATCTTACTTTTTTGAAGGTTTTTTAATTGAATAAACTGTTCATGAGAACATTATTAAAGATGATCCAGCAAGTAGGGGACTGACCAAGGCCGGCTAGGTTTTACTTAGATACACAGTGTTCAGTCCTAAAGCCATCATTTAAAAGATTCTTCATACAGGAGGCTGACCAAAGGAGGTCCCCAACTTGCTGGATCATCTAAAATAATGTCCTCATTCATAGACACAGTTCATTCAAGGAAAAAATTTAAAAAATAAATAAGTTTCTAGGTTAGGTTAGGTAAAATGCACTTAAGCCCTGCAGAAGATCTACCTAGCCCGCGGGGTTAAGCTTCAGGTAAGTCTTATGCTAATTTTAGCTCTGAATTTGAGTTTCTTGACCTTAAAAACCTATATTTTGATTATAGCAAGATGTATATTAGAAAATAATGCATTTAACCCCAGCGGGTCACCGACCTAGCCCGCTGGGGCTAGCTTCAGATTAGTCTTACGCTAATTCTAGCTCTGAATTTGAGTTAACTGACCTAAAAAACTTATAATTAGATGTATCACAACATATATATTGGGAAAAATGCACTTAACCCCTGCGGGCCAACCACCTAGCCCCCTTGGGTCGGTCCCTGACTTGCTGAATCATCTTAAATAATCAATGTCCATATGAAAAGACAAAGTTTATTCAAGAAAAAACATGTAAAAATAAAAGTAAGTTTCTAGGTTAGGCTAGGTAAATGCTCTTAAGCCCTGCAGAAAACAAACCTAGCCCGGGGGGGTTAGCTTCAGGTTAGTTTAATGTTATTTTTTGCTAAGAATTTGAGTTTCTTGACCTAAAAAACCTATATTTTGGTATACAACAAGATATATATTGGAAAAAATGAACTTAACCCCTGCGGGCCACCAACCTAGCCCGATGGGGCTAGCCTCAGAATAGTCTAATGCTTATATTAGCTCTAAATTTGAGTTCCTTGACCTAAAAAACCTATAATTAGATGTATCACAACATATGTATTGGGAAAAATGCACTTAACCCCTGCGGGCCACCCACCTAGCCCCCTGGGGTCGGTCCCTGACTTGCTGAATCATCTTAAATAATGTCCATATGAATAGATACAGTGTATTTAAGTTATAACCCTAAAAAAAACAATTTAAGGTAAGTTTCCACATCAAAATAGACCAAAAAAAGCCTAAAAACCCCATTTCCGCATGGTTTTTCTTACCTAACCTAACCTTAAAATAAAAATTTTTGGATTTTTTTGCCATTTAGATGTAATACCTATAGGACTAGGCTTATATACCAAGTTTGAAGGGTCTAGCTAAGTTTTTAGACCATTTTGCTCACGGATTACGAATTAAAGAATTCAAACTAAATAATTCATCTTGCCAGTCAAGAGAGACTTGGAAGAAAGGGACATGTACAATCAAACCTAAGCTGGATCTTTAAATCATGTTAGTGGTGAGTTAGATCGGGGTGAGCCAACTTTCAACCAATGAGAGCACAGCATTTTATGAAATGCCGCGCTGTGATTGGCTGAAATTCGGCTCACCAATAAAATGATTTAAAGATCCAGCTCTGGACACATATGTTTAAAATTGCTCTGTAATATGATAGGATATTTTAGTATTTTTGTTATATGTATAATATTAGTTTATACTTAGTCATAAAAGTTGCTCTCTACTCCGATGATCATGCCAGGTTAGCTATCCTTGTTTAAGATGGTGAAATTTCAAAAAATCGATTCCCATTTGAAAAGAGATTTATTAACAGGGGAATTTGTCGTCAATTTAGCTTGCTAATACGGACTTCATCTATTGGTCAGTAGGAGGAGGAGGGTATGGGATAAAGGTGGTTTATGGGGTGTATTGAAATTTTACCTAGGTGCGAGCAACACTTTATTGTGGTACATGAAAATCTGGTGCAACAAGAAACAATGATATATCGATAGGATAGAAAAAATATTTACATGGGCATATCATAATGAAAAAAATAGCAACTAAAAATACACAAAAATTATTCTAAAAATAAATTACTGCAGAAGAAATAAAAGAATGTTCAAAGTTTTTGAATTATTTAATCTAAACAACAGACTTATTAACCCTAGATTTATCACAAAATCACAATTAAAATTATAATTCTAAAGTAGGTGTCTTAACTTTTTTTTATTTTTTTTTAATATCTAGTCAGTGTTTTTAGTAAGTAGTAGATGTTAAATTTTCCATAGAATTTAGATATGCAGTTTTTTTTGTAGATCTCTTATTTTTAAAGTAATTTAAGTTTTAAAAAAAATAAGTCGGTTTTAAGGTACTAAAATGCAACAAAAAAAAGAAGAAAATTGCCATCATGAAAAAAAATAGTAAGATCTTTAATTTGATACCTTACTTTTTTAATTCTGTCAGGTAATTATTGAAAAAATCGATTTTTTAAACCTCGGTTTAATCTAAACATTGAACATAAAAATATCCTAACACAGGCATATAAAATATGGCTTTTATATATACCTTTAGAATCAGAAAAATATTACAAATCCATTGTAAGCAAAATTGAAAAAAAAAGTAAATAAATTTAAGTAATAAAAAATTGGCCTAACATATTATATTACTTAGGCAACACTTACTTTAACCATCTTCCCATTTTTACTCTCAAAACAAGGATTTAAGATGGTTGCCTGTATAATATTTCATATAATTTCCTTTATTGTAGTTAATTTACTATTTTGTAAACTTTTTATTTCAATTTTGATTAGAATGGATTTGTAATATTTTCCTCATTCTAAAAGTATATATAAAACCTATTTCTTACATCTGTGTAATGATATATTTAAGTTCAAAGTTTTTATTCTCCAGGGTTCAAAAAAATACATTTTTTCAATAATTACTCAACAGAATTTAAAAAGTAAGGTGTCAAATTAAAGATCTTACTATTTTTGTTCATAATGGCAATTTTCTTCTTTTTTTTGGTTGTGTTCTAGTACCTTAAAACCCACTTTTAAAAAAATTAAATTACTTAAAAAATAATAGGTGTACAAAAAAAACCGATTGCATATCTAAATTCTACGGAAAATTTTACATCTACTACTTACTAAAAACACTAACTAGCTATTTGGAATAGAAATTTTAAAAGTTAAGACGCCTTCTTTCTTAGTAAATTAACTTCGCATTTTGAAGCAAAGAATCAACATTCTACCCCCTTCCTCCCCTTTCCAATACAAATCCCCTAGATGCTAGGGCTACAGTCGCTAGGTTGTAATTGAGTTCTCCATGTTGGAAAAGTTAATGAAGTTCCAGGGCGGTAGTTAAAGCCAAACGGCGATAAACTACCAGCTGCCGAGCCCAAAGTGAGTCTATTAGTGGTCTGGGACGACTCACTCTTTTCAACTCTATTATCCAGACAGAGTTCCCGAGCCCTGAGTTAGAGTCTATTAGTGGCCCGCGACGATTCACTCTTCTTTTACTCTATTATTCAGAAAGAGTTGCCGAGCCCTAAGATAGAGTTTAAAGTAGCCCAACGACTACTCACCCTTTTTAACTCTATTATTCAGACAGAGTAAAACTAATTACATTTTTTTGTTTCGCCAAGTTATCCCAGACTCATTTAGAATTGAGTATTGACCTTCAAATAAACTTTTCATTGTTGAGCTATTTATACATTACGATCAAGACGTTTTATGTCATTACAAAACAAAAAATCTATTTTTAAACAACTCTTTTTTTTAAATTTTAACTGCATAAGATTGTAGGGATCAAAAACTTTAAAGTCGGCTTCGTAATGGTTTAAATGTATATATAATAATTTTAAAAAAATTATAAAAAATTTAAGGCATACACGTTACACAGGCATAACTTTTTCAATACAAGATAAAACATTGGTTATAGAAAAAGTATTTCTAAGCATATTTTGCTACTATCAATTATTGTTGTATTTTTTACACACAGAAGACGTTAGTATGACGTGTTTGCGCTTTAATTATTCTCCAGCAATAATGGTGTTTTCCCTTTAAGTTCCTAGTAGAGCAACGAAAACTCCCCCCCTCCTTAACTTTGAAAAAAATTAAATAAGCGGAGGCTAGTTTTCTTAGTGTATGTTTTTACTTTAGGTCAGGTAGAAAAAAATGCTACCGCCCCCTCCTTTCTTTTCAATTTATTATAAAAGAATGTATTGTTTTAAAGCGAAGCTGGCATACAATGTGTGATCAGCAACGAATATTGAATCCTTGTTCTATAGAAATTCTAGAATTAGACATAAATATGAATTAGATATACAGGGGAAAAATTGTCATTAATTTGCTAACATAGAACTCATTTATTGGTCAACTCGTTCATCCTGTAGGAGGGATGGGTTTATTGTTATTAAAGCCCACTGTGATTTTCACATTATTACAGAATATGAAAAGCTGGTGTAACATCCAGGTTAATAATATATCCATTAGTATAGGGCATAATATTATTTTACCCCAAAAGGTTTTGTTGATTTTTTTAGGATTGGTTGTCTGGGTCCCTATCACTAAGATTACCTAGTATCTGACTTCTTAAGTTGAACTTTGACCACCTTCTTAGCAACTTTCTTCTCTTCCTTCTACATAAATAAGAAAATTTTAGTATTTTATTTACAATTCATTTTTCAGTTTCACAAATACAAAGCAATTTTTCAGAGGAAGGCATTACACATTTTGAAAGGGGTTTAAATTGTTTAATTATTTATTAATTAGGGCTCAGCAGCCACAAATGCACATTGAATTAATAAAAAAAATTTAGAAAATGGGGAAAAAACTTGTTGGGGATGCCGGGCCCTACTTTTTATCTTTGGTAGCTTGAAGAAGTTTTTTAGTTAGTAGCTCATATCATAAAAAAAACTATGAGATAGATATCATTCAAGGTTTATTTGGTCTATCCTTCTCCAAATGGTTTTTAGGCACTAAAAATTATACTAATCTTTTTTCTTTATGATTTTATTTATAAAATTGTTTAGAAATCTGAAATAATGCATTCGAATTAATAATTTTAGAAATAATGATACCATGCAATTATTTCTAGAAAAATCTGAATAAAAAATTATAAGAATTATTTTACACTTCTGCCTTTAATTGAATTAAGACAAAGTTAAGTGTTCCAATCAAGTCTAACATGAAAGCTAAAATTCTGAATAAGCTACCATCAATTTGAAAAATTATCAACGTAGTTAATTTCGATAATTCCTACATTGCAAATCTGATTATAAGCAATTCATAATTCGTGTTAATAAGAAAGAAAACAAGATTATGTGCTTTTCTTGGAGGCCCAACTCCCTATACCAAATCAATTTAAAATGTTTTAAATACAATTTTCTTAAAACTTAATTTTAAAATGACAAATGTAATCCTCCTTTTTTCCTACAACGTTAGACTGATTTTTATCATTCAACTCGACTTTGTCAAGATTCATTTCAAGACAGGTACTATGGTGTAGTATGCATAGCAACACAATTATTTTTTATTGCATGCCAGTCCACCAACAAATATTCTTCATGTTATTCAAACATTTGCTAATTTCCCTTTAAACACTAATGGACCTCAGAACTTCTCCCCTCCGGCTTAGTTAGATAAGTTTTGCTTCCTTCGTCTGATCTTCAACTCTTATTTTAAATCAAAAAGAAGCGTAAGCGTTTTGCGGTCCAGTTTAGCATTAAGAGAAAGTTTTTAAAAAACATATTTGTTGTTGCTATGAATAATACTGCATAAAAGAGCATTAGTTTCTAAATCAATGCAAGGCAAATTTTGATGTACAAAACTAAGTGCAAGTTAATTTAAATTCGAATTCAAAGTAATTGTTAAAAGTTGGCTAAAAGTACTTAGTTCTGTCCATCAAATAATTGTTGCAATTGAAAACTCATGCACGGCACATTTTACACATTTACCAACCAATTTTGTACATGCTAGAACAACAATCCTAGAAATTTCATTTTATGTTTTCATGATTTAATTTTTTCAAAATTTTACTATGGAATCTTTCTGATTTGGAAGAATCCTCTATTTTTTTAAAAGTAGGACATCAATTTTGAAGATTTTTATTTAGACCCTTAATGGTATTGTGCAAAGAGACAGGTATCCTTTAGGTCTTTTCATGACCTCACCTGACCTTAAAGTAGTATAAAAGTTAATTTTTCCTACAGACAAAACAAACTGAGGGCAGTTTAGGGATCTTACAAAATCAGAGATTATGCCTAAATATAATTTTCCTAGTTTTGTTACTGCCATAAAAGTTTCCACGAAGTTAAATGTTGCATTGTCCAATTAGTGGAACAGTTTTACAGGTGTTTACATTACCCAAGGTTGCAACGAATATTCAAAAGGACTAGTGTCAAACGCTTTGCTAAAATCAAAGTAACATAAACTGAGGTAAAAAGAAACGTTACAGGATAAATGTTGACATGGCTCAAAGTTACCCGAATAACCAAAAGGCTTATCCAGTTGTGACAATCATTCATTTTTAAAGTTGATACTATCAAATGCTTTGTTAACATCAAAGATACATAAATTAGAGAAAACATATAAGATTAGTTTTAAAAACACTTAAAAATGGAAACACTAAGAAATGTTAACATGCATCAAAATTATAATTTTCTTGAAGAAAGACTATTTTAAGACATGTAGATTTTGACACTTAATTGGTTTATCCTTATCCAGGTTGTTTTATTGGTAATGACCTTTTTAGAATCAGTTTAAGATATGTTTAATGTTTCATTTGTGTAATATAAATCAGAATTTTGTGTAAACAAAACTTCACAAAACATGGTAGAATCTAAAGTAAATTATAAAACATTCATTTAATTTTGTATTTTCTATGACAAACAGACAAGTTAAACTACCTAATTTTATTGATTAGTTGTTTTTTTAGATAAACAACAAATTTTTTAAAAGTGTAAAATACATTTGTATGTTTTTTTTATAGGTTGAATATATATAAAGACAAACTGCCCTTTCTTATAAACATAGAATTATGTTTCATATGTTATTCAAGGATGTTTTTATTTGAATATTGCAGAAATGTATAAAATGTTTTGAACAATCATTCCTTAACAAGACACAGAGAGAGGGATAAATAGGTATATAAATAACACCAAACATGTAAAGATCATTCAAATTATCTACTTCTCTTTCATCCACCAGCGCTACATTGGTAACCTTTACTAGATTTGTTGTTTTAGCCTGTGATTGATTGATAGATGAGTTGACATCTTTCAGAATATTCTTCATGTTTTTATTGTCAGTAGTTGCCTTTTCAATCTTTGGCGGCATCGGCGTGATTAGGACCCGGTGCTCCCCGTCCTCTTCGATCTATAAATATATACAGCATGGGTTATTACTCTGGCGGCAGTAAAGTTTTACCTTTGGTGGGAGTGGGGTGATTAGAACACGGTGTTCACCAGATTCCTCAATCTTAACATCACAATAGTCAGCAAAAGAATCGTTTTATAGACACCTTACAATGGATTTTAAAATTAAAATTAAAAGATTAAAACTAGTTTTGTTACTTTTAAAGGCCACGGCTAACAAAACATGTATTGATTTTAAAATTTTATTTTAATATTCGTGTGAAAATGTCTGTAATACGATGCTATATATTATTTTCCAGTATGGCTGAGCACCAGTTCTAATCCAGCGGATATTAATCAGTTTCGTAGCCATTCTAAAAATCTCTTATTTTTCTGTCTCAGGATACAATTTTTTCAGTAGATTTAGTACAACCGATTACATCATTAAAGTATAATTTTTACTTACGACCCATATAAACATTTATTATACACCCCCCCCCCCCCCGTCTAAAGTTTTTAATATTGTAAAATTCTGGTCAAGTCAAAATGTACATGGAGGTCTTCGGAAGTTAGAGGATGCAAACCTGGGCACAAACTATATCACACATGTGAATTTAAGAGAAGTAAAGGGAATGTCATGGACCAATAATAGGTTTTTCATATCACCATACAAAGTCAGGACTTGCAAACAAATCAATTTTGAAGAAGGAAGTTGGCAACATGGCACTTGATATTTCACTTAGACAAGAGAACATAGGACGGTAATAAAGTAGCGGCGCTACTAAATAAATTGTTATAATTAATAGCCTCATACAGTTATCTACCAAAACCATGTGTATCTCTTAAAATTTATACCTGAAATTAAGAATTAAAGTTACTACTATAAAATTTTGACGTTTTCTATATATTGCATAAGGACCATAGCGATTCTTTTTTAAAAAGTATTTAGTTCAGGAGACCCCTCCAGGCTATATCTCACAAGTTTAAAGCCCTCCGTTTGGTCTAGAAAATTGTTTATCATAAATTAAGAATAGGGTCGGAGGCTGAGATTCGGTGGTGCAAAAAATTTATGTGAATTAATTCGAAATTTATTAATCTAGAAAGAATTTTTTTTGTATGTTCTTTACTTTGCTCTCGGGATGGTTTTAGGCATTTAAAAAAAAAATAAAGGCTTTAGCTATTTTGCCTTTTTACTCAACCATCGAATACAGAGTCACTAGATTCTAGGGACGATCCCACTGGAATATATATATACGAAGCTAAAGATTCCCGAAATTGCTGGTCTGAATGGGCTGTACTCTCTGGGAAGCTTTTTAAATGTCTTTTGTTGGTTTAAGGCTATTTTCCTGACATAATCCACTCTTCCCTATACACTAGGGACGAAGCAACTAATATATATAAACAGACAACGCAAGTTAATTGTTAGCTTTGCATTAAAAATATTTTCACCTGTTTAACATCCAACTCTTGACCAACCTTGGTTGTGATTCTAACCTGAAATAATTATATGTCAATTTGTCCAGTAATATCTCAGAAAAATCCGCGACCGTGGTTCAACACGTAGCGGATCCGCTCATCGTCGGGGAGGTGATAGGTTCGAATCTCGGCCCGACACGGCGTCATAACTAAAGATGCTAAAAATGGTTCCTTCAACTGTTATGTCAGGTGCGCGACATAAATAGTTTAAGAAGGGGGAATAATGATAACTATGTGAGGAAGACCTAATTACTATTCAACCGCTCTATAGTTTCATAAAATTAACTTCTAGTTTTATTAATTTGTTGGTTCTTCCTCGGAAAAAATGTGATTTACTCGGCTGCTATCAGAGAGAGCGATTGGATTTTTAATAAAGAATTCTTTAACAATTACTCAGTTGGCCGTCCATTTGCCCATAACGTCTTGGTAATAATTTTATTCATGTAAATTATGTCTTCTTACAAAAAGCATGGTTAAAGTAAATCTATTAAATTGGTTGCAATTGATATTTCTATAATTCTGTTCTTCGCAACTTTTTAATGTTGTTATCCTTGTTTTTACTATAATATTCTGTTTTGAATGCAAAATAATTTTACAAAGAAATGACCTATAAACCTCTGGGAGGGAAGGGACAATCGATGTTAATTAACTCGTTCCTCCATTAATTAGATTAACACTTTTAAGGGTAAGGTTATAACATGCATAATTTGCACTAAGTAACAGAGTCGCTTTTTTGTCACTAATGATTTTAATCTACACAAGGGGTTAGTTATTGGTAATTATGTTCATCATGATTGGGGGAGGGGATGATTTATTAATTTCTAGTCCATTGTCCATTCCCTATATACCTGATTTATTTAAGCAATAAAATAGTTGAAAATAATAATTTGCAGGTTTTTCATATTGTTATTGTAATACACCAAATTACTAAAAGAGGGGATAAATATTTTTGTATCTATTACAGTTTACAATGAAATGTTCTTGAGATATTTTATTTCCTTATAATGGCTTTTTAACGGATTAATTTTGTGGAATGACAAAAACTAGATATCTTAGAGTTATCTTTTAGTGCAAATAAATGCGCGAAAAAGAATATTTTACTTCATGTTGATTAATGTTGTTATAGCTATTTCAGATTATTTATAGGCCAATAGTCCAAACACATTATGTACATTGAAAGAAAATCTTCATAAAAGCTTTTGATTGTTTCTAAATTTTCTATTCCTACATTTTACCGTGAACTGTAACAGATCCGAAAATCTATTAAGTAATTCATACTTTTACTAGCGCCGCTGTGAATATTACTTTTTTGTTCACTCAAAAACGAAACGGGTGATCTACCCTTTAGTTAAAAAATGAGTAAAATTAGGGCAAGGGCGGAATGGATATTTTATCTGGATAGGATTAACCTACTCTTGCTTTAAGAATATTAATAACTTTGAAGAATTTAGAATCTTTATTGGATGTCCCAACTGTAAATGGGTAATGTGTAGTGCTTGTCAAATGCCCTAACTAACCTTACTAAGAGGGAGCACGGACAACATTTTTAACATCCTTAGTATAATTGGCTTCATTTGTTGTTGCTGTTGATTGACTGACAAAACTTACCTTCCACTCAGGTCCACACAAGAAAGTCCCCTTCTCATTCTCGTTCTCAGATATTATGGTCTCCTAAATTGATAAGTCATATGTAATAATTTACATGCCATCTAGGTTAACTTCAAGGTTTAAGGGAGCAAAAAAATTTTTAAGGGGAATTAATTTTGAATAGGGGTATCTTCCGGCAAAATAGATAAAAACTTTTATTGGGGTCTATATGTAATACGATATGTCATTGCATTGTTTTTTCTGTAATTGAGCTAATCAATAATCAGATTTGTATACTTTTAAAACTTACTTTATTTTATTACCAAATAAAGAAAGATACCAAAAATTAAATGTTGAAGTGCTAATTTGCAAGATTAACTTACAAAGTTAACAAAAATGATTCTTGTACTTTTTGATATAAAGCTTCAGGGATGTCCATACTTTTTATTGTATTATTTTGAGAGGGGAAAACTGTGAGGTTTCAAAGTTTGAGGAGGGTAAACAAAACACTCCTTTACCCCCTGCCCTGGTCGTCTATATAAAGCTTATATGTGAAATTCAAAGAAAGATAAAATTTAATAAATTATATCTTTGTTCCAAACATCAAATATTTTTTTTTTACCTCAAATCCCTCTTCAGTTGTTTCTCCCTTAGACACACAGAGACTCGCGGGAGCCTAGACATATATCAAAATATTAAAATGTTAAAAAAGAATTTCCTACAACTGTTAAACCTAGACAAAGTGGCCATAAATTAAATTATAGATTTTTAGGATGATATTGAGCATAATCTCTGCAAAGTCAGGACCCTGCATGGTTAGACCTTTTCTCCGGGGACAAACACAATTGTTTACATTTGTTTATGTTCCGAAATTGAATAGATTACTTTTAATTTTTGTTGCAGATATTTTCAATAATTTACTTTAAATGACATTCTAAATCCATTTGGAGCAATTTAGATTTTAAAAGGAAAGAAAAATGATTAAAAATAATTTACCTTGATATTAATTGTCCAGCAGTCATCCATGCTGAGGGTGCTAGCCTCCACCCCCTCATCTAAAATTGTTTCGTTAAATGAAAATTTACAGAACGAGTAACAATTAAAAATAATTCCAGGGTGATAAATTTGCCTTTAATTTTGTTGCATTAAAAAAACTGAATTAGCAATGTATTTAATAGTTGTTTCTCGCATCGTATTATAAACGGCTTTCCGCGGATATAGAATGTACAATTATAATATTAAAACTAGTTTTTTCAGCCCCGAGGTGCCGAAGGCACCGGCTAAAAAAACTAGTTTTAATCTTATGATTGTACATTTTTATATTCGTAGAAAGCTGGATATAATACGATGCTAGACATAGTTTTTCGTATGGATGATAACCGGTTCATATCCACCGGATTCGAATGAATACGAGAAAATTAGTTATTTATTTCATTATATGATAGACAGGTTTCTGCGGATATTAAAATAAAAATATAAGATTAAAACCAGTTTTGTTAGCCCCTAGATACCGAAAGGGTTAACAAAACTGATATCAATTTTATAATTTTTAAAAATATTCGTGGAAAATTGTCTTTAATAAGATGCTATACACATATTTCCCACATGGCAAAGAACCGACTCTAATCCAGCGGATATTAATCGGTTTATAAGCCATACTGGAATGATAATTACCTTTTGGTGTCAGCTTAGCCTGTTCTTGCTCTTGTGCTAAGTGGGGATCAACCTCTGAAATATATATATATAAGATCATAAGATTAATTAAAGAATAGTTATTTCTCGCATCGTATTATAAACGGCTTTCCGCGGATATAGAATGTACAATTACAAGATTAAAACCAGTTTTTTAGCCCCTAGGTGAAAGGCACGGGCTAAAAAAACTGGTTTTAATCTTATGATTGTACATTTTTATATTCGTAGAAATATGGATATAATACGATGCTAGACATAGTTTTTTTCGTATGGATGAGAACCGGTTCTTATCCACCGGATTCGAATAAATACGAGAAAAAACATTCTTATTGGATTTTTTTTAACAAAATTGTTTGCCTTGTACTTCAGTTTTAATTAATTTGCAGTTTGAAATTAAAAAGTTCGTAGTCTCAAATCTACCTAATCTAGTGGGTGATGTGACTGAAATCTCCCAGTTTCCATCCACCACGCGGCCACCCTGTTTACTCATCTAAATAAAACAATTTAATTTAATTTTCAATCACCCTGCGGACACCCTGTTTGCCCATCTTAAAAGTATAATAATATAATCTCCAAATTCCATCCAGTAATTGGCCATCCTGTTATCTAATTTAAATGAATTGAATTAATCTCTGGTTACTTATTGCCTAATTTATATTCATACTTGATATGATTACTTTATTGTAATAAGCTAGTTTCAATTAATTTTAGAGTAGCTTCACTACTAAATGTTTTTTTAACTGATGCAAAAAAAAAATAACTCTTTCAATGTTTTCCAAACAATTTTTGTATTTTTGTTTGGTTAAGTTTAGTTGACCTTGTGTTAGGCCTAATATTGCATTCTTTGTTATTGGTATTATTGCATTCAGAACATGAACAGAACATTGACAGATCATGAACAACTAAAGTTCTTATTCTCTTGTCATAAATATAGTTTCATCAACCTGACATCAACATACCCTGGAAGGGATAATTTGCCTCCAAATTTTCTAAATAACGAAGACTAATTGATTTTCTCAATGTTTTGTGATTGATCTCAAAATAACACAATACTTGTCCTAACAAGTGTCCTAACTTTTGTGATTTTTATTTAACCCATTCATGACGAGCTACCAAAGTTCAAAGTTTTGATTCACCGGGGTTCAACAAAATAGATTTTTTCCATAATTACTCAACAGAGCTGGATCTTTAAATCGTTTACAGGTGCGCTGAACCGGGGCGATTCATTTCAGCGCACCATCAGATTATTAATACCAATCTTTAAATCGAAATGGCATGGGGCGAATTGGCGCGGACGGTGGCGCGGTACCAGCGCGCCAATGCAATGGTACTTAGCGAGTACCATTGGTGAGCCAATTCGGGTTGATTTATTTAATAAATAAATATTTTTTTTTGTATTACTTTAATATTTTACCAGCGGCTACGCCCCTAAAGGCCTCTAGTGGCACTTTGAATGTTTTTTTTTTTAAATATCTAATTACAGAAATAATTGGTTTATGTTTCGTTGGAGTCTCTTTTTCGGGAGGGGTAATTTTTTTTCTAGGGGCAATTTCTCCTGATAGGGTGGTGGTACCCTCCCCCAAAATAGTTATAAACCTTCCCGGGACTTATGAGAAGCTACCCTGTTAAGGAGAACCCGATCGGTTCAGCGGTAAGCGAGATCCTTCGGTACAAACACACAAGCACACAGACATCCTGTTACTTTAGTATAAGGATTGCAAAACTATCATGAAAACATTTTTATAGTTATTTTTAAAATAAATTATATATTGTTTTATATAAAATACCGAACTGACACGGCTTAAGTAATAAAGTTGTACTGGCGCTAGGGTTGGGCCGGATACTTTTTTGGCCGGATACCGGATACCGGATATCCGGCTGATTTCAAACGCCGGATATCCGATAACCGAACGGATATCCGGCCAACGCCGGATATCCGGCAAATATCCGGTTATCCGGCCAAATTACCGGATATCCGGCCGGATAACCGGCCAAATTACAAGATATTAAAGTAGTAAAAAAAAATTTCTTCAGAAATCTTATATAAATTTACATAAAGTTAAACTTATTCAGAAAAAATGTTCTTCTAGCTTCAATAATAAGAAAATTATAGCCATTTAAGATTTTAAAAAGCAGAGATTTTTGGTGTAAAGTATAAAAAATTATAGAACCGGATATCCGGCCGGATAGTTTCAATATCCGGTATCCGGCCGGATATTGAAAATGGCCGGATATCCGGCCACACCGGATATCCGGCCCAACCCTAACTGGCGCGAATCGATATTTTATTGAGTGTCGCCAGCGATCTAGCAACACCGTGCCGAAAACCTTGTTTCCATGTTTTATAGCAGTAGCTTTGAATCGCCCCGATTCGGCGCACATCTAAAACGATTTAAAGATCCAGCCCAGGAGTTAAAAAGTAAGGTGTCAAATTAATGGTCTTACTATTTTCGTTCATAATGGCAATTATCTTTTTTTTGTTGCGTTTTAGTACCTTCAACCCAACTTTTTTTTTTAACTTAAATTACTTCAAAAATACGAGGTCTACAAAAAAAAATCTAATGCATATCTAAATTCTATGGATCATTTTTCATCTACTACTTACTAAAAGCACCGACTAGCTATTTAAAAAACACAAAAGTTAGTACATGTTCTTTAAAAAAAAGTCTAGATTTTAGATTTATTTTTAATTTTCAATAAAATTTAAAAAATTGGAAAAAATGTTTGTTGATGATTTGTTAAAACAACAATGATATTGGTATATTGTAGTTTTAAGTCAGAAAATTAAAATGATGGTCTCAGTAAATAAAGTTGAGTCTAGACACCCAAGGACTAATGAATATCAATTTTACGAATTTCAACATTTGTATGAAGCTTGTATAATATTTAAAACAAAAATACCTTGGTTTTTCTCTTCTTTTCTTTATATCAGACTGTTCAAGTTAATCAACTGCTTTGAAAAGCCAGATAAAACACATCTGTTAAAGATTTAGAAAAATGTGAATAAATTTAATTCTATTATGGAAAATGTACTATTGCTAGTATTATATATCCAAAATGAGCTTCACCAATAATAAGATGAATTGGTAACCATCTCTTATTGATTATTCTTTTTTCTTTGGTAGTAAAACTTTTTATGAATAGCATTTACTAATTCAAAGCTTTTTCGAATACTAGCAGCTTCGCCCTTAGTGGCCTCTAGGGGCGCTTTAGGAGGTGGGAGTTTAATCCCTAAACCCAATTTTTTTATTTAGATTTTTTATTTTTTTTTGTAGGGACGATTTCTTTTGGGAGGGTTGTGATACCCTCCCCCAAACTAGTTATAAACCTTCTCTGGACCTATGAGAAGCTACCCTTTTAAGGTTCAGTGGTTAGAGAGATCCTTTGGTACAAACAAACAAACAGACAGACATCGTTCTACTTTGTAATATAGATTGTAGTGCTATGAGTCTAATTAGTTTATGTGTTTTAACTTTAAAAACAAAGAATCTAATTATGTGTTTTAATCTTTTCCTCTCTGCTGACAAAATTGTTGCTTTATAACAAGCAGCTCTAAATGATTCAGCTGGGATGACAAAAAGCAGCTGATTTTCACAGCCGCTCAGCTGTCCTTCCTGCTAGAGATAACAGCCAATACAACAGACTCTTCTATCCATCTGAAATTAAAGAATATGTAAATGATTTTTATCCAAAAATCAAAATGATGGTATTTCATTCTATTACAGTCAGCAAAACCAAAAGGTATGTAGAATAAAGCCCTCTGTTGAATTAGTAAATCATTTTCATTAGAGACAGAATGTATAAGTTGTGATTTATGTTTTTTTATAATTAAGATACATTATATATATTACAATTGATAGTGACAGACTTACAAGGATTTTATAATACTAATGTATTTCATTACAAAAAAGTTTCATGTAACCACAAAAAATATATTAAGTTGTAGCAAAAAAACTATACTAGGTTACATGTGTTGTATACTTCCAAAAAAATTTTATGTAGTACCAAAATATTTGCTTAAGAAATATTTGGTAAAATTTCTGAAAAACGCGATAGTAGATTCTTGTCAAAAAATGTTAAATTCATATCTATAATACAAAGTAGAATAATGTTTGTCCGTCCGTCCCTTAAGATCTCGGTAACCACTGAACCGATCGGATTCTACTCTTCAGGGAATACTGGTCCTGTGGTGGTTTTAGGCTATTTTCTTGAACAGAAAAATCCCCCTTATTTTTTTTTTAAAATAGAAAGTATTGGGAGCACCTTAGTGGGGGTACTTAATTTTTTTAAAATTACATCTTGTGGCAAAGCCCCTAGAGGCTAGGGGCAAAGCCGCTAGTTAAATATAATTACTTTGATAACATTGATGAGTACCGTAAAAAATGAACAATATAAAAAAGTTTATTTAATTACATAGACAAACTCCTCACCAGCATAAGTGCTTTTTGCAGTTACAAACTTTATTTCTTGTCAAAAAAGTTTTTGCTTTTTTCACTTAAGAGTTATAAACTTTGTATTATTGAATAATATTTGTATCTTTTTATATACTATTGGTAATAATAGCTTTAATCTACTAATAAGAATTGAAAAGTTAAAGTTTTCCCTAATAGTTCCTTTAATCCTTATTTATTTGTATCTTTTATGTTTATCACCTTTCTTTCCTTTTCAATTTTAAACTAAGCATTGATTTAAAGTCACTTTTATGATAACTTTTCTAATGCGGTGATTCTATGCCTGAATTGTTGCAATATGCATCTACTCCCACTCCCCCTTTCTTATTTTTCCCTCACATATAATTCCTCATTTTTGCTATAATTAGGGGAATTTTGCAATTTTCTGCACTGAAAAAGTGGTAAAAATATTTATACTGGAAATAATAGGTGTTAATACATTAGAACAAAAGTTTTATTCCATATTTTTAAAACTAGTTACATATAATACCAACTTACATTTCATACATTATCTATTTAGACTTTTTGGAAAATAAATTATAGATATTTATGCCCTTTAAACTAATTTTATAAGAATCTAAAGAATGTTGGAACATAACAGAAGGTTTGCATGAAATAGAGGGAAAATTGCATTATGAATTATTAAATCAGCTGGTTCCTATTACAAAAATGTTATTTTTAACTTGGAAATTTTTTAATAACAGCTTTTATTTAATTTAGAAAAAAATTACTTCATATAAAAGTACAATATTATATATATAATTTCAGTTTCAATCATATATGTAAAGTAAAAAGTATAATATTTTATGCATCTTATAATGACCTTGTCCAGTTCTCTTTAGGGCCCTAAAAGAATTAAGGCAATGCTATTAATTGTATATGTATTTCAAATAATAAAGTAACGTAATGTCTGTCTGTCTGTTTGTTTGTTTGTACCAAAGGACATTGCTAACCGATGAACCGATGTGGTTCTCCTTTTCAGGGTAGTTTCTCATAATTAATGAGAAGGTTAATAACTATTTTGGGGTAGGGGAGCACCACTCTCCCAAGAGAAATCGCACAGAGGAAAAAATTCCCCCCCCCCCCTCCCAAAAAAAAGGGGGAAGGGGTGGTCAACTCTCTCTTAATCCAAAAAATCACCCCCCATTTTTTTACTTTTTTTTTTAAATCTAAAATAAAAATTGTGTTGTCGAATTCAACTCCCAAGAAGTAACTAGGGGCGTAGCTGATAGTATTTCAAATAGCAGAAAGTAATATTATCTTGAGTGAGTTGAAGCTGAGTAAGTTTATGGAGGTAATCAAAGTAATTGAAGTCTGTCAGAGTTTTTTAAATACACGGAATAAAAGTAATGTAGACCTTTCAGACTTGTTAGGAAAACCATTGCTTCAAGCAGCTCACAATTTTTAGGTAAGTTACAATCAGTCCCATAAGTTTTAAAACAATTTAATAGAAAGCTTATTAACCCAACAAGACCTGGAATATTTGACTAAAGGGAGCCTGCAGCAAAAAATTGATTTTTCTACTAAATGACTACAATCAAAAGACTTATTTTAAAATTTGAGATTTTCAAGTTCAATAAGGTATAATGAGTTTTTAAGCATTGGGTTGGAAAATTCTAAAGATTCTAAAAATATTCATAAATGAGGTTTACTGGTTCCAATTTTTTTAATGTAGAAAAGTCGGTTATTTGGAACAGGCTTCCTTTAAGTGTAAAATTTGCAATTTCCAAAAGTATTTGACAATGACAATCTAAAAATAAAAGTTTCAATTTTTAAAATATTTATTTCATTTCTTTTTCACTGAATTCTAGGATTCATGTTCAAAAAAACATTTCTAATTAGTTTGCAATATGTCTGGAAATTTTTTTTTCATGTCTTATATCAATTCTAGTGAAATTTGAACCCTATTATTCTAAACGAACAAGCCTTTGAAAGCCCTAACTGTAAAACGTGGTAAATGTTTTCAAGGTTGAGTTGATGTTTTACTATCCACATCCATCCACAAGGGAAATTATATAATACAATGCAAAGCACAGTAATAATATTGTATTCATCATTGGCATGTTATAAAAACAATTCCCTTCAGGCAAACAAACAAAAAATGCAAAATTGTAATATTTCCTATGAATATTAGAATATTAATGCTTTTTAGAATTATATCTATGAATTGATTATATATTAATTTCAATAAAACATCATTACAATAAGCTAATATTTAACAATTCTAAGTTACATTTGGATATATCCTCAATTTTAAAACTAAAAAAAATAATATTGCCACCAATTTTGATGGAGGAAAAAGAGAAGGAATTTAAGCTTTCAACAAATCGACAAAAAAATTTAAGTTATTCTCGCTTGTTGTTTGACCCGAATCAAGCAATAAAAGTGCAAAGTAAAAATTCCGCAATTTGAAACAACAATTCAAGTTTCTGTTAACCTCTCCACAAAGACAAAAATAGATTCATGATCGTTATTTGCAGATCTTTATTATTTTGTAATACTCTTTTACATTTAAATGGTATATGTTGTATGTATATATGAAGTCTACTATTAAATATTTAGTTACTACACCTGCTATCTTAAATATTAAATTTAAAGTGTAGAATAACTATAAAAGAAGAGTAGTTACCGGAGCAAGTTGAAGACTGCTACTAGCTAATCTGACATTAACTACCCTCCACAGTTTCTAGCTAGTCCGACACTTACTACCCACCAGGTTTTAACATTTGGTCAACTAGACCCTCTCTCTCTCTCTCTCTCTCTCTCTCTGCTGCAACATCCTCTATTCATATTCCGCTTTACCTTTTTATTTATGTTTCTCTTTATAAAAAGCCCCCCTCTCACCTGCTTCAGTCTTTTTTGGCTTTGATTTTTCAATGTCAACTGTATTTGTATAATATCTTTGAGTCCAGTATGTTCTATCTATCTATCAAACACTTTATTCCCTATCAGTCTATCATTCTATTCATTGCCTATCCACTAATAGAATGTACATTCTTAACTGAAAAAAAGTATATTTACAAATCTTAATGAATTGCTCTTCTTTGGTTTTCAGGGAAATTATATGGTACTAGTCCCTCACAGGTTTCAGGCTATTTTATATGGGGTTAGAAACTAAAAATATCAAGTAAACAAATATTTTTTTCCTTATTTAATCATTTAAAATATATTTGAAGGGTTGACTACCCTCCCCTTCAGCACTGTCTGAGAAAAAAGTAAATAGTTCTTTATTCTTTAGTACATTTACATAATAAAAAAAATCCCACTATTCCACAATTATTTATAGCAACAATAGTACAATTGTAATATTAATATTTTTATTTCCTAAAAATTATATAAAAATAATTTTCTAATTAATAAAAACATTCACCTAAAAACTAAGTTTATTTCATTCTAACAAAAATAGATTTATAATAACAAATAATTTAAAATGATAACTATAATATAAAAGTATTGTAAAAAATAACATTTTAATTGTAAACTGTATAAAGTTTATTCAAACAAATGAAACTTTTGTTACAACTTTTTCTAGCAATTAAGCAAAATTCTATAAATTGTCATTAAAGTTTCAATTGGGAGAATAAATTTATTACATTGTAATTAATAACAAAACAAATGTAATTTTAGTTTTAGTAAAATAAATACATAAAAACAATTCTGAATGCAAACAAGTGTAAAAATGACAGGTCTGAGAGATTTTGTAAAACAAAAACAAATATGCAGTTATATTGAATCATCAAGACCTTATATTTTACAGTTATATGTTATATTACATCTCTATTTACAAAAATGCCAATATTATGATTATACGGTAACAATAAAAATTAACAAGTATGGCTCTTTCAAAAGCATAACTTTAGATGGTATTTATTGCATTTTAATTATATGTAAAGGATGAAAAATTCATTACAATATATAAAGTATTCATTGCAACTCTTACTCAAGCCAAATAACTAAAAAGTTAACATATTGAACTTTAATCTGGGTTTAGAAATTTTGAAAGTTTTATGTATTACACTTCATGTTAATAAAAAGGTATACCATTAAAAAGTTTATTGAAAACTTCACATATCTGAATTTTATAATAATGATTACATAAATTAGATAACCAACATGACAAAACAAAAACAAAACATGGATGAAAAACAAATGTCACTCAGTCATTTAGCTTTAAAGATAGGCAAGTTTTCATATCATTATAGGTAATTTTGGATAAAAAACCTCCTTACAATAGTCAATATTTCTATTTAGTATAGAAAAGAAAGATCTACTACTTCAAAAAAAAAATTTTTCTTCAAAAATCATTTTTAAGATAAATCTTATTTGTCTTTGACATGAATTGACACATATGTATTTGTACAATATTAGATGAAATGACACATTAAATTTAATTTACCAAAATCATGATGAGAGTCATCATCTCTTGCTCTTTACTCCACAAAAAAGGAATTCAAACAATGCTTAGAATAGTGTTATTTAACTTTACAGTTTTAAATAAAATTAACAGTTTTTTTTTATCTTCTCTTCTAGTTTTTGTTTCAAAATTTCTGAGAACTCATGGATTTGTAGATTTACTTTCATTCAAAAAAGTAAAACTTTTAAAAAAACTTCTACATCACTTAAATGGCTTTAACTGGGAAGAGTTTGTCAATTTACCAACTGAAATGTTTTTTTTTCTTTCTCAAAAACTGCTTTATTTGTACCTTGTACTTTATTTTGCACAACTTTGTCAGCTTTGTAGTGTTTTAGTACAATGTTTCAGCAACCCAGTCAATGTACATGGCAATATTTGTGTACACTCCTGGTAAATGAGCTCTGAAATAAATATTATCATGAATTAATACAGCATAAATATTTTTAATAGGTTGGATTTTTATAACTTATTTATCACCTCGTATTATACACAGCTTTTCCAGGTATTAAATGATTCAAATACAGTTTTGTAAGCCATGAGGAGCCGTAGGCCCAGTCTATCAAAACAGGTAATAATTTTATGATTTCTATCTTAATTTTAGTGGAAAATTGGATATAATACAATGCTAGACATAATATTTCAGTATTGCTTTGAATCGTTGTAATCCAGCGGATATTAATCGGTTTCGAAGCCATACTGGAAATGCAATTCCTGTTTTGTGTCTAAGTTATTTAAGTGTTATAAGAGATTTTTTACTTCATATTAAACAAAGGGATCTTAAGGGATGAGACAATGAAAGTTATATCCACAATGATTAACAACAAAATTACTATTCTGTAGATTAAGATTATTGATTGAAAAATAATTTAATATTGTTTGAACTCAGATTTAATTAAAATAGTATTATACCAACGATTCACAGAGCGTATTAATAAAACTTTGGGTATCAGTCGAATGTTCCCTTGCTCCCTGTATCAAACCAAATTAAAAATCACCTGGCACATCCAATACCCCAACTGACAAGTCCAATGACCTGATATCTACCATTGATGGGCAACACTAGTGGACTTCCACTATCTCCCTGAAAATAAAAGTTTCAAACCTAAATGAGAAAATTTTTTGACGTCTTTTAATGCTTTTTGACATGATTAGAATAGTTATTTCTCGTATCGTATTATAAACGGCTTTCCGCGGATATAGAATGTACAATTATAATATTAAAACTAGTTTTTTTATCCCCCTGGTGCCGAAGGCACCGGCTAAAAAAACTAGTTTTAATCTTGTGATTGTACATTTCTATATTCGTAGAAAACTGGATATAATGCGATGCTAGACATAGTTTTTTCGTATGGATGAGAACCGGTTCCTATCCACCGGATTCGAATGAATACGAGAAAAGATTTTATGCAAATGTTTAATGAAAAGGTACCAATCTAATTACACCGGACTGTTGTATGAAAACTCTACAACCCCCAAAGTTTAATTTGACACCTTTTACAATATTTAAAATTTGATTTTTTCTCCTGTGAGACAGACATCGTGACAAATGTAATATGTTGTAGGAGTATCAATAGAGGTGTAGAATGTAGATGGGCAAATATTTTTAGGGGGGTATATACACCCCTTTTCTTCACGCTCATGCATGTAGGGTGGTAAGAGGGTTGGTACAAAACTTCTCTTTTATTATGAAAAAATTGTAACCAGACAAATTTTGCAGCTTTTTTTTATCTAAAGAGAACTAATTGTACCTGACAACTGTCCTTGCCTCCATCCTCATATCCGGCACATAAGAAGTTTTCGGGGTAAATCTTTTCTTTCCTGAAATATTATAAATGATATTTATTTTAATAAAAAGTGGCTGTATTAATCAATAAAATGCAGGTTTTTAAAATACTTGCAGTTATCACATATTCAAATTTTAGGAACTGAAAAAGAAATGGTCTACAGTTCTTAACTTATAATTGTTGCAACTCTAGCATCTATTGGCTCCGAATTCTAAAAAAGGCCCAAAACCATATCAACTTGAAATAGAAAGAATAGCGTAAAACCATCAAATGATTTATGTTAAGCTTCCATAAAACGGAGAACTCAATTAATTTATTAGCATTTTTTTAACATATCACATAAAAGGTTGTTACTATAAGGTTTGTCAGGGGGTGTGAGCCTTTAGGGGATGGACAGAGGGGAAAGAAGGCTTCATCAATTTTAATTGTAATGGGGGTGTTGACACTATCCTACAACCCCTTGCTTCTATAATAATTCAATTTTACCTGTGAGCAGAGGTAAACCATGACTGGCACTTCTCTGCAGAGATGACCTGAACCTTGACCTCCTGCAACAGGGAGGGAGTCTTCGCCACCCCGTGTTGTGTCCTACCCCATCCAATCACTGAGGCATAGTGACCAACAAACTGTTGTCTAAAATATGGATTATCGAGTTTCGATCTTAATAATCTTCAAAAACGAATAAATTGTATAATGTTATAAGCCCACATCGAGCCACCTATATTTGGACAATTTTAATATAAAATTCTTCCATTCTTCTACAGGGTGTCCCACGTAAACTGTTTTTTTTTAAACGCTTATTACTCCTACAGCCTACTACTGACCATTTTATAGGGTAATGATGAAAAATCCACAAAATAAACAGGAAAAAATCTACGAGGTATTACATAAGAGGTTCATATTATTGAATTTAGACTAACCCACAAGAAAATATTTGCTTTGTAAACTTTAAGATTAGTTTGGGTCTAAACTGCTGGTCGCTCAGACTTTCTAAGCACAAACATAGAACAATCTTTAAATGGCATACTAGAAATTCTCAATATTTAAGAATCTGAAGTGTTATATAAGTGAACAATATGTAAAAATAGGCATAATATTGATCTTCTTTGTTAATTTTTCATTTGAGCTCGCTTTAAATGCATACAAGAACCTGAAATATACCAGATTTTTTAATTAGACTACAATGCCAGTTCTTATAATGTTTGGAGTAAGTCTTTATGATCCACCGTTTGACCACCAGCTGCTTTAAAAGTTAACCAAGACATATTTTTCTTGTGGATTAGTCTTATATTCACTAAAATCAGCCTTTTATGTATTACCTTGTAGATTTTTTGTGTGTTAATTTTGCGGATTTTTCATCACTATATCATTAAATGGTCAGTAGTTTGCTGCCAAATACTTTTTATTTTACGAAGATAGCTCAAATATCAAGGGAGTAATAAGCGTTTAAAAAAAACAGTTTAAAAAAAACAGGGACACCATATATGTACTATGTAGGCCCAAATCGTTAAAACTACAAAGAGCCAGGTTAAGAAGTATCAAATTCGTTTCTAATAAATTAATATGCTGGTACTCTAAAGTTTTGTTTGTCTAATTTCTTGTATATGGATGTTGGCATCCTTGTATAAAATTGTGTATACCTGAATCCTGGTAAACAAACAGGTAAAATATGTTCTTTAAAGACGACATCATCTCCTAGCCTCACCAGGGCAATATCATTCCTGCAAAATAATTATTTTAAACATTTTGTGAAAACAAGAAAAATATGCTAAGAAGTTGAAAGAAATCTGCATAAATTCCAGCATAAAAAAAACAAACAGTTTAAAAACAAGACAAAATACGGCCATAACACACGTAAATGGAATAAAAAGTCATATAAAGATCATTAATAAAAACTAATAATGGATTTATTATTACTTGGATATTACACCAGATTATCATGTTCCTCTCACCTCCCTCTCATCTGATTTTTGAGACACTTTGTCCCGCTACGTTTTAATGATTGAGTGGGTGAACAACCCTTTACTTCTCCAGCCGAGAATGTCTATGGGGAGTGTTTAAAATTACCTAAAATCGGAGGGACTGTAATCTGGATGTACATACTTGGAATCTATCTGGAAATCTTCATGGGGTAATCTACAAAATATAAAAAATATATTTTCTAGTAAAATTGAAATAACAGCATGTATTAAATTAAATAACCAAGTCAAGTTGACATACCTAAAAACTAAAACAAACCATAGCTCATAAGTTTTTACAAATAATGATTTTACCTTTCATTTTGAGCTCTAACGTTCCATTCTCCAAGGCGAACTTTCATTCTGCTTATATCAGTGCTAAAAATATAGTCATTTTTTGATCATTAATTCTTAAGATGATTAGATACAATGTTAAAAGCGAAGGACCTATATCATAACCTATATTTAAGAAATTTTGGGGTTAAATCTGAATTTTCGTTCAAACTTCTATAGAAACAGCATATAGTGTTCAATAAAAAAACACGTCATACAATACAAATGACCAATGATAGGCCAGTATACATTGTAATTGACCAATGCTAAATTGTATACTTGCTTTTCACGGTCATTTTTATTGTATGGCGTAATTTTTTATTGGACACTAATATACGCTTACTTCTGTATTATGTTCAATATTAAGCGAGCTAACTCTAGATTTGTTAATGTTTGTTTGTATGTTTGTCTGATATTCCCTTATATAAAAGTTATCATCCTTGTTATTATTATGATTAAACTTTAAAAAACAAACTTTGAAATTTATAAAACTGTAAGTTGGTAGAATGTTAAACTATCAGACTAAACACATTTTTCTAAGAATAGATTTTGCCTCAACTTCCGTCTAAAGCAAAACTGTCTCGTCTTTTCCTGTAGTTTTTTTTTGTAACAACGTAGCTTCTCTGTATGAAGTACATGTCCTTCCGAGCATATACGAGAACTAACAACTTATTTTCCTTACACGAATGTTGACGGAATTTTGAAAATTTAAGCAGGGCTTGGCAGCCGTGAAAGTTATCATCTCTATAACAAAAATGATTTATTGAAATACTAGTGGTATAAAAAGCGTACCTTACTGATAATTTTTAACTAAAAATCTCTTACTTATATATCATGTAGGTTAATCAACAAATGTTGCCGGTTTATGCTGCGCTTGTTATGGACAATATTATCATTGTTTGTTTTTAGATAAGTTGTAGTTGCAATGCATCTCTATAATAATTTTATTCCCTTCAAATTTGAATTATATTTAACAAAAAGTTTACAATTTATTATTTTCATAATGTGTAACAATTCACTGTTTCTTTCATTTTCATTCTTGTATCATATCGTTGATATTTTATACTGAAGCAGCTGGATATATGTGTAATTTTACTTTTCCAGTTAGAACTCGTAAACGGCTACCCCTATAGGTTTTAGGGTTGTCGGGAATATAATCAACCCAGCACACCACCATTAAGTAAGAAGCCAAAGATCCAAAAATAAAAGCATTAGTTTATATAAAACAAGGATGACCCTAGCCAAAATGAGTACAGCCATACTACCTGTAAACACAATGAGCCGCTGTGATAACCCATCTCTCACTAATCAGAGCTCCACCACAAGAAATTCTTTTAGAAAGTAGACTCTCCTTGATTATAGCAGCCTAAAAATGGATGTAGAATATACGTGGATGATATAACAGGAGAAAAATTGTCGCCAATTTAGGTTGAAATTTCTTCTCGCGTTAAGTGGTCGGTATGTTTATCCAGTAGCAGGAAAGAGGATGGGGTAAAAACGGGGGATGAGGGAGATCGGTATTTTAGCCCGCTACAGAGCTCACTTTATTATAAGTATATGAAAATTGAGTATAATTATAATATACATCTTTTAGTCTAAAAAATCAATTTTAAGAAGAATTATTAGAATAATAAATCAGGAGGTGGTTAAAGCGAAAGGACTTTAAAACTACAACATTTTATTTTATTGTAAGACCTTTGTTTGGAGGTCCTATCTATTTTAGTCGCTCTGATGACTTAAAAGCAATATGAATCATTCTTAAAACGAATATATTATTGCTAGCTGCTTCGGTCCTATTCTCTAGGGGGAATGCCTTGACCCAATAAAGGCGCAACACATTATCATGTAAAATTAGAATTTTTAGACAAAATGTGTGCAATCAAATAGTGAGTTGTTTTGAGGTCAATATAATAACTTATGTTATATGAAATCTAGGTTGACAAAGGAAATTGTAGCTTTCACAATATTGCATAAAGTTGTGAGTAAGATTCCAGTCAAATGCGCTTATGAGGTCCAACTATTTTTAAATATAAGTTTAATTATACTATGCGTTTGGTTAACATTGAGAACAGTTAGACTAAATATGTGCATTTGACCAGAAGCTTGATCAGAATTTTACGCATTATTATGAAAGCTACTATTCACTTTGTAACTTACCATCCAAGGATGACCGCCAAACTGTGTGTCATCCCCGCCAACAATTCTGAAAGATCCTGCGTACACCTCTCCACATTCTAAACAGTTAGGTTAGGTTAAGTTAGGATAACTTATATTTTTAATAAGGTATTCCCATGTGTGATTAGAAGGGCTCGACAGCCGCGAGTAAGTCTCAAATAAAAACCCGTTTGGATGTTTGAAACATATTTTTAAAAGAGGGATTGCCCTATTTGAGTCAAGTTTGGACTTCAAACTGATTTGTAAAAGGTTTATTTCTCTGAGGCTAACATGCGCGGCTGCCGATCCCTGGTGATTAGATTAGACTTTCTTGAGATAGGTATACCTATGTAGTTATACTACACACAAAATATATCATACACAATACATAATGGTTAAAGCTTTTAACTATGGAGAGACAGCCTCAAAAAGGATACAAAAATGGAAAAGCAGACCTCACTACCGCACATCTATCCTAATATACTAAGAAGTAAGGTCTTTTCTCTCGCTAATCACTGAACCTATACGGTTCTTCTTTACAGTGTCGCTTCTCATAGATCCTGATAACGTTTATAGCTATTTTAGAGAGAGTTGCCCCTCCTCCCCACCAAAAAAGTTTCCTTCAGTGTCGTCACTAGAGGCCTCTAGGAGCTAGTCGCTAGTGATTTATTAAAGGAGGTAGAACTAAACCAAAAATAATAATTATGGTATCATATGCTTATGATTAAAACACAAAAACATAATAATTATGATACAATGATGCGATTGTTAATCTAGCCTACTATGATTTCATTTACTTAATAATCCTAAATGAACAATTATAGATCACTCATTCATGATACAATAATCTATAACATAATTGCAAAAACTTTATAATGCAAAATTCATAATTATTACATTTTTTTTGTAGAAAAATCCGGTAAAGTCATGCTTTTTAAAGAAATAAGTGTATTATATCTTTTTTTTTGTTGATAAATTAAAAACTTTTGGCCGAAGTATTAGAAGTATTATTCCTAATTGACGTCATTCGGGATACTTCGGCCAAAAGTTTTTAAATTTATCTCCTTTTCATCGGCACTATAATGGGATTCTTATCAGTTGTAATCTAGACGTCGTGGAGAGAGGTCCTCAGAGACGCATGCTCTGTGCGGGTGCACAGCTGAATTTTTTTCAGCTAGCTGCGGCACTTTTAGCTCAATTGATATTTATACGGGCTAATAAAAGTGCTCCCATTTTCCAAAATGTGTGCAGATATTGTCATCAAATTATTATATACCAAGAAGTAACCTCTCAACCATCAAAGAGACAGTGAAAAAATTCGGTTTTTAAATGTATTCACACATCTGAACCCATTAACCCTCACCACCCTCCTAGTGAAATTCAACACTTTGACCGTTGATACTAGCTGTCTTGAAATAGAAGCCAGAGTGGAAAAGAAGAAGAGCAAAGGGGAAGAAATTGGAGAAATTCACCACCCCTTTTTCGGTTGCAACTCCTGCTATGCAGTTTCTCTAAGCCCACCCCCATGGCTAATCTTAATTAAGAAGAAGAATGGGGGAAGGGGTAATTAATTTTACCTTTTGAACCTTGGTCAGGGTTACCCATGGATCTTATTACAATAAACTGGGTGTTGTAACAAAGAAACAGATATTAATGACACTGTAAAAATGTAAATTTTCCCAGCCATAGCAAGTTTTTGGACATCTGTGGATTTGTCTGCAAAGTTATTCTGAGAAAGTACTTCATACTGCAGAAGAGGAGTTCTGTTTTGTGTGCTGAAGCTGCATTTTTATAATTTATGCATATTTTCCCATAGAGTAGTACTATGGATGCCTATAGAATAGTACTATAGATGCCCATGGAGTAGTACCATGGAGGATGTCTGGTCAATGGAGCAGTACCATAGCTGGATGAAACAATTTTACAACAACCTGATGCTTCCTGTGGAGTAGTACCAAGAAGGAAGACAATATTATGTTGTTTATGGAGTAGTACCATAAATTCTTCTTATTAGATGAATCATAGATAAGTTAAACATGATGATAATAACATTAATTTTATCAAAATGTAGCTATTAGAACAAAAACATTATTTAATTTTGTATTGTGCATGTACAATTTTAGCTATTTATGTATGGTATTTTCCTCAAGATGAAATATATCATTTAAAACACAATGGGATTCTTATTATCTTAGATTCTTCATGTAAAATGAAGTGTTTTTGTGGTATCCGCCTAGGGTAAATGGCAGACACCAGAGTTCGAATAAAGACTACGGCAGTGTGAACAGACGTGGACACCTTACTATAGAGAAGCTACGCTTCTCTAGCATTCACTAGACAAGAATCAACATCTATTTCAGTTGTCACTTTATTGGAGGTTTAAAGGATACTAAAGCTATATACAACAAACATTAACTACAATGGATAGGAATAAATAATCATAACATAAAAGCATTGTAATACATATACAATAGTCAGTTTGGGCAATCATGGTCCCCCATCCCTGGAAAGGGTGGGGGGAATTAAGGATACAGTTAACCATAATATAAATACATATGGATTAGGAATAAAGATAGTTAAAGATAAATCATACAGTAAAACATAGATAATTGCAATGGTTAGGTAGATGGCTATCCCTGTCTGGGGCAGGCAGGATAGCCCATGGAGCAGCACAATAGGTAGATAAGCATAGAGGGGTTGAGTGGTAGGTCTGGGTACTAAAGAGGGAAGGTTTGATGATTACTTGTGACAACAACAGTCTGTGTGGGGGTGATTATATTAGGTGAGGGCAGGTTTAGATCCTTTATCCTCAGGGTTGAGGTGGTGCTGATAACTTGGTGGTTGAAGGGGAAGGTTCCGGTGCTTAAGATGGGAGGGGGAGGGGTAACACCCCTCCCTCCATTTGCAGGACAACTGAGAGATGAAATCAGTACCGTTATCTGACATATTTTCAGGTGGCTTTGAAATTGTAGAATAACAGGATTTAGCTAGGTGCGTAGCATCACTATAATGTCTTGGTTTCTGCATGGTCCAAAGCTGCCGCATACCACAACTCTCCCCTCGGAAGGCTGGAGGGGGTTGTCTGCACCGCCAGACTTCCGACAGTGGTTGCGGCCTTCAGTGTGTTGTCCTTGTGGAATGGGTCCGCCAGGATACCAGCTGCTGACTGGTGGTGGACTCCAGCCCTCCCCTGGTCGAACGGAATCTACTGTATCTGCTGGAGTAGCTGGTCCTGTTGGATGTTCTGGCCGTTGGATGTGTACCTCTGAGGCCACCCTGGCAACCTCCAGGGGTGGCACAGCACATGAGGGGGCTTGGACCAACAGCCGCCTGGTATACACCCCTTCAGGTTTCTCCACTGGGCTGGTGGTCTCCATCGTGTTGGTCACCTTGCTGCTGGCAGGCTGGCTACTGGATGCAGGCGCAGTTTCTTCGCCCTCGGGGCTGGTCAGGTTCATTCGGCTTCCAGGGTCTCTGTCAACGCGGGCAGGTGGTGGTTGCCATACTGTAGGAGCGTTGCCTCCCTCAGGCTCATCCTGGACATTGGCAGGGGGGTGCATGGCAGTCAGACCTGTGGGGTAGGGGACGGTAACAGTCCATCCCTTATGCCGGAGGCTGTCTTGGATCTGCGAGGGTGGCTCCGCTCTAGTTGGCTGGGAGACAGGCCCATCCACGGCCACTGCTGCTGGTAGACTGGAGGCACAAGGCTCCGGATTTCCTCCCCTAGCCTGAAGGGGTCCAGGCACATTGTCTCCATCTTGGGTAGACATACTTGTTGGGGATCCTCTACTTCTATGGTTAGGCTCGGCACTTGGCACATCTAGTTGTGTTACTCCCCAGGCAGCGGTCAAAGCTTCTTCAGTTTGGCTGGTAATGGCTGATATCCTGGCTCCTGGGGCAGATGCAGGGAGCGCAGGCAAGTTTGGCCCAGCCCAAACTTCCTGGTACACCAGTGCAATACAATTACCCTGGCTTGGTTGAGGGAGGTAGACAGCTGGATGCAGTTGAGGGTGAGGGACAGCTGGACTCTCCCTGCTGGCTGGGGGCTCTGGCTGGCTGGGGGTGACGGGTGTCACCCCTTCCTCTGGGGCTGCGGGCTCATTCCAGGGTCCAGGTATCTCGGTGGCGGCGACGGTTGTCGCCCCAGGCACCAGTGTGGGGGCGCTGGATAGCACCCCCCAGTCTTCACAGGGGTCCAGGTCTCTCGGTGGCGGCGACGGTTGTCGCCCCAGGCACCAGCGTGGGGCGCTGGATAGCACCCCCCAGTCTTCACAGGTGGCGGCGACGGTTGTCGCCCCAGACATCAGCTTGGTGGTGCAGGGAAGCACCTCTCGTTCCTTCCAGGTGGCGACGCCGGTTGGCGTCCCATACATCGACTCAGACTCGCTGGGTAGCGCCCCTCGGCTCTTGCTGGGGGTGACAGGGGTTACGGACACCGGTCCCCTGTGATTGAGGCTGAGGTCCAGGCCAACCCGGTTGGGTTCAGCCGCTCCTCCCAGCACGTTGATCCTGGCCACTATGGTCCCAATCTGAGCCACAGACTCCTGGGTAGCCGCGGCCCCAGCGGCGGCAGCTAGTTGGGGTGACGGCTGGGCATCTCCCTCCAGGTGGACCTGGGTGGCAGACTGGTTGCATGCAGGTTGTTGGGCGGCCTGGTGTTTCTTCATTGCTTGGTCCCAACCGGTTCTACACTTGGCGGCTGTGTGGCCGCTGAAGCGGCAGCGCCCCTTCGTCCAGCTGGGTCCCATCAGGCCGGCTTCCCCAGGGTGTATCAACCTGCCAGGTCTCTCCTCCTCCAGTTGGGGCACCAGCTGACAAACAGGGTCTCCCCTACTAGGGGTCAGGCGGTGCTGGGCTGCTTGTGGTGGCTCCTTGGTTACATTCAGCCTCCTCCCCATACACACAGGTTCCTTCCATCCAACAGCGGCTCTCCTCCCCTGGGTGGCGAGGCCAGCCTCGGCCTTAGCTTCTGCAGGTGCTTCTCCACATGAGGGATCCTGCCTCTGGGTATGCCAGGTAGTTGGTAGCAAAGGCCGTTGATGGTGCCAGTCGGAAAGGGGGCTATGATCTCTGGGGGGTACCTGTGGCCAGTGTGTGGACAGGTACCCACAGGTGGACCAGCAAGGCCCAGAAGATGCCATACTGGTGGTAGCCTGAACTGTATTCCGGACTGTCAGCAGACTGTTGGTAGCCACCTGAGTTGGGCCAGAGTTGCCAGCTGGTATTGCGTCCCTGCCAGGCTCCGTCAGCTGCTGGTGGGGAGCCCCTGCGGTGGTTCTGGTTTTGGCAGGGGGTGGCCTTCTTATTGACTTCCCTAGTTTGAGCTCTGCATCCTGGTGGGCCTCCATCTTCAGCAGCATGGGGGAACTTGGCTGGGACATGTGCAGTGGTTCAACAAAGTAGCGGCATCTGGTCTTGGAGTGTGGGGGGACAGCCTCACTGCTGCTGGTCAACCCTGCTCCCTCCGTGCTGGGTAAAGTCTTCCACCGCAGCAGGTCACCAGTCCCCATCCTTAGGCCGGTCCCCAGTCGTTCCATGCCTGGGGGCTCCCAGGGAGGCTTGGGTGGCGGCTCCCCCACCCCCAGGTACGCGTCGGGCATCTGGGTGAAGGGCCTATTCCCCTGGGACAGCTCCCCATCCTCCAGATTGGTGAGGCCAGTGCCAGGGAGGACCTTTCCACCCCAGAGACAGGTGGTACTGGCCCTAGGGCTGGGCCCCTTTGGAGTCTCAGTTCTGGTAGTAGTGTCCATCTTGGGGCTGGCCACTAAGTTTCTGAAGCTTGTCACCTTCTCATTAGGCTCAGTTGCATCGTTCAACACCCCCAGGAGGACACCTACAGGTTCAGCAATCCCCAGTCCAGTATTGCTATTTCTCGTACGTTGAGCACCAACTGAACAGGAGCTGTGCAGCGGACATTCAGTCACCCTTCCAGACAAGGGCATCTCAGGGACCAGGGGTCTGTGACCTGGCATGTGTTTGATGTTCACTGTACTCAACACAGTAGGCCAAAATAATAACAGAAGCAGTATCTTGTAGATATAGGAGCAGAGTAGAGTAGCCGCACCGCAAGGAGGTTCGAGCCGGCTCACCCCTAGTATAAATACTATAGCTGTGTAATTAGGGTGGTAGTCCACGTAGCCGTAGGCTCGGTCCTCCTGGCTCAAGAGTTTCTGTGGCTGGCACGCCCCCATGATAAGTAGTAGGGGGTTGGTCTGTTGGTGCCAGCGTCTGGTTTAACTGTTGAGCCTGAGTTGTTCTCCTTTCCAGTATAGCTCTTGATTTCTGTGGTAACCAGCGGATCTTAGCTTAAAGGTAACAGGGAATATGTTAGGTATCCACAGATGTCTCTAGGAGCGTATCCGCTAGTAGATATATGGATAGGTAGGCTATCTATATATATACATGGCTACACGCCCATATATATATATATACGTGTATAGGAATATCCCCAGAGCTAGCTAGCTTTTCCTCCTTGCTCCAAAAAAAATCACGCTTCCTCTGTATATAGTTCACAACTATGAAGGTCGATGGTCCAGGTACACACCACCACTGCCCAGTGTGGGGCAGCAAGTCAGTGTCCACAGTCAATGTCCACAGGGTGGGCGTACTTTCGTTCAGTTACCATATCAGTTTCCAGTGTTGTTTGGTGAGGTTAGTATTCACTTACTTGGACCCATGATACAAAAAAAACAACCTTATTTATCACTTGGGTATTTATATATACATATATTTGTTTCACTAACCATTCAGCTTTGAAGTAGGGTTGGCAGGCTAGGAAGATGTTGAGGGTCTGAGCGGTTTTAAGGAACTGGTTTAGTTTTCCTTATCACACTGTAGACAGGGAGGGAGGAGCTTGCAAGTTTTTTTTTTCTCCTAAAAAAATATCTCTGTTGTATGCTATAGAGTGGCCCCTCTCCTGTGTGGGTGTGTGTGTGTGTGTGCGTGAAATCTCCTGTCCTTGCAACGCGCGTCCGCACCGTCAAATCCGCGCACACGGGGAAAACGCGCTCTCACCCCTCAACTCGCTCTCTCATTGGTCCGCTTCGTCCGTTGGATTTATGATATTTTCCGCACTCTGTTGCGCTACCCGTGAATGGCGCTCTGTGTGTCCGATCGCTAGCCCCACACTACAGACGGACTTAGTCTAGTGTGGGTAGGAAGGGGGAAGCGCGTGAGGGGACGGGGGTAACTCCGTCCGTTTCCCCTGTGAGGGAGGGAGGTAACTGTGTGCTGGTGTAATAGTGCCTTTTCTTCTTAATCCTAGGCTTATCTATTATATCACCCTGATTGTATTTGCCTTCAATGGAGAGGGGCTCCTCCCTTTCCCTTGGAATAAGGGGTGTATTGTTGTTGTGCTATAGGCTTGAGGTGATTTGATTGTATATCAGGGTCTTTATTATATTACATCTAGCTTCTATTTTTGTCCTTATCACAATTGCATAACAGATTTGTTTACCAACTCTGTTCTATTTTTAGCTGTTATCACAATACACAATAAATCCAAGCCTGTTCTATTCTTAGATTTATCACAACACAACAATTTGTTTGCCAAGCTTTGCTCATAAATCTATTGTTTAGCCATCACACCAGGGTGGTAATCCCTGCAATGTAACATAATATCTGTTTTTCTAGATGGGTGGCTGCGTTGTAGCCTCTCAGGATACTTGGAGTTGACGTAGTTTTTCTCTGTTCTGGTGCACTACACTCGTATGTTGGCTCGCAGCTTGCAGCTATGTGGCGTGTTTCAGCCTATCGGCGGCAGGGAATGTCCCGTCCTGCTAGCGCCGCTTGCAGCTATGTGGCGTGTTTCAGCCTATCGGCGGCAGGGAATGTCCCGTCCTGCTAGCGCCGCTTATCCAAATCCAGCTGATGGCGGCAGGGAATGTCCCGTCCTGCTAGCGCCACTGGTTCGGATCCTGCTATCTCTTGCAGTAAAATTGGCCTATTTTCAGCCGTTTACACTTATTTGGCTTGTTTCAGCCGGTCCGCAGGCCTGTTTCAGCCTTTTGAGCGCTCAATTCTCCGTTAGATGTCGGCGCTTCTCGCGGTTCTTCGTCCAGTTTCACTTCCACAACTGCCGGATGCAGAGTTAGACTTGCTGTCCAGGGTGGGTAATTCAGGTTGCTTGTGTCAGTTTTGCCAGTTTCACTGCTGGGAGTACCTTAGCCTCAGCTGCGCGTCTGCTCTACACTTGTGGTTCGCCGTAATCTCACACAGCTGTCACCAAAAGTTGTGGTATCCGCCTAGGGTAAATGGCAGACACCAGAGTTCGAATAAAGACTACGGCAGTGTGAACAGACGTGGACACCTTACTATAGAGAAGCTACGCTTCTCTAGCATTCACTAGACAAGAATCAACATCTATTTCAGTTGTCACTTTATTGGAGGTTTAAAGGATACTAAAGCTATATACAACAAACATTAACTACAATGGATAGGAATAAATAATCATAACATAAAAGCATTGTAATACATATACAATAGTCAGTTTGGGCAATCATGGTCCCCCATCCCTGGAAAGGGTGGGGGGAATTAAGGATACAGTTAACCATAATATAAATACATATGGATTAGGAATAAAGATAGTTAAAGATAAATCATACAGTAAAACATAGATAATTGCAATGGTTAGGTAGATGGCTATCCCTGTCTGGGGCAGGCAGGATAGCCCATGGAGCAGCACAATAGGTAGATAAGCATAGAGGGGTTGAGTGGTAGGTCTGGGTACTAAAGAGGGAAGGTTTGATGATTACTTGTGACAACAACAGTCTGTGTGGGGGTGATTATATTAGGTGAGGGCAGGTTTAGATCCTTTATCCTCAGGGTTGAGGTGGTGCTGATAACTTGGTGGTTGAAGGGGAAGGTTCCGGTGCTTAAGATGGGAGGGGGAGGGGTAACACCCCTCCCTCCATTTGCAGGACAACTGAGAGATGAAATCAGTACCGTTATCTGACATATTTTCAGGTGGCTTTGAAATTGTAGAATAACAGGATTTAGCTAGGTGCGTAGCATCACTATAATGTCTTGGTTTCTGCATGGTCCAAAGCTGCCGCATACCACATTTTCTGTATTTTCTTTTCATAACACAATTTCAAAGCTTTCTACAGCGCCTATAAAAATAACGTAATACTGAACTATAATTGTTCAATTACCATTGGAATTTTAGTCTGTGTATTGGCCTATCATTGGTAATATGTATTGTATGTCAAAAAAAGCTTCCTAATATACATATTAAAACCAATGTACCTGTCCCTTTAGTTGTAGAAAATAAACTTTTTGAGTGAAATTGGTACAATTTTTTTAGAATCATTAAAACAATAAATGAATAAATAGGCATGCAATTAAAGAAACTTTAATGACAAAAAGTCCCAGGGATCTTAAGGGTTAAGACAATGGACGATTAATTGATGTACATACCCAATGATAAAAAAACAAAATTACTCCTACTGTATAAATTAAAATGATTGGTTTAAAAATTTTGATACCGCAAGTTTGAACCAACCAATCAAGATTTAATAGGTAAAAGCACCCAAAGTTTTTAAGTCAACAAATAATAAATAAAACTTTTGGTATCAGTATAATTTAAAGTCCATAGTCTCCTCCCTCCCTGAAAAGTCCCGAACAAAAATGTAATAATAAAGTGCAATAAACATGTTTTGTAAGAAAAAGGTGGACTAATGCAAAATAAGTTTTGTTGTTAATATTTGGAAATTGTCTTATTACTTTTAAGGCAAGAAGATTACATAATTAGTAATTATTTATTTTTACAATGCATGTAATAGTAATTTATCAAATCGTATTATAGACAGATTTCCGCGGACATTAAAATGAAAAATTATAAGATTTAAACCAGTTTTGTTAGAACCGAGGGGCCAAAGGCCCGGGCTATCAAAACCGATATTAATTTTATGATTTTAATTGAAATATTCGTGGAAAATTGTCTGTAATACGATGCTATATATGATTTTTCAGTTTTGCTGAGAACCGGTTCTAATCCAGCGAATATTAATCTGTTTTGAAGCCATACTGGATTAAACACTATACAATTTATGTACATGCAAAATAAGGCTACTCAAAATTCAACAACCTACATTTAAAGACTTGAAGGAAAAGGTAAAATAATAGAAAATAAACATTCTTAGGTGAAAAAAGATCTAGTTAAATAGTAAAGGTACATTTATCATTGGGGCACGTACGCAGAAATTTGCTAATGTTTGTTTGATTTAAAGTTGTAAACAGAGACCCCTGTATATTTTACTACAGAACTTTTAACCCCTCTCGAATGCCCCTTGAACTATTTGATAAAAATGTTCTTTAAGAAAAGACCACATGGCATATGAATTATAACGTAGCTTCGATACCAAAAATCTATAGTCAAGAATTGTTTAAATTTGTTGTCAGTGCCATAGAGAACTTTGAAAAATGTGTCAATATTTTAACCTTGTGAGAGGATGCATTTTAGCCTTACTTGCTGTGTTTACATAATACAGCAGATAGGATATTTACAAGTTTTACGAAAGATAGATTCAATCCTTTATAAGAGAGGCAGGTTGTTTGTTTGGTGGTCTCTCTTTGTGTTTTTCCGAAAGGTCATATTAATAATCACCGGACCTATTGTATACCTAAATAGCCTAGAACAATAACCAGGCTTATTTATAGAAATGAAATAGCCTAAAACCAATTTAGGACCTGTAAGAAGCCCCACTGTAAAGGAGAACCTTATCGGTTCAGCGGTTCGGGAGATCCTTCGGGACAGACAAAAGACGCTTACTACTTTATATAATAGGATGGCTAAAGGGCTAATTATATATTGCATTAAAATTGTTGGTTTGTAGAAACTCTTAGTTTTTATTACTTGAAGAATCTGAAATTTTTATATAAATATTGAATGTGTCATGTCATAGGAAAAACAACTAAATTCAAAACTGACCATGGACAAATTAAAAAAGAGTTAGAATTTTGAAATTTATATAAATACATTGCGTTGACATTTATCTTTATATCTTTACATATAGTGGTTACCCGGGCATAACTGATTAGGATTTATGTTGTTTATTGTTATAGTAATTTTAACTAAATCTGTGTCTTATATTTTTGATTTTATGACTTTGTTTATATTTTATTGCCCCCGAAAAATATGTTTATTATAATTTCTTAAAATTTAATTGAAATATTCAATACAAAAATTTATATCAAATGTGACTTAAAAAGAATATTTGAATTAACAATTGTAATAATTATGGGAAAGAAATAATTTAGTTATTTATTTACATGCCTTTTTGATTAATAATATATAATAACTTAAAACTTTTTTTGTTGATTACAACAGATTCTTTTTCTCATAAAAAATTCGTACAGCATATTCTTAACTTCCTAGCATTCTAACCAGTTTATAAGCGGACAAAGTGTAAACAGGGACGTATGAGGCCACAACATACAAATATGAAAAAGGATAAAAATGTTAAATAGAGAGAGTGTATAAAAATTTTACGCTTCGTGCGCCAATTTACAAGAGGTTTTGGGTGCGCTTCGCGCATTCCCCTAGCAAAATCTGCACGATTGGATGTAAAATACGTGGATATTGACAGGGAAAAATTTGTCGTCAATTTAGGTAGGGGAGGGTGTGTGATACAGAAGGTGGATATCAGATTATCAGAGTACATGAAAATCTAGTGCAACATCCAAGTAATAATATATCGATTTCTCTACGTCACTGGATTCATTGATATTTTTTCCATCAATTTTGAAACATTAAAGATTCAAAGTTTGCTAAAATTAGATTTTATATAAGTCTTACTTTGCTTTAAACTCAGATAAACAAAAAGTTACAAACTAAGACTTAAAATCACATTTAAAATTCACAAATGATATTACCGTTTTTGTTGATATAATTATCAGATCATGCTAAAGTAATCATATAATAATGCGATAAGTTTTTAGAAATTAATGCAAAAAAATGTTGTTTTTGTATTATTTAATAAATGCAAGAAATATTTATGTACAATACATTTGGGATTAGGGATAGAAAATAAAAAAATATCTAGCATCATGAGAAAAAAATTCAGAAAAAGATAGCTTATACAATATACATGTATATCTTTCTGTAAACTGCAAACAATAATTCAATTAGATTTTGCAAAAAAGTTTTAATGTTTAATAAAAAATCATAATGGTAGGACAAATGTTAATAAATATCGACCAATTTACTTGAACTACTTCTCTTGATTATATGATTTCTACTTAACCACCTTCTTAAAAAAATTTATCTTTTGATGACAGTTACTGGGACCCTATATTTTTACACCCAGTGGATTTTTTTTAGAATGTGGGTGGCAGGAATAATGTATAGCAACAAGCAAAATAAATCTAATATAATATTTAAGGGGTCATCTTTACTACGAAGCGTTGCCTCCCCCCCCCCCCTAAAAAAAATCACGAAAAATAATCTGAAATTAAGAAATATTTTAAAGCAGTATAGGCAGTAGGTAGGCTTTAAAGGGATCTTGTTTTTACTTTTTAACCTATTTTTCTGAAATCTGTATAATTGATTTCATCTACTTTACTTAATCCCTGAAAAAAAACCTAGAAATATGTCCCGCACCACATAAAACTATCATCATGCAATATTTTCACCAATACAAACTTATTCTTTTGCAAAGTGGTGATCTACTTTACTTTTATTCTAACAACTAGAGTAGGCCAATAACGGTCATAACACCCAAAGGTGAAAAAATAAACATAGTTCATAGTAGACAGACCTAAGGAACGTCAAAATCAACAGCAATGGAAGTTGAGATATCAGGAGCTTGCTTTCTATAATAAGCAACATTATATGAGTTTGCTCTATGTTATAATTAGTGGTATGCACAGGGTTTTTGCCAGGGATTTTTTTTGACTTGACACGCCCCTTGGCTTTTTTAGGGAGTATATCAAGAAAGTGAAGGTTTATTATAATATTACCACGTTTTTTTAGTTCTCTAAAATATTGCATAAATTTCTTTCCGGTATAGCTTCGAAACCGATAAATATTCGCTGGATTAGAACAGAAAAATCATGTATAGCACACAATTTTTCGCTCATATATAAAAATAAAAACCATAAAAATAATACCAGATTTGTTAGCACGGGCCTTTGGCCCCTCGGGTCTAACAAAACTGGATTTAATCTTATAATTTTACATTATGATATCTGCGGAAAGCTGTTTAAATATGATGCGATAAATACTTATTCTTAACTGTTGTACTGTCTGACAGTCACTATGAAAAAGTTGGTACTACGTCAAACACTAGATACGTCAAACAGTAGATGCGACAAACGCTAGACAGACAAACAGTAGATGCGTTAAACGCTAGACAGACAAACAATAGATACGTCAAACACTAGACTACGACAAACAGTAGAATTTGCCATTTCGCGACAAACAGTAGAATTTTTAAAGTGCGACAAACACTAGAAGCGACATACGCTAAAATTTAAACTTATAAAATGTTCAAACATTTTTTCGTTCATAAATACTAAATTTATATTTTTATTAATGCAGAGATCTAATGGGATAAGATAATGGCCGTAAAAATCTATGTACAGCCCCTACAGCAAAAAAAGTGGTTGGAACGTTAAAACATTCAACTTATTAAACCAACCAATTATAATTCATTAAAGTAACCAAAGTTGTTTCGCCAACGATTAAGAAAATGTTCTTATAAAACTTAGGGGACTAGTTTACGAAACGGCCCAATTTCCCTCTCGCTTTGCTATCATTGTCCCTTCCCTGCAGAAAATGTGATATAACAATGAAAATGAAAAAGTGATTTTGCAATTTAGTTAAAAATAATCCAGCATGTGTTATTTTTTGTATTTATAGTCATTAACAGTTTTTAAGATACATCAAAGAACGTTTATTAAATTAAGTCTAATATAATGAAAGAGACAAAGAATTTTAGTAATTTAAAGATGATTATTTTTAAATAACGTGTTTGTATAAAGTCTTTTACAGTTGCTTTGTTTAAACATCAAAGGGAGATATTAATGGGCGGAGTTATATACACTTAGGATGAGCGATATTTTATGAGAGAAAAAATATTGCTTTAATGTTGCTGCACTACTTACATATGTTAATGTCCTTGTCTTTGAATCAGTGCAGCGATTCATCTGGGGCCATCTGGGGGTGAAAAAAGGAAAGGCAGGCATTAATAATTTAAATGGAGATGTTGTGTCACCCCTCTACAAACCCCTACCACAGGCACTACTTGAATAATTTAAATTCCATAAAATTATAAAAATCCTTCTGGACCTATATGAAGCTTCACTTTAAAGAAGAACCATATCAGTTCTTATTTTATTTGCATTTTAAGTTTTGAAAATAAAAAAAATATTTTTTTTTGGGGGGGGGGAGGGGGAGATACCCTCCACAAAATTAGTTAAAAACTTTCCCTGGACACATATGAAGCTTCACTGCAAAGAAGTAACATATCGGTATAGCGGTTAGTGAGATCCTTTGCTACAGACAAGAAAAAGCGGATTACTTTATATAATAGGATTAATTCTAACGTTTGTCGTATCTATTGTTTGTCGCCTTTAGAAAAAATCTAGTGTTTGTCATATTCTAGCGTTTGTCGCATTCTAGTGTTTGTCGTATCTAGCGTATGTCGTATCTAGGGTTTGTCTGTCTACTGTTTGTCTGTCTAGCGTTTGTCGCATCTATTGTTTGACGTATCTAGGGTTTGACGTAGTACCGAAAAAGTTATGTTTGCATAATATTTTGTATTTTTTACAACAATTACAAATTTTTCTCGTATTAAGGAAGATATTATGTAATTTATCGTAAGGAAAAGTGTGATGACATCCAATAACTCTTTATGTCATAAAAGAATCACATGCAAACATATCCAAGCATTTTATTTTAGGGATGCCTTTGCGCCTCTATTTGGGGGTTAGATTTGTCAAAAGTAGAGCGGTAAAATAATAAAATATTGAAAATGAATATTATGGGTGTCTGCGGAATGCTTTTTTTGTATGTGGAGGGTGGGGGGGGGGGGGTGGGGGATATTAACCCATTAAGCAAACTTTGAACGTATCTTATAATTTGATTTTCTACTACCTATTGGACCATTAAAACTTAAGTTAAACTAAAGCATATTATATTCAAGATTAGATGCAGATGTGAAAAACCATGAAAGACACTTGCAACAATTTTGGTAAAAATGGTACAAAATTCTGAACATGCGATAAATATACAAAACGATATCATGTTTAATTTGAATCATTGTTGATGTGTAAGCCAAGTTTTTTTTATACTTCCTCGAGAACTTTTCATGTTATAAATCCTTCATTGTTTTAGACATAAAAAATACACGAAACAAAGTTATACAATAGATTACATGCAAAACATAGCTAGACAATAGCAAAAAATCAATCCTTAAAAGACTTTTTAAAAGGAAGATATCTAATTAATGGCCTGTTTTATTCAACTACATAATATACATGTTCTGAAAAAAAACGTGCAATTTTTTTCACCAGAAATAAAGTCTGATAATGATTATAAAATGTTTAAGTTCTATATTTATACTTACTATATAAAACATATATCATAATATTTACAGTTTTGGCAAAAAGAGCATCCATCAAACCCTACCCTCCTTTTCAATATATACATGCTATTAATGTGAAGTATGTCAGGCACCATATGCCTTACCTAACCTAACATAGACAAAAATTAAAGAAGACAGTCATGAAGTGCCCAATAAAAAATGCCGTCATACAAATGACCAATGATAGGCCAGTATAAATTATAATTTACCAATGTATCCTGGCCTGTCTTTGGTCATTTGTATTTTATGACTTTATTTTTTTTATTAGAAACCATAAGCTGCTTTGATGAGTGCTCTCTAGCAAAAAAACCGCGTATTTTTTTTGATTAAAAAATGTTCGTACTGGGATAGTTGTAGCTGTCTGTTTCCTGTATTTCATTATGAATATAATTAGCCTCCTCTGGTATGCGCTCTGGTATCCGCTCTGGTATATAGTTCGGATAAAACTCATCAGGCTCCTAAAAAAATATTTATTAATATCAATATAAAATTTTTATTTCTTATCCATTTTAAAGGAGGTGTTGATTTTAAATAATTGTCCCCAACCCCTTATCTAAAATTGTTTGTGTTGCACGTTAGGTCAGGTTATGTTCGGTTATATTGGCCACTAGCAATCCAGGCAGTGTATGGCCCTACATGGTTAAAGCCCTCCGTTGGGGTAAAGAATATAAGGAAAACACCCTTTTTCCAATTTATCCAAAAAATAAGAGGAGAGTGGGTTAGTGCTGGATAGCTTCTTTAATGGAAAGAACCACTCTTTCTTTCAACTGTACAACTTCATTTTAGTAGAAAGCTACTCTTTAAGGGACTGTCTGTACTTATATCCGTTACTCAACTATGGTAATATCTGGTTAAAAAATTTTATTATTCAAATGTGCACTATTCTAATTGACTTGATTTATATTTTTGCTTTCTGATTTCTCAAATACAGAAACTAAGAAACTCTTCGCTTATAGAAACAACTTATTATGAAACAGTTCTTTTTTAACTTTCTAACCTGATAAGTTTCTTGATAAGTCTGATGCTGATGTGACTCCACTAGAGATGTATAGGGAGGCAAAGGTTCCTAAAAATAGGTTATTTTTATTAACACATATTCTATATACTAAAGTAACATGATGTCGGGTAACTGATTACTGGTATGTGTATATTATTTTATGAACTAGAAGACCAAGTAGGTTTATATTATGAGCTTTGGGGGCGAAAAAAAAGATCTGGCAAGTGTATAATATGATCTAGGTGGTGTTTAAGAAGAACAGGAGGGGTGTATATGAAGAGCTAAGTGGTGTATATGATTGATGAGTTTAGATGTGTATATTATAAACTAAAAATTACCTGAGGTTTATAAGCTGAACTTGGGGGAGTATAAGATGAGCTGGGAGGTGTATAAGATGAGCTGGGTGATGTATATGAACTGCTAGAGGATGAGGAAGTGTATGATGAACTTGGTCTGTTGAATGATGAAGGTGTTGGTCTGGTAGAATCATTATATTTAAACATATTTTTTAGATATCAACAAAGCTTTTGACATACCTTTTTAACTTTAAAACTATATATTTAAAAAAACAATGTATAAGATAAAATTTTTAAATGTGACAAATGCTTTTATTATGATTCCTGGTGGGTTTACTGGTGTAGTGAACTTGGCTGCTGGCTGTATTGTAAGGCCGAGAGTTTTCTAAAAATAAAATCATTCAGCTCAGATCATTTTCATTTCAATTAATCAATTCCAAATTGCATAGCTCTTATTGGTCACAAGATAATATCAAGGCATCTGATTGGTTGCAAGTACAAATGCCACGTATATCTTTTTACATTGCAATTAGAATGAAATATATGTTATACAAATAAAAATTGTCTAAATACTAGAATAATATAAGTTTAAGAAAATTCTAACAAATTTATTTGTATTTGACTCTCTGTAAGTTGTATGTGGAATGCTTGTTTTTTTATTATTAAAATCATAAATAGTTAAAAATCATCAACTTTTAGTTGATTATTAATGAAAATAAAAATAGAGAAGTTTATTTTTTTGCAAATAAAAATAAAGTTTAAGTTAAAAATAAATGTAAAGTTTGCACAGTTGTTACTTTTAAATAAATCAAAATCTAAGAACAATTTAGAATATCAAGATAATTTAACTTTGACATACAATTTCTTACCTGTTTTTTTTATCAATAATATTATAAGAAAACCAGTATATGTTTTTTGAAAACTTAGTAGGACAAAAAAACCTTTAGTGCCATAACAATTTTCTTAATTACAATTAGTATTCGCTGTTTTTCTCATTTAGCATTTATACCATCAACTTATGGAACTTATACTTATTATAGATTACGTTAGTTTAAGTAAGAGTTAGAAGATAACAAAGATAATATCCCATGCAGGAGCTAGAATGATATTTTTCTCGTCAAAAATAAAAAGGTAAAATAGGTATTTAGTACAACTTAAAATGATCTACCAGATCTTTCATCTTTAGTAATCAATGGACTAAGTACAGCATAATGCAACATTCTATATTTGTAAACAATATTCATTTTTATTCTTGTCAAGGAGGGAAAAACAATTAGACTTAAATTAATCTTCATCCTTTCTTTCCTCAAAATAAGTTTAAGGAGAAAAGAGCAAATTTTCCCAAATCAGAAATTACTGTTCATTGACTTATCTATCTCTGATTCTTGTTAACAATTTTGATACTATTCGTAGAAATTTAACATAGCAAAGGTAACTAACAGGGATCAAAAGGAATAAGAAAATAGCCGACTAATTGATCTACTTCCGCAATGATGATACACAAAATTATTCCTTTCTGTAGAAAAAAAATATTGCTTGAAACGTTTGAACACTCAACTTAATGAATCAACCAACTCAAAAGTCCCCAAAGTTGGTAGACCAACGAATAAGAAAACGTTAATATAAAACTTTGGGGACTAGTACAATAAACACCCCATTGTCTCCTCTGTCTCATAATTCAATTTAACTCACAAACGATGTATAAAGTATAAAGTATTTTAGGAAATCTAGTATAGCTTTTGTTTGACTTTCATCATTATGTATTTCTGTTATTTAGGATCTCTGAAATGGAATGACTGACATGTTTATGGTATTATTTTGGGAAAAGGATAAATTTTACCTTTTAGAGAGTGTAAATGCTTACTAACCCCTTTAAAAAACTTATCTTGATTTAATTCATATCGTTAATTATCAGTATAATTGCCGTGTTCTATTTTCAATAGCGAAGTCCCCCAATAACTCATTAACTCTATATGTCCGTCCGTCAGTCTGTAATGCTTTGGTGGAAAATATTTTTATTCAGCTGCTATTGACGATAGACGACTTCATTTTCTCGTGAAGGGTTGGAGAGTATACAACTCATTTGGTCTGTTAAAATATCAGAAATTCGCTTAAAGACATCGAGAATTTTAAATTCAAATATAAAATGTTTAAAATAAGAATTTATAAATAAGTTAAGTTTAAAATTAAAGCAACCATTATGATAATTAATTCCTAGGTCAATGGTTATGCTTTTTATGATTAATAATATTATGCTAAATTCAATATTATTTTAAAAGCAGAGCTTTTCTTTATGCAATTAGGATCAGACCGTTAGCAACTCTATAAACCTTTCATGTGAATATATTTATTTCTGTTTTATTTTACTTACAAATTCTTCATTTTATGAAAGCTTTTAAAAGTGGAAAAGGTAGAGACTTAAACGAATTCTTGTTTTTCAGAAGAATAAAATCACGAATAATTTACTAAATCTGCTTTATAATTGGACTAGGTAGGGAAAGGAAGGGAGTAGTCGCTCCCACTACTTTAATAAGTAGTCTTAAAAAGAAAAGGTTTGTATGAAGGAATGTACAGCTTTCTTTTTGGATATTTCTTTGCTAGGGGCGATTTCTCTTGGTAGGGTGGTGGTACCCTTCCCCAAAATAGTCATAAACCTTCCCATTAACTATAAGAAGTTACATTGTAAAGGATAAGGTTCAGAGGTTATCCAGATCCTTTGCTACACACAAAAATCTTTCTACTTTATGTAATAGGATAAAGCTAGCTCACCTAAATGTGCAGGATGTGGGGGACGGTAAAATTGTGGTCGCTGGGGCCTCTGAGGTCGGGGAGGACGGGTGGGGGAAAATATTTCCTGAATATTTTAAAAAGTATTAAAAAGCTAAATTATATTTCAATCATAATGTATTTTGCTTCTACACGACCTTTGACTGGAGGTTCTAACTGTGCAAGTTTTTGGGACAAGGCATTTCCCCTACTCTGACTATTGATGTCACATTGTAGACATTGCAGCAATACCATTTTAATGTCTCTTGTAAGATGAGGCAGTATGCTTCAGACTCGAATTCGAAACCTCCCATAGTTGTATTTCTTTGAAATTTGAGTATGTGTTTACTGTACATGTAATTGTACGTGGTGACCTCCGATAGGCTGACCATACAACCTTTTTAACTTGTAGGGTCTGTTTCCTTTAAATTTTATTGAACGTCTACACTTTTACAGTCGGACAGAAACACGAACCAGCTGATATAAGTTAGTTATAGAGTGGCTACGACATTTAAATGGATTACCTGATTATAACCGGTATCATAGTTGAAGATGGATTCATAACCAGCAGGTTCTGTGTTCATATAAGCTGCAATTTCAGGTTGTATTATGTTTTTAATTCTCGTTAAAACTGTTTAATTATTTAGTCACAATGTTTTCAAGTCGTTGCATCAACGTTTTACCTGGATAACTGTTTGTTTATTTTAAAATGAAATGATAGAGAAAAGAAGTTTTCATAATCTTAAAAATACTACATAATAATTACATTCATGAGTATGAAGCTGTATAAAATCCATTTGGCTTAACTTTCAAAAGTCTTACATAGTCCTCCCATAGACACAAGAGGGCGGTGGGGAGTATCAGTACCTTCCAAGATGATTAAAGTCCCTCAACAGATTATGACGTCATACGATAAAATAACCAATGAGAGGCCAGCATAAATTTTACCATTGTTGAATTACAGTGTATACTGGCCTCTCATTGGCTATTCTATCGTATGACGTCATAATCTGTTAAGGGACTTTAATCATCTTCGTACCTTCCCCAATTTTTTTTTGAATCATTTCCAAAAATGTGTCTTTTATTGTTGGAAAAAATATATTCTTGCAAAAAAGATGAAAAACAATACATATGTCCAAATAGAACATTCAGATCTCAAAAGGGGTAAATTATTTTTGTCAAAACTAAAGCCTTTGCATTTTCTTTTTAAAATCAAAAATCAATTGGCTATATTTTCTTTTCTGATTATTTTCAAATCTATATAAAGACAACTAGGCCTTGTAAAGTAGCTTTGCTTCTTGTAGTTTTAAGATTATGAAATGGCTGCAGCATGCAAAAGATATAGAAAAGCGAAGAGGTGTCCAAAAAAAGGATAGTTTTGGAAGAATAGTCCAATCGTCATGCGTCTAAATGATTTTTTTTTCTCAAAAGAAGGTGTATCAACTTTTTTTTTATAGCTAGCCGGTTCTTTTAGTAAGTAGTAGATGTACAATTTTTCATAGAATTTAGATATGCAATCGGTTTTTTTTGTAGACCTTTTATTTTCTAAGTAATTTAAGTTTTTAAAAAAAAATTAAGTCGATTTTAAGGTACTAAAATGCAACAAAAAAAAGAAAGAAAATGGCCATTATGAACAAAAATAGTAAGATCTTTAATTTGACACCTTACTTTTTCAATTCTGTCAGGTAATTATTGAAAAAATCGATTTTTTAAAACCCACAAGAGTAAAAACTTTGAACTTAATTTTATCATTTCACAGGTAAAAAAATATGGGTTCATATATACCTTTAGAATCAGAAAAATATTACGAATCCATTGTAAGCAAAATTGAAAAAAAGTTTACAATATAGTATATAAACTACAATAAAAGGAATTATATGAAAATATCATATTATATTATACAGGCAACGTCTTAATTCTTGAATTGAGTATAAAAATGGGAAGGGGGTAAAGAGGGGGTAAAAAGGGAAGACGAAAGTGTTGCCTGAACAAAAAATATAATTGGCCATTTGTTTATTTTTTATTTTTTTACTTTTTTTCAATTTTGCTTACAATGGATTCGTAATATTTTTCTGATTCTAAAGGTATATATGAACCCATATTTTTTTACCTGTGAAATGATAAAATTAAGTTCAAAGTTTTTATTCTCGTGGGTTTAAAAAAATCAATTTTTTAAATAATTACCTGACAAAATTCAAAAAGTAAGGTGTCAAATTAAAGATCTTACTATTTTTGTACATAATGGACATTTTCTTCCTTTTTTTTGTTGCGTTTTAGTACCTTAAAATCGACTTAATCTTTTTTTAAAAAACTTAAATTACTTAAAAAATAAGAGGTCTACAAAAAAACCGATTGCATATCTGAATTCTATGAAAAATTTTACATCTACTACTTACTAAAAGAACCGGCTAGCTATAAAAAAAGTTGATACACCTTCTTTTCAATTATTTTGGTTTTATTTTTATACTTTAAAAATTCAAATTTAAATAAAAAAGTTTTATTTTAATTCTATATTAAAATGAACTTAGTACTAGATCTGTCTAAACTTTTATTGAAATTCCAAAAAAAGGAATATAATTTTACAATAGAGTAGTCTTATAACTTATGATGATATATGAAGAAATAAGGGCTGTGAAGTGCACCCTAAAAGGTACTTTTTGTTGGTCTTACTGTATAAAAAAACCTTACTTGCGTTTTTAATGCCATGTTTTTCATCGATCTCATCCTAAATATACAAAGAAAATTAAGCGAAGCATTTCTATATGTAAAGTGTTCCATACTCCCGTCTATACGTTGATTAGCAATAACTCCATGCTCTATTAGAAAATTGAAGTATATTAGAGTAGTTGCGCAAATAGTTTATCCTATATAAAACTCCAAAAACTTATTATATCCATGTCATAGAGTAGCTGCGCTATGTAAATATAAGTATAGTTATTTATCGCATCGGATTATAAACAGCTTTCCGCAGGAAATAAAAATGTTCACTTATAATATCAAAACCAGTTTTGAGATGCCGAAGGTGGTGGCTAACAAAACTGATTTCAATATTATGATTAAATATTTTTATATTCGTAGAAAACTGTATATAATACGATACGATACATGATTTTTAGTGTGGCTGAGAACTGGTTCTTATCCACCGTTTATCAATCAATTTCCAAATTTTACCTGATCTAGAATATCATCTCTAGGTACACAACAACTCCAAATTATTCCACCATTGCACAAATCCAACGCCTAAAAAAAGAAGTAAAATAATCAACAATATATATTTTTTAGATCGTTTTTATCAGTCATGTTTATTTGTAGCTGTGTTATCCATAACATTTCCGACGAACAAAGAAATATACATATAGTGATGAGGCCCCTTGGTCACGTCAACTGTGTATCTCTAAATTCTAGTAGAATCCTTTAGTAAACCAAATTTCCCCGCAGAAAAGACAGACAGAGCCGATTTGTTACTAAACTATGATGACAACATCTATAAGTCGCGTAGCACAATAAAATGTGTGGATAGACATACGGACAAATAGGTTATAGAGCAGGTATTCATGGTCATAAAAATTACGAAAAGGAAATCTTTACATAAACTTCCAGCCGTCTATGTTGAATAGCAAATTCAAGTTTCTCCCTAACCGTTTGTTAAAGACGGACATTTCGAATGTTAGAGTAGCTTTGCTACTAGAAACAATGCCTATAGTAATGTCTGTTGTTGTTTAAACATGAATAATATTCTGGTTGCATTGCATATGCCGACGAAATTTAATCAAATTAATGAAATCATAACAAGGATGATGGTTTACATTGTCAATGCTCGCATCGTATTATAGACAGCTTTCCACGATTATCAAAATAAAAATTATAAGATTTAAACTAGTTTTGTTAGCCTAGAGAGGCTGAAGGCGCGGGCAAATAAAACTACTTATCATTATACGTAGAAAATTTTCTCAAATACATTGCTATACATGATTTTTCAGAATGGCCGAGAACCGGTTCTAATCCGGCTGATATTAATTGGGTTTTAAGCCATGCTGGAATATTAATTAATAATATTTCTCAGCTAGTATTTCAATATCATACCTCAAAACAAAAACTACCTAACTAAATCTTTTATTATCGTGTTTCTAGTTCCTTAGGGCACTAGCGAGGCACTCCTTACCTACCCAATAAAAGTATAGGAAGATTTTCTTCAAAAGGGAAAATAACAGTTGGATCAATTCACAACCCTTTTTCCTTCCGAAGGTTTATATTTACCAGCCATAAAAAAGATTTATTGAATAATATCCAAAATTTATGACTTATTAATAAGTCAGAGTTTTTTTAGTTAGGTTTTTTAATATGAAATAAAGGTTGATTATTGAGTAGCATTGCTAACATTGAATTTAATCAAAGCCCGGGGAATAAAAAGATAATTCCTGTTGAAATTATACCAAAAAGTATTCTTTTAAAACAGCCATTCAATACTCAATAGCAAAGCTTTAACAAAATTTAGTTTTACTATTATTATAATCTTAATGTGCATTTGGAAGCTCCATGTAACACTTTCAAGTTTCCACACTATCAATACGAAAATTGGCTTTCCTGCATGGCTTTAAAACCAATTAATATCCGCTGAAATTAGAACAGATTCTCAGCCATTATGAAAAATCGAATTACAGAAAATTTTACACATGCCTAACAAAACTGATTTTAATCTCAATTTAAATCTATTATCGCAGAAAGCTGTCTATAATACAATGCGACTATTCTCCTATTCTTAAAGTAACATAATTAAGCATAAAGAATGAAATATAATTTATGATGTAAAACTCGAATAAAATAATTAAAAAAAAAACGGTATAGTACTCCCTAACGTATTAACATCCAAATCATATTGCAGACAAACAATCCAAGGATTACACCGAAAGACTTGTAACACTTTGTATGAACGCATTATATTATAATTTGAGGAAGGCAATTACTTTTTACTTTTTCTAATATCATTTTCATATTGGTGTTCTATCATTGCCGAGAAAAATCAGCAGAATGTTGAACAGAAAAAAAATAATTAAGAATGAGAGGGAGGGAGGAAACATTGGACTGTAAATTATACTAGTGCCAAAGATTGTATAAACACATTCTCTCATTTGTTGGCTTAAAGCCTTTGGGTACTGCTATTAAACCCTAAATGGGTCATACAAACTAGCAGTGTTTTTTATCAATAAGTTTTGTTTACAGCAATATGATTTTAAGTAAGTGAGGAAATACATCAATTTATGTTTTTAATATGAAAGCTATATAAATATACCCGTAATGTGAAGCTCCCCTCAGGATTTATGCATAAAAAGCATGTTATTACCGATTGAATAAAGATTATAAAATTTCCAGTATCCTTAGTTTTACTTTGTTTCCACTTAAGGTTGTTGTATCTCAAAGGGTGTGTAGTAAGCACCTCATGACCCTTTTTCGTTTCATTTCCAAAAAATTCCACACCCCCACCCTCTCATTATAAAATAAGAGAAGTTGTCATAAATTGATTTGAGGGAAAGCACCTTTTTGAATACTGGTATTTTTGCGAAAGTGATGACACACCTTTCATTTTAGATCAAGGCTCTTCAACATTACCTTATTATAAACTGCCGCGCTGTAAAAGAGCTCATAAATGACAATAAAAATTTTCTTATAAAGTATTAGAAGTTTTTAACTAGTTGATATCACATGTCAGACGGTTTTATATTTTATTCTTTGCTTTAAAGGCGACCAGTTAAATGAATTTAATCCTAGGGAAAGAGGGGACATTGGGCTTTTTTTATACTAGTCTCCAAAGTTTTATTCGTTGGCTTAGTAACCTTTGGGACTTTTATTGAATTTTGATTGGTTGGTTCATTTATTTGAGTTTCCAAACGTTTAAATCACTAATTGTAATCTACAGAAGGGGTAATTGTGTGTATCATCATTGGGGATGTACATAAATTTATTGGTCATTGTCTTATCTCTAAAAAACCCTGATTTTTACCTATGGAATCCTAGTTTCAAATAGTCTAAAATAAGTTTTATTTATGGCAAAGAAAAATGCATAAAACTGCAATAAATTTTGACCAAAATATTCATAATTACCATGTACAGCCATTGTTTGTAAACTGAGAGTGTGCTGAGTAAATTATGAGACCAAAAACTAAGGTTAATATCTTTATAATTAGTCTTACAAGTTATTAAGTAGTGCAGATACTTGGAAAATATGTTTGGTCTGTCCGTCCATCTGTCTGCTCGAAAATGTGGCTTTTTTCTTTAAAAATCTAATCAACCAATACATTTACTATATGTGCATAAAACTGTATATGTTACTCCTTGAGAGTATTTCAATTTCATGTGTCATCTATAACTATAAAATTTTTCAGGCTTTTTATCGTACAGGGGTACGCTTTACAAACAAGCTAGGAAACGTCAAAGAGTCAATGTGTTTTGGTGGTTGTATTGTTTTCTTTAACAAATTACCGAGCCTTCCCCCTCCCCCCTCTCAAAAAAAAACAACAACATAAAGCTAAAGGAATTAAAATTGGTCAAAATTTTAAAGTTTATTTTTATTTTTTTTTATTACAAAATAAACGGTACTTTGGCCACTATTTAAATGATTTAATTAAAATTATGTTAATTTAAATACATATACTTGAATTGCAAATAAACATTTATTGCTTTTGTAATTAGTCTAAACATTTGGTCAAAATGTATTTTTAAAAGCGAAGCTTTTCTATAATTGGGATTCTGACACTTTACAAGTGTTAATGTTAGTCTGTCCTACAGTTTATGAGCTTCGCTTTTATGGATGTTGTCATCTTTGTTTATTATTCTCTATAAAAATTGATGGGTAATAATTGTGGATTTCTAAATTAAAAATGTAGTTAAACAATTTTATTTTGAACTATAAATATTAAACCTTGTTGTATTAGAAATAATTATTAAAACAATTTAACGAATAGGATTGTTTCATAACTGTTTTGAAGAGACGTACGGACTTTCTTACCCTTTATAGAGTTACCACGCTATCTAAATCTTACCTAATTGATACAGAAATCTTCATGCAAGTTTTCAATAGATAGTATAATTCTAACATGCTTATATCAACGTTAAGAGCTATTCTTTAAGGGTTATGGACTGGCACCAGTTATAAAAAAAGAATCTCTTTTAAAATTCCTACCTTTGCGCCTGCAAAAACACATGAAAGACTAAGACCACAGTCGTATCTGTTACCCTCATACCAACAATGGTTTGGAACAACTGAAAATAAATATATTGGGATTTTTTTTATGATGAATACAAGATAGATAAAAACCTGACCATTTATAAAGCTTCATATGAAAACATACAATTAAAAGACATACGAATGTCTTGTAGTTAATTAGTTTTACAAGCGACAAGAAGAAATCTCCACTATTTGTTTTGGAGGGAGGGGGGAATTTTTTTAGGGGGGATTTATCTTGTGAGAGTGTAGGTACCCTTCCCCAAAATAGTTATAAACTTATGGGAAACTTTACAGTAAATAAGAAACATATCGGTTCAGATAGAAACATTTACATCCTGTTACTTTTACATAAGGATAAAAGGTTTTCTTTTAATCTATCTATCCACCTAAAATAAACCCATTTAAAATTAATTGGTAGATAAAATATAAGAAAATCTTAATGATAAGATCTTAATTACAGGGCCAATACTTTAGTGGCGAAGCTACCCTATGATTTGTTTTTTATGTTCTTACTTTTTCTGTTGGTAATGTAATGCTCTGGGAATACACCGAATTTCGAAAATGTGATTTGTTCAGTTGCTATTAAATATCTTTGCTAAAGTTTGAGCTTATATTCAATAAATATTTTCAAAAAACGCGCGGCTAGAGCTAACTAAACAGTAAGAACAAACTTCTTTGTAGAAAATATATTTCGCTTTATTCAAGCCTTCTCAATTCTAATTGTTTGAGAGTTTATGTACAATAAATATTTTTTATCTCTCTGTTCGTTCATTCCGCCTTTAAGAATCCAATTGTTCGTCTATATATTCGTCTGTTCTTAGAATTGAAAATTGGGTGCATTCCCTCAAAGTCACTAGCGAATACATTAAACCCGTCTCATGTCATAACCTATTTGTAACCTTAACTAAGATTAAAACCTATGCAAAACTATACTCCCTCTATTTTCAGTTTATTTCAAAATAAGGGGCTCGGCTATGGCGCTTTGAGGTAAACCATCGACAATTTATGAGCTAAGTTACTTATGAATTTTGTCGTTCTTGTTTGTACTTTCAAGCCTTGTTCAATAATCTTTATTAGACCAGTCTACAATATACTCAGATACTCAGGGAGGGAGTGGACAATAGACTGTACATTATACTGGTACTAAAAGTTTTAAATACACGTTCTGACATTAGTTGGTTTAATTAGCAGTGTCCAAACTTTGATATTTGCTTTTATTCATATTGGGAATGTACATATATTTATCTTCATTGTTATTCCTTAAGATCCCTACATAATTTTATCAAAGGAGATACATTTTGCTTCTTCCTTTTCCATCACTCAAAAATACTTATATTACATTTTTTGTTCGTTTGGAATGAACTTAAAAATAACGATACAAATTGACTTGTAAGATCTTGCAAAAATCTTGATGATTTGTCTAATAAGCTTTGTATCACTGGGTTAAGTTTTAGACTATTTAGTGCGAGTTGGGTTAGCGACTTTTAGGACAAGAAAAAATGTGATACGATAATTTAAAAAAATTTGAATAAAAACATTTAATACCGTGTTCTTTAAGAAAAGCAAAAAAGTAAACAGCCTAATTATATATTCATATTAATGTACCTTTGTACTTAGACAATATAGTTGGCTTCAAAAGGGATAAGAATACAATCCACATTTATATTTTGTTTTTCAAAAGGGGATGACATATACTATAGAAAATAGCTTAAAACCTGTCCTGGACATTAGGTAAAGATTCATTGCGAGATATACATATAATTTATGGTAAAGACTAGCGGATACAACCTATGGATTCAAAATGGATAACAAATCTTCACATGAAACAAAATAAGGAAAACCAAATCGGTCCATTAGTTAGCTGATAAGTTGTGCCGTTATACGCTGTTTAGTTAAAACACCCTGATCTATAAAAATAAAACCACTTGATTGTTAAACTAGGAGAGAAAATGTTTATAGAAATTTTTAGGTTTCCAGCCAAGGTTAACGAGTATTTGATCTTATTACAGAGATGAGGATCTATTCTAATAATATCCTTTTACTATTGCATTACACAACCTTTGTACGAATGTCTATATCAGGGATCTAAAGTGATAAGACATTGCCCGATAGATTGATGTACATTTCTAATGATGATACACTCAATTATCCCTTCTGTAGATTACAATTAGTAGTTGAAACGCTTGGAAACTCAACTAAATAAACCAACCTTTCAAAATTCAATAAAAGCCCCAAGGTTATTAAGCCATCGAATAAGAAAATATTATTATAAGACTTTGGAGACTAGTGTAATAAACAGCCCAATGTCCCCTTCCCCTCTATGAATTTTTCTCTTTATTATTGAGGACAATTTATCGTCTATTGTCTTATTTCTTTAGATCCATTGTCAACTTACAACTATAATGTAGCTCTACACCCCTGTTGTGTAAATCAACTACTTTGAAGTGGTGAAAACGCATTTTATGGCGTTTGCAAATTCTCCTTCGTTTTTAATTGATCATATAGAGAATCCAGAGCATTATCCGTTTGTAATGAAATGCGATACTCTAAAACCCAAGGATATTAGGTTAAGTAAAATATAGACAATCAACCCTACCATTGTACGACCTTTGTCTGGGAAGTCCTAACCGTACATGGTAATGAGTTGCGCATGTTTGTGGGCCAAGGCATTACCCCTAATCTAACTATTTATATCCCGCACCTGACATAGCAGCAGTAGGAACCATTTTTAACGTCTGTGGTTATCATGCGGTCTCGGGCCGAGGTTCAAACCTATCACCTCTCTTACGTGTTGAGACACGGTCGCGGGTTAGCTACTCTATAACTAACGTCTGTCTGTCTGTCCATGCACTCACCTTGTGTCTCTCCACTTCTTCCAAGTTCTAGAATAAGTCCTTCTCTGCTCTGCTTGATTTTGTACTCCTCATTCTCGTCCCAATGTTGCAACTAAAAATAAAAAAAAATAATTGATTAATCAAGGATGACTGACTACAACCATCCTTAAGGAGCTAAGCAACACAAATTCATGGATAGGCAGACAAAGTAAGTTATAAGGCAGATTTTCAGTTCTCATAAAAAAGGAATAAAAAAGAGAGATATACGAACCCATTATATAAGACTAAAGTTTTTATGTCGTTTGAAGCATAACCGACAGACTGACTGACTAAGTACATTATATACTGAATGCTCATTAATTTCAAATAAGTAGGGGGGGGGGTGGGTTTCCATTTGTTTGCTTATTAATTTAGATAAGATGATTAGTTTAGGTTATATTGGATACTGGGTAACCCTGCAGGGTTAGGGCACTGCAGTTGCAGGTTCCGGAGGGGTTAGTCATGGGAAGAAAACTGACCCCCCCCCCCCTCCACCCTTTTATTTTTTAACCGACACTTGGTGTAACAGAATCCTTTTTCCTGCAAAAAAAATGAGACGTTCAGCACTTTTGTCTATTTTGATTAATATCAAAATTCAAAAGCGTGGACAGTTTTAAAGTAAATGACATTAATATGCAAAATTACAAAAAAAAGTATATTTACAATAGACAATTTTTTTACTGCAATCTAATTATGTCTGTCTCGCCTTATTTACACTCTTAAAAATCATTAAAAAATAGGAAAAACTGTTGTTTGGCATTAAATTAAATTGGTTATGTCATTGAAGTCGACCCTTTAGTTCTAATTTTAGTTTTAAAAGAAAAAGAAAAAAATAAATTTGAGAGGTTTTTTATTTATGGGTGATTTTTCTGGGAGGTTTAAGGTGCTCTTCCCCTAAAATAGTTATAAACATTCCCTGAACCTAAAAGAAGCTTTACTGTAAAGGGGAGCCATGTCGAATTCGATCAAGCGGTTAGATCCACAAAGTGACAGACAGGACATCCTATTACTTATCTTTGCGGATAGCCATCAAAATGTTACGCCAATAGATATATTCAAAGATTCTATACTTTAATGGACTTTGGAGGAGAAAAACTTATTATTTTTTTTTACAGTGGTGTATTTTAAAGTTTATTTTAATATGTTTTATAGTATTATGTCTGGCTGCCAGCGTATAATAATATAATATGTGCAAAAATTAAGTCTAGGCTATTATCATTTGATAAACACACATGCAACAAAGTTTTACAATAAAGCATTAGGATTCTTGTTTGATTGTATTATTTTTGTAGCGAAACTAAACTAAAAGTTTTGACTATTAGTTCTTTAATCTCCATTTTACTTTATATGGCAGAAAAAGATTATCCTGATTAGAAGTTTAGAAGAAACAAAACATACAATTTTTTTCTTATTTCAGACTAACTTTTACAAGAGCAAAGTTAGCCTATATTTCAAACGCCCATCCGCCCGTCTGTCTGAGTGTTTTTACTAATATTTCAGATTGACGACTAAGATTTTTTGTGAAGATTTTTCTGAGAATCCAACCTATACTGTAAATTTTTCGTCAGTCTGACCATGAGTAAAGCTATACAATTACTTGCGTTATTACTTGGTGCTTCCTTACTAATGGGAGATCATATTTATTTCTAATCTAATGTTAAAAAGTAATAACAATGTATTATTTTTGCATGTACTTCCTATATTAATTTTTAAACAACAGTAAAAAGATTTTGATATGTCACCATTCCTTTGAATTAAAAGACAAGTACAATAGTGTCCAAAGTTATTTTTCAGTATAGTATAGCTTTGAAACTGATTAATATCCGCTGGATTATAAACGGTTCTGAAACATATTGAAAAAACATGTATCGTATCGTATTACAGATAATTTTCCACGAAAAATAAAATAATAATCATAAAATCAATACTAGTCTAGTTGGCCCGGGCTTTCAGCCCCACAGAGCCAACTAAATTGTAATTCATATTTTAGTTTTTTTCATTTTACTATCCGCGGAAAGATGTCTATAATAATACGACTATAAATAACTATTTCTTTCTAAACAGGATAAAATTTAGACTATTTAAAAAGAATATTATTATAAATCATATTATTAAAAATCAATATATAACTGATATTTGGTTTGGGATTCTTCCAATCCCTATATAAAAATAACATGATGTCTTTTATCAGTTTCTACCGGGATCTCGCTAAAAACTGAACCGATATGGTTCTTCTTTACAATGAAGCTTCTTGTGGTTCTTAGAAAGAAATTACCCCTTTCCATTTAAAGTAACCATTTTCAATTTAGAACGAGGGTTGACCTCCCCACCCCCACTTCCTTTAGTTGCCCTAAGATACCTCTAGGGGTTATCCGCTAGTTAGTTATAGAGTAGCTACTCTTCAATTAAACTGTGCAGTTAAATCAAAAAATGAATTCATCATGTTGAATAAAAGCAATAGATAGCCCCATTAAACTTTACTGTTAGGTACAATATTTTCAGGTAGTAGAAAATCTGTTTGGTTGTGAGATTTAAGATAGTTGGGTAGTTTTAAAGTTTTATTATAACTTTTCATTAAAGAAATGACACTTGTTTTCTGCATCTACGTGGGTATTGGTATCTAGCATAGATATTTTGAAGCTATCTTAAGGGAGAAGACAATGGAAGATTAATTTGTGTACATCAACAATAACGATAAACAAAATTAACCCTGTAGATTTTGGACATTTCCCATACACAACACATGAGAAATCATTTTTTCAACCTTTTTTTTATATAATTTTTCTGATGTATTTTTTAGTAAATTATCGCTTTAAAAAAATTGCAAGATTTTAATTGTTGCTGTGCAATTAAAATATATAAATATAAATATTTGTTAATGAATAATATTCATTTCATGCAAGGCTTATTTCAGTAAGTCAGCAATTTGTTAAGAATTAAATATCATCCTTTTATAAAAGAGTTAGGAAGCTTGTGTATCTGTAATAAAAGATCTCATCAACCGCTCGACCGATTAGGTTCTGCTTTTCAATGCAACTTGATGTAGGTCCAGGTCTTTTTATCTACAATTTTCAGAGTATTATTGGTCAAAAGTTGTTTCTTGAAAGCATTGGTTATGTTTGTTTTTTTAAAATATTAAAATTTTGACTTCATTTATAGGCAGTAGCAAATCTATATTTTGAAACATCTATCAATGTTTAAAAACTTAATTTATTTTTGTTTTTGTTGAATTGTTAATATAATTATTATTAATGTTTTTGCAAAATGAAGATTATTCTTAAAAGCATAAATTAAAGTAGAAGCCAACAGAATTAAGGGGAGTGTGTTCACTCTCCTGGCAAAATTTAAGGGGTTTGGATACACCCCCACTAGGTGTCGACCCAGTGGGGTGCACAAGGATTACACCCAAACATTTTGACTCTCCCCTTTAACCAAATTCAAGGAGGTTGTAATACAGAATACAAGAGGGGTATTATTTTATCGTCTGGGAGTTGTTGGGTGATGTGATCCGCAGTCTTTTTGTCCTAATAAGGGTGTCAAAATTTTCAGGAGCAATTCGGGCATCCCCTTAGTATTTTTTTGTATGCCAGTGAATTTAAGTAAAAATAAGATAGAATAGGGGAGAAAATGATAACCGAGGATTGCTTTTTTTTAACAAGAAAACATCTTTCCTCTTTTACTTTTGTTAATTTACCTTAAAAATCTGCTAAATTATTCGAATACTGAAAATGTCGCATGATTTGAGGCCTAATATTTTGATTATTATTTGATGCTTTATATTTTGGATTATTTGTTGCACCCAATTCATCAAATTATTGCACCTTAAATACTTCATTAACAACATTTCATTTATTTTAGAATGGACAAAAACTCTTATAAAGAAGCCAAAGATGTACCATCTTTTTTATGGGGGGAGGGAACAACTCTCCTCCCCCCTTGGACGTTCTTGGTAGCAGCCTTTACCCATGGTTATTTAATTTTTTTTCCTTAGTATCTACTGACAAATCCAAATTCTGCATATAATAGCTGATTTGATTACGCTTTGCTTTAGAAAATAGCCTAAAACAACCATTAAGACATATTTAGAACTTGGAGGACAATTTTATCCTCAGACCCTGCTAAAGTTAGCATTTGAATATTTGCAAAAACAATTCTGATATCCTTTGCTACAACTTACTTCATATTGCAGATCGTAAAATTGTAATTTTATTTACTTTAACTGGCAGATCTGTTTTAAATCTATTTTTCTTAAAAGACCTTTCACAATAAAATATTCTAACCAAAATTAATCTATGAAAATGTTACTAAGAGAAGAACTAAACAAAATGTTTATAGGAAATTTATAAAGTTTAAAAACTTCAAAGAAACTGCAGTTTAAATTTAAGCACTGTGCCAAACTACAGAAAAACTTAAGGATAGGTTATGCAAAAATAAAATTGGCAATGTAAGCAAAGATGAACAAAAGTGTCACATTTTGAAGAATTTTTTGTTTCAATTACAAAATAGTTGAATCAAATTTGATTATTTTTTTATTGGGAGTTTAAAAAAAACAATTTTTAGATGTAAAAAATCTAATTTCTGGCCAGAATAGCCAGAAATAAACTTTACAATGCTTTAAACTTTTTTTGTATTTTAGGACAGTGTGCTTTGTTGGAGTATTTTTATTAATAGCTACACAACTAAATAAAATTAGAATATTTCTAAAATTAAATCATATTCTGTCAAGTTTATTTTTAGAAACAAAATTTAACACCATTAGAATCATTATTATCAAATGATATAGTAGCGCAGCTACGATATAACTAAGTGAATGACTGCACGTCTGTCTGACAATGTCCATTAACAGAAATGTTTACTTTTTATTGAGTAGATTCCTCTAACAAGGGCCAATTTAAGTACTTAATAGACTTATTTCTTTGAGTGACCTTTTTGTGCAACAAGTTATATAATACTGAAAACTATTTAAAATGTACTAATGACTATATTTGCAACTTTTAATTATTTTTTTTATCGTAATACTTAACAATACAAGTCATAAATTAAACTGTTTTTTGTTCTTTAATTTTGAAAAAAAATGATACAAAACAGCAAATTTTTCTCTCGTCGATTTGCGGTTACTTTCGAGGGTTGGGTTTTGGTGATAAACCTCTAGCATTTATAAAGAAAAAAATTATATATTGATAGGTGGGGCCCATAACGCCCTGACTATTAGATTTAACCTTTCGGGAAAAAAATTTCCTTTAAAATTGAAGAATAGTTATATCGTATTATAAACGGCTTTCCGCGGATATAGAATGTACAATTATAAGATTAAAACTACTTTTTTAGCCCTGAGGTGCCAAAGGTAACGGCTAAAAAAACTGGTTTTAATCTTATGATTGTACATTTTTATATTCGTAGAAAGCTGGATATAATACGATGCTAGACATAGTTTTTTTCGTATGGATGAGAACCGGTTCTTATCCACCGGATTCGAATGAATACGAGAAATTCCAGTAGTTGACGAGATATTATTGGACAACCAAACACCCATACTCACAGCTGCCTTAGAATATAATACATTAACTAATTAGTAAAAGTGTATTGAGTAAATTTTGCTTCTTTTTTTTGCACATTTATTGTCAAAACACAGGTTACCATAATAAAACAAGATACGTGATCCGATTATCCTATTATATCATTAGTACAGATATTAAAGATACTAGAGTAGATGCTTCAAATATTTCATATGCAAACAAGGACAGTTCAAATAAGACCTGTCTAAACTTTAAAATGTGAAATACACACTCAGCCAAAGCCACAGCTGTGCGTCTAAAGCTGCGCGACTGTCGAGTTTATATGTCCATTGATTAATTGATTTTTGTGTGTAGATTCCCCAAACTTTGATTCATATTTATTGTTTAAGCATATTAATGTAATCTACAGATATATATCTATTGTGAAGATAATTAAAGTTGTTCCTAATAGTCGATTTTTTTCCTGATTATCACCTCTATTTACTTAAAAGCTTTGGACATTAAGTATAATTGTTCTTATCCTTATTGTTTTACAGGGTAGCTACTCTTTTCCTAATTTTGTTGGTTCGTCTTGTACACTCAGGGATTTTAAGGGATAAGGCAAAGGACGATAAATCGATATACATATTACATACAACACAATAATGATTACTTATTCTGTAGGTTAAAATAATTGGTTTAAAAGATTGGACTTAATCCTAGTCCATATTCCTATACATGTATCCAATTTATTGAGAAAGATTTTAAAAAATAACTAATTATTTAATTTGTACATGACAAATATTAATCTAAGTTAATTTTTGTACATTACAAATCTTTGAAAATTGTTATGCTTGTTTGTCATAGGAAATTAAAATACTTTTTTTTATGTTTTTGTGGTTTAATTATGCTTAAACGACAAATATTTATTATAATTAGTAAAACTAACATATGCTTTCATTGCTCTTTACTTCCAGTGGCTGCGCAAATAGCTTATATTTTTTTATGTGTGCATCTATTATTACAAGATTGGAGTACTTTTGAAATAGATATAGAAGATCTAGATGGTTTATCTGGCACCATAATCCATCAAGCTTAAGAGAGCCCTTTTGTTTATTTATGTAAATGAAAAAATGACTGTACATTAATATGTACACTTTCTAACTAATAACCCGGCCAGTTTTTTACTCAATTGGCTGATTTAGAGAGTATTATCTAAATATTCTATATGTCTATTACTTTTGATTTCAGTGCTTCAAGTACGTTCAGATATACCAAAAATTTGCACTTATGTGAAATTTGTATTTTATGTACTTTCTTGTAATAATTTATAATTTACAAAATGCCCACTGTTTAATTTCAGGCAGCAGGAATATATCACCGGATGATAAGAAATAGTTTTCCAGCCTTGCTTCCAAGCTTGGCTTAAAACCAATTCTTAGCCATACTGAAAATCATCTATAGAATAGTACTACAAACAATTTTCCACGAATATTAAAATAAAAATCATAATATCATTACTAGTTTTTCATAGTAATATCCGTGGAAAGCTGTCCTTAGTACAATGCGATAAATAGCTATTCTAATTCAAAATAGCCAACATAAAAAACGTTCTTGTATCTTATTTTCCATAAACTTGTCTTTAGAAAACATTAGTTTTTTAAGACAAAAAACAAAACAAAATAAGTTTTTCTCTCTCCATTCTCTAGGTGTAATTTATGTTGCATTTGTTTTTATTATTTATTAGAAAATTGTCTTTTTAGTTAGTGTGCTTTCCATTCCGCTTATTATCAAATCCGCATAGTGTTCTGAATTCACACAAGAGGACACAATAGCAATTAATCGTATGCTTAATGATTAAAATCAAGGAGCAGTTGTTAGAAATAAGGTATTACCATTACCTCGTAAAGGCGAGATTCTCCTTCGATTAAAGTGATTTATAGAATCCGGAGCATCATCCGCGTGTAATGGGATGCGATACTCTAACACCTGAGGACATTAGGTTAAGTAACATCCATCAGACAACCAACTCTTTGATTGCACGACCTTTGTCTGAGAAGTCCTAACTGTCCATATTAATGAGTTGCACCTGTTTATGGGCCAAGGCATTCCCCCTTATCTTACTATTTATGTCGCGCACCTGATATAGCAGCAGTAGGAACCATTTTTAACGTCTTTAGTTATGACGCGGGATCGGCAACGAGCGGATGCGCTACGTGTTGAGCCAAGATCGCAGGTATAGATAGAAATAATGAATAAGGTATAGCCAACAAGAAAAATAATTTTAAAATGATAATTGGGGGGCAGATAAAAAGATCGTCAATTCTACTAAGTGTTCCCCCCCCCCCCCACGACAGCTGAAAATCACGTATAGGTTTCGTGATTTTCCCCCCGAATTAATTTCGTTGTTGATTTTTCGTTGTTTTGCTGTTAAAATAATATGCCGTTTTGATGATTTGATAATGTGATGTGCGGAAGTGACTACACATCTTTTTTTGTTATATATGCAAAATTACGAGTGAAGGTTGAGCATAATTATTTTGCAAAACTATTCATGACTAACTCGTAAGGATTTTTCTGAAATATAGTTTTAAAGTTAATATAACCTTAATTTTTTACTAAATATTTTTATTTTATAATGAAATAGTAAACAGTTACTTCAAAGGACATAAAAGATACAAAATGTTAATGTTCAAAGTCATTAAGCTTAAGCAGGCAAATTCTTTTTTTTTGTTACACTGCACTGTTAAAAAATAGTCTATCATTATTTAAACTAAAAAATATTTTACTTTAAATTATACAATCTTTTATCTAAGCCTTCGATAGCTTTTTAAAATTCTTTATTTTAAACTTTGTAGTCTTCCAAATAGAATCAAAGAGGAATTACTTTAAAGGCATTCCAATCTATACATAAACACTATATGGAATAGTCTACAACAATATCTTTAATAAAGTTACTTAATCTTAGAATCTGAAGAATAATTCTGTAATAAAAGTTCAATACATGAGATTTTTTATAGTGTCTAAATGATTGAAATGACAATGCAAAAGTAAAATGTTTAAACGCACCATTGATTAAATTAACCTTACTTTTTGTTTTAGGAAAACTAATAGTTTTATTTTATTGAAAAATTTGTAATAGAAGACATTTATCTTTGTCAATCCCATGTACTTAAACTCATATTTATCAAACAGTAACCTACTACTTTATAACTTATGTGTCTTTTTATTATAAGTCATTTAAATTCTAAAATAAGTGATGACACTATATATAAATCTAACTAAATAACTGATTGATCTAAGCATGAAGACAAGCAATTAGTGTATGAATTATCTTTTCTGCTAATATTTAGGAAAACCATATAAAAAGTATGATTTATGAGTTAAATTTGGTGGCAATATCTGAATACTCCTAGGGATTTTAAAGTGGGTAAAAGTTTTGTCTCAGGAAGATGCTCCCTAACCCCTAAGAAAGAGCTTAAAGCCTGACCAAGAAAAATAAAAGATTCTCGAAAATCAACCATATTAGATCTTACAGTACACAAAAAACCTTATATCCAATTACTGTAGTGAATAAGCTTATTTAATATTTGAAAAATTTATATAATGTAATGTAAAAATCTCGTAATAAAAAGTACATATAAGTAAATTATGGTTTATCAATATATAGATCTATAAATCCATTATCATTGAGGTTGATGCTTAATGAGGGAGAACATAAACTATATTTGAAAATTCAGGATTTTAAGGATTAGTATTTTGTTTTTCAAAAGTCATGATAAAAGTCAAATTGGAATAACATAAACAAAATAAAAACCTTTTGTGGATGCTGTGAGTATTGGTGCAAAAAATGGGGACAAATTTCAAATTGTTTTGGCGTGTGACGTCATACTCCATCTCTTTTCTATGGGGTTTCTTTCCTTCTTCCCTTTTCTTTCCCCTCACTTGTGACGTAAATAATCAGCCCCGTCAAATCAATTTAAAATTTGTCCCCATTTTTTGCACCAATACTCACAGCATCCCTTTTGTGCAGCTATTACGCAATTAAGGTCCATCCTTCTAGCTGACTTCTGTAAAGAAATTGTAACCTTTTGCTTATTAACACAAAACTTAAATAAGGTATATTCCCTAAATCCTGATAAATCTATATATATGTTGTGCTGTTTAAAAACAAAAGATGACATTAAGTATTTCATAATAAAGCTTCAAAACTATTATTGCTCTATTAAATTTTATAACATCGAATGCATTTTTAGGATTGATGATAAATAATTGTAGATGAAGAATCATTCTCCAATATAATCATCACCACTGGATATTGATGACAAATGTACCTTTTTCTTGCTGCCCCCCCCCCATCCCCCCATCCCCCCCCCCATTCCCCTTCCATTTTGCTGATTCTTCAATTTTTCTCTCAGTAACCTCAAATTGTGCAGGCTTCTGCAATTTTTTTTTGGGGGGGGGATAAGGTCATATAGTAACCTATACAAATAAGTATGATGATTTCAGGGTCTTTGAAAATGCACTATAATGCTTTACATGACTGTGACGCTCGAAACCTCCGGGTTTCTATCCTTGACAAGTACTATCCCTGCAGAGCTTATCTAACCTTTACTAAACCTAGACTGACCTAAACTAAACTGCCACAGTTTTTTAATCACATATTTATTGCAGTTTCTAAAATGCTCTTTAAACTAATCATTCTTTCCAATACACAAGAATTTCAGAGAAGCTTAACCTAAAAAAAAATCTTCCTTACATTAATTAATTAAAACACCAAACAAGGAAATGATATGGTGAAACTGTAATCATTGAAAATGTAAAATCATATCTCACTAAAATTGTAATAGAAACCTAGGAAAAGGGACAACACGTCTTCTAGTGTAAGTTCAAAGATTGCGCTGCCAATTCTTTGTTTGTTGGTCCTGGCGACTGGCGAGTTAAAACTTAATTAACATGGAATTATTCAACCAATTATGTGTAAAGATAGACCACTGCCTAGACTACATACTAGAGACGTTAAAATCAATAGTAAGAGAAAAGGAAATTCCTTGGCCAATAAACAGGAGTAACTTTTTACAAAGTTCAGTAAGGTCTCACAGACAAAGGTCGTTTTACAACAAAGGGTTAGTTGTCTATTAAATGTAAAATCCACTAAAAAAGTTTGTTTGCTAGTCATTTTTGCAAAAAAGGCAATAATATACTAAACATACTTTATACAGGTACTAAACGCTTATATCATTTTCTATAAAATTGCAAGTAACTTAATTATAAATAGTTGTATTAGTTATTAATCTCTGTTTTGTACTGTTTTTGCTTCTTTTCATACCAGGGTTTTATACATGATTTAACTCATCTATTTAAGCTTTTTTAAAGCTCATATTAATTTTTATTTTTTATTTACTAGATGTTCATTTAGCTATAACTTGAATTTCCTTTTACTTTTAAGATAAAAGATTTAAAAGTAAAATAAATTGGACGTAAACAGGGGAAGGTTTTCGACCATTCTGAAGGGGAATGGGGTAAAGGGTAACTTTATATCCTCTTCATAGGCTAAAGCCCATAGAGGCTAGAGGTGACGCCACAAGAAGTATAATATTGTTTCAATGTATGATTTATTTAGAACCAGCAAAAACAAAATTAAGTTATTTTAAGATAAATGTTGCACAATAGCTTGGGGGTAATTTTACATTTGAGTTATGGCCGAGAATTAGATAATAAATAGATATGTCAGTTTGTTTAGTAGTTTACAGCATGGCTTGCCAACCGCCAGCCGCATTTTTTCGTCTACATCTATAAAATAACTTTAATAAAGGATTTTGCAGGCCGGCTGCCGCTGATTCCTGATTTGGCGGCTAGAAATAAATTAAAAATTGTTGCTGCCAATAAAATACAAAAAGTACATTTTGGCAGAGGTTCAAAAATTATTTAGTGGCTTCAGGTTCCGACCCCTCACAAACAATTTGTACTTTATTTTCTTCTTTTGGATTTCTCTCAAAACATAGATTATTGTAGATAATTTATTAGGTAGCTCTAGTCCATGGTAACTTTTTGATAATATACTAGATTTCAATTTTACTCAAATATAACAATATCAAATTATATTTTAAAGAAAAATTTATCTTCAACAGAAAGTTATTATTGATATAATTTGAAATGTTCTTTTGACTTCGTCACTAGCCTCATAGGACCACCTATATTTCAACTCCACTCAAGCCGTTTACAAGATCTTACTTGACAATTGTCCAACTTTCTGCTTTAGTATATAGAATACTAGCGGATTCGCCCCTAGCCTCTAGGGGCTGTGCCCCAAGAGGTTTGATCAACCTAATTTTTCGTATTTTAAATTGAAAAAGATATCTTAAGCTTCAGACAGACAGACAGACATCGTTCTACTTTGTATTATAGTAGATAATAATCTTAAAATAATTCCAACAGGCCTTAGGGGATAAAATTCTGATTGGTATAAATAAACAATTTTGGCTGAGATTAAGAAAAAGTAAATTAAAAGCATCAGGAAGTAATTAAAAAGATTTATTAGTTTCTAACAAACAAGAGCATAAATTTCCAAACTTATTGACAAAAAAGGGTCAAATAGGAAAGGATTTTGCAGCTGAAAAAAAATTTCGTCAAATTTTCGCCAAGTTGATTTAAAAGATTTTTATTTAATATAAAAGGAGCTGTCAATTACAACATTTTATACATATCATTGCTTTTAGAAAGCGTTAAAACAACATTTAAGTTTTGTGTATATTAAACAAAATTTTTAGAAAACAGGAGGATTCTCTTTGTAGAGATGCTTTGCATGTATGACATTAGAATCAATTGTTATCCTGCTTTTTAAAAATAATCTTATTATTAATCTTGTTGTGGATGCTTTATTATATATCACTAACACTTATTATGTTACAGTTAGGAACGCTAAACCATCATTTACTACGCAATAATATAGGATCTTGGACAAAATAAAATATTGTAAAAAATCTGCTAACAACTTTTTGTAAAATCCACGAAATTATAAAAGATCCATAACATAACCTAAAGATAATTTTATTGATTTTATAGATGGCCAATCAGACACTATTATCTACCTAACTTAAAAAGGAATTTCTAGCTGTTGAAGATTTTAGTTTATAATATACTCTAAATTTATAGCTGACTTATCACATGGATAAAATTAAAAAGAAACTGCACTTTAGTAACAAAATTTGTACACATTCTAACCAATGGTTTCATTTACCCAACTTATTATGAGATAACAAAGGAGTTGTTAATAAATCATAAATAATGATATTTTATGTCTTATTAATGTAGTGTCATAATTTTTGGATTAAATGTACGAGGATATGAACCTTTTGTTAGAAAAAAACAACTACCCCCTACTCTTTAGGCCCGTATTTCATATCTCTATTTTCGTTTCTGTGGACAATTGACTATTTCTAGAAATGTAAATTCTAACTTAACGATTCCTTTTTAGCGTTCACTAAACATTCGACAAGATTTTCCACTATAATGTCTTTAGCTTTTTATTGCTTCGCTAAGTTTTTTTTAAACAGTTAACAAATCTTTAGGTTGTTTCTCAATGTTCCTCATACTAACAGTTCTTAAAGTGAGAAATATTAAAAAAAAAATTGTAAATTTGTAAGTACAGTTTTTTAATTGTTTCCTAAAAGTGTACACAATTTATAAATAGACCAAGGATTAGGTAGCTTATTAAAATAAAGGTACTAAGAAAGAGAGGTAATCAGGCTCCGCCAATAAAAAATCCCTGTGAGAACCCAGCAGACCTGCTATTGGGTAGAAACTGTACACATTTTGGTATGAAAGGCCTTATTTTTTTTATTTCTTCCCAATAAAAAAGTCGGCTACAAACGGTCGAATTTTTTAATTAAAATCCATAGATCAATTCGTTTCAATAGTTTTCAAATTTAGTGCGAGAGTGGTGTTCGGAACACTACTCCTTAGTTCTTTATAGATTTTTATACATTAAAAATATAGAAAAAAAGGGGAAAAACTATCAAACTTAAATAATAAAAAACAAGTCTAATCCCTTTCCATTTTTTATAAGTGCAATTTTAATTTTGAAATTAATTGTCACGATGCATTTTTTAAAAGCTAATGGCTTTAGTCCAAGTTTTTAGAGGATTCGCTAAAAAGGTGGATGAGAGTAACCCTAATATGAAAGATTAAAAAATATGGCATATGATAATTGAGTGTTTTTTCTTTCATTTTTTCTTTCGTCGGTTTATATATTTTACGTACTGATATCTTCCAATATGAAAAAAAAACTAAAAGCCGATATTAACACTTCCTGAAAATTGAGCATAAATTATTATTCTATATGTTGACGAGATCTTAAAAGACATACCATGCACAAACCTATTTAATTTTCTTTAAATATCTTCTTTTAATTAAAGAATCTGGTTTGCGTACACTTAAGTAATCAGTTCTTAAACAACAAATATTTGATTAAATTTTTTTAAAAGATAATGTTGGAATTTAAAATAATTTTCTCAAATGCAGAGTAAAAAAAAATTAAATTGTTATGTGCATTATTATTTGTAATGTTTATAAAAATCTTTAATTAGTAAAAAATCTATTAAACTAGTTTTGGTTCTGAATAAACATGCGGCGATTAAAACTTTTAAAAAATAAATGATTTTTAAAACCGTTTAAGATTCTACCTTACCTGTTTTTTTTATTCTTTTTTAACAGAAAGATTTTAGCTGATTCTAATGAGGTTTTAACTGTTACAATTTCTTAATAAAGAAACCATCTAATAGTTCCTTTATCATTATGATCAATTTCTTTACTATACATTAGTCTTCTTCCCTCATAATTCTATTCTTATTAATTACCAGCGGCTGCGATCCTAGCATCTAGTAGCTATGTGCTCAGAGAGGTAGGGAAGGGCAGAAAAGACCTATGTCAAGCATCCCTAAAATAGAGATCTTAATCGGTGCAGTAAAATCTTAAGTTACAGACAATAAACCTTACTACTTTATACATTACAATAGAATATAATAATGATATAATAGACTAGAGTTGGCTCGATATAACTATCTCCCTATTGGCTAGTTTTCTATATGCATATATATTTCTCAATAAATCTATTTTCCTCACCCGGCATTACTATTTAAACGGAAGTAAATATTTAATAATCTAAATGATCTTAAAAAGATTTTTTAAATTATATTTTTTTCTTTACATTACCATCACCAAAGGGTTTATTATATTATTACAATTTTAGTTCAATATTTGAACACACAAAGTGTCGCCACAATCGAATTCTTTTAAAACAGAGTTTTCTTTAATTTATCATATTATAAATTTAAATTTTCTTTTTTATGATTAGAAATTAAATACTTCATTATAATGTAAATAGCAACATGAAATGAAAAAAATGAATTTATTTTTAATAAAGTAAAATAATGGGTCTTTTCGTTCTGGGCAATGAGAGTTTATTATGGATTATTGGAGCACTATGAGTTTTCAACGAATATTCCTTGGAAAACTTGAGCTCATTTATAGACATTTATTTCCTATACAGATCTGACATGGATCTTGAAGCAATTAAGCAGGCCGTTTTGTACATGTTAAAAATTGGAAGATTTCATTAAATAAAAGTTATCGCAAATATACTTAGTAATTAAAGCTTTATCCTATAATATAAAGTAATAAGCTTTTTTGTATGTAGCGAAGGATCTCGCTAACCACTGAACCTATATGGTTCTCCTTTAGAGCGAAGCTTCGTATAGGCCTTAAGAGGGTTTTAGGCTATTTTATTTTTATAAATAAGTCTGGGTATGGTTTTAAGCTACTTTTCTGCCCTTATTTATTCCTTCGAATATAGAGCCCCTATATGCTAGGGGCGCAGCCGCTAGTATGTTAGTAAATTACAAATAAAACAAATATAAAATAGTCATATTGACTGTTGTTTTGGATGGATTGACGTAGGGCTGTAAATTATACTGATACCCAAAGACAGTCTTATAAACGTGCCATCTCAACGTCCTATCCCGTCATATCCGTATATAGAGACATTCATTCAGATATATATGCAGGATAAGTGAAGTAAATGGCATTTGCTTTTATTTGAAAGATTAATAGTAAAATTTAAAAGAACAATACCTTTTGCTTCAGAGATTGTGATGCATTTTCATACTTGGGATAATCTCTATGGGAGAGAAACTTGATAGAATCTATCAAATCTTCGTTCGAGTCCTAAATATAGTAGTATTAGTGGTGAAGCTTCTCTGTAAGTAAGGTTTTTACAATCACATTTTGGATAATTTAAAAAAGGGCCAAAAACGAAGTAACAATAGAAGTAATTAGAAATTTTTTGAAGAATTATAAAACAGGGTTATTTAAAAATTGCAGCTTTTAAGAGCAGGATGTTTGCAGGGGGTTGTCAAGACCATAATTAAAGCTTAAAATGGAAAGGCCCCTCCTCCTTCTTTTTTGCTCTTTCAGGCTGTAGTGCATCCCCCCCCCCCTGGTGAAACCCTGAGCACGCAGCTAATAAAAGCAACACTCAAATAATACCAATAGAGACAAATAAATTTAATTTTTTTAAAAAGATATCTGTATGAGATAAATGATCTGGAAGAAAACTGTTATACCTCTGCTCTCGGCTCCGAATATCTTGCTTCATCATGACTCTGAGAGTATAACTAAAATAAAGTACAAATTATGAAAACAAGGACATTTATGTTCATGTAAAGCATAATAAATTTACTATATATAGCAAATTCAATTTATAACAGTAAACACATCTAAACATATCTTCATTATTAAAAGCCGTCAAAGAGCAAGAATTTAATGATCATTAACATGTAATAAAATTTATAGTTCTGTACTTATATCTGCTGCAATTAAGCATAGTAACATCAGGGAAAAGTAACATTAACAGAATCTTTATGGTGTGCCTTGGATTCTGCATATATCTACATCCATAGTTGTTTTATATTTGCATAAAGTCAAAAACAAAACATTAAGAGTGTTATTTAAACATAGTGAAAAAAGTTGAAAGGTTATTGTTATAATAAGATTAAACATTGCTTTTTTTACAATGTAATTCATGTGCGGAAGTGAAGGCAATCCAATAATACTCTGATCATGGACGTTCATACCTAGAGAGAGAGAGAGAGAGAGAGAGAGAGAGAGAGAGAGAGAGAGAGAGAGAGAGAGAGAGAGAGAGAGAGAGAGAGAGAGAGAGAGAGAGAGAGAGAGAGAGAGAGAGAGAGAGAGAGAGAATAATGGGATGTTTATTACATTAATATCCAAAGTTTTATTATAACGTTTTTTTTATTTGTTGGCTTAACAACTTTGGGGACCCTAGTGAATTTAGTTTGGTTGAGTGTTAAAGCGTTTAAACAACTAATCTACAAAAGGGCTATTTTTGTGTAGCATCATTGGGGATCAATTAGATTCCTTGTACATACCTCTTGGCTAAGCTGTTGCAGTTCTCTAGCTCCGCTGCTAGAATAGAATCCTCTTGGGCTGCTAGATTGAGCCGCCGGGTCTCTGGAGCTACTAGATCCTCTTGGCTGCTCCCAAGAGCTGCTAGAAATCCGTTGCGGCTCTCTTTGACTGCTACTTCTATCAAAAATATTTTTTTTTCTTCGGAACCTTTAAGCTCATAAAAACTAGTTTTTTTAATATGTTGGAAAAGTTTATTTTCATCACCCATTGTCCTCTCCCTCCCAGGAATTATGAATATAAAACTGATTTTGATATTTGCCTGTATGAATGCTCTACTTGACTTCTACTTGGGCCGCCCCGCGGCTGCTCCCGCTCCCTGTACCTCTGACCGCTACCATAGTAGCTGCTGCCGCTACCCTCACTACTTCTATATCGTTGCTGTTGTTGGCTGTCATGCTGGCCGCCATATTGGCTGTTGTCACCGCCAAAAAAATCATACTGCTGATCATGCGAGGAACTATCACTATCAAAAAATCCACGACCAGTGTCAGCCGCCTGGTATTGCTGACGGCTACGACTGTGGTCAGAGGACAGCGACTGCTGGTCCCAAGACGGCTGTTGCCATGAAAATCCCGGCCACTGTTGCTGATAAGTTGGCAAGGGTGCAAGGGCAACAGCAAGTAGGATGACCGCCAAACTGTGGGTCGGCGGGGAAGGTGACATCATAGGATTGGATGAATGGACGGAGGGAGGTAGATCACCCACAATTTAGACCATGCCCTGAAAAACAAAAGTTGAATTTTAATCAGGTGTTTAACTACCTTACAAGTTTGAAAGAGAAGCATCGCAAATAAATTTGAACTAGTTTGATAAATTTCTTAAAAATAAAGCTTCAAGGACTTTACCTGGAGTAAAGTATTAAAAATAAACCTTTTCTATAATTAAGGTCTTTACGTTAGTATGCTATTTGAAGGGTTCTTTCGTATTTGTATTTTAAGGTAATATATATATCAAATCTACTCTAAATATAAGTTTAATCATAAAGGTCTAGCGTCTATAACAATTTAAAGACTTTCTATGAAGTTTTTACAAATACGGGAAGGGACATACTGGTATTCAAAATATTATAAACACTTTCATTAAAATCCTTGGGCACTTTTAATGAAATGTTGATTGGTTGGTTCAAACTAGTAGTATCTAAAATCTTAATTCTGCAGCAGGGATAATTATGTTTACCATGATTGAATTGGTCAATTTATCGGCCATCATCTTATCAAGATGTCTAAGTTTGGTCAAGATGAAATTTTTAGGGTTTTTTTGGTGATAATTTAAGTCTAAATTTTTTTAGCACAGCTTATCTAAAATTTATTTTCCCCCAATATAATCTATATATATCAATTATTGTATGACATTTAGGCGTTTAAAAAAATAAATAATTATGGGTTTCAGGATATATTCAATGATTGTTGTTATCCTTGTTAGATAAAGTTTGAACAAAGCCAATGAGTTTGAAGAAAATAATGTTTATATAATTTTAAAATGCAATTTTTAAACTTTTCAAAAGAAAAGTTTGAAATGATTTTATTGAGTTGCATTTGAAATTTAAAATTATGAGTAATCACTGCAAAATTTAAAAATTCAAGGTTAAAAACTAAAAACAATTCTGCCTCAATAAAACTTAAACATTTTGGCAATATCACTATGAAATCTACTGAACCGAATAAACCCCAACCAACCTAAAAAATCTATTTTTAATAAGTGCTTGAGGATTAAAAATGTCAAACAATATTCCTAAGCCTATAAATAGTTACACAATCTCCTATAAGGACAATTAAAGACTACAGAAGTTCAAAGTAGATGCTTTTGGTACGAAAATTGTCTTTAAATCTTTTATACTACGTTTTCTTCGTGCTGTATTTTCAAACAGACAGACATATGAAATTATATAAGGCATCGAAGTATTAAGGAGAAGGGGCGGAGGCGTTTTGTATTTTACATTTTGATTAAATGGGCTAAACTACCATTTTTCAAGGGCAAATTATACTTTTGTAAATACCCCAATTAATCTTAGAGTTTATAAAGAAACTATAAAATTTTAAATTGTTTTTAAGGCGCCTAGAATGGGATATTTTATAAAACAGCAAGGACGTCAAATATCCCTGCGTCAAAGGGGTTTACCCCTTTCAAGATTTAAAAAATATAATCCCAGTAAAATATAAAAAGTGAGTGTTGATTTATGCTTGATTTTTAACACACATATGCAACATATCTATAAAATCTATCAAAGCTGTTATAATTTCCTTTTTTATTTGGAAAATAACAGACTTATTATGGAATAAGTTATCAATGTTGGTACAAAATTGACCTAGAAACTGTCTGCTAGAAGCTGGGTTTAAAGTATAATGTTGATATCTCAACCACTAGGAGATTTTATCAAAAGTGTAGCTACTCATTAACTAAGGCATGTCCTTACACAAAAGTTGTAGTATGTCTCATTGTTTGTCTGTGTGTCTGTATTACATATTAAAAAAGAATAATACCATATGTCGTAAAACAGTACCTTTGTTAAAAAATCTGCAAAACCGATTTTTCAACATTACTTTAACTTTCCCAAATTATTAGTTGTGGCCAGATTAATCCTCCTATTTAATCTAAAACTGCTCTAGTAGAACTATTACTGCTCAATTTACAAACTTAACTATCCTTGTTAAAAGCGAAGCTTTTCTATGATTAGGGTCAGTCAGTCCGTACGTCCGTCAGTACGTCACAGTTAGCTTTTTTCGTTAATTTAAACAGGTTAGAATTGTTCTATCAATTCAAAACTTTGCGTGATGATTCCTGTAGTAGTTAGGTACAATTCAGAAAACATAGCAACTCTATAATCAATACCAGAATGTCCTTTTTTTTAAAAACAAATTTTTGTATGTTAAAATTATCGGATTTTTCAGATTTTTTGAAAACTGATTCCTATTACAACAAGGTACAATGTTTTAAGCGAAGCATCTCTATAAACAAATCCCAAAAATGTAAGTATGTCCTTAAACAGTATCATCTATTTATGCAGTTTTGCAACAAATTTACTTACAATATTGTTTGTACTGATGCATTAATATTCTGCTAATTCAGTTCTGACAACATACAAGTGTTAATGTTTGTTTGTCCTTCCATTTCAGAGCTTCGCTTTTAGGGATGTTGTCATCCTTGTTTTATAATGAATAATTAATACCACAGTGAGTTTACAAATTGATTCAATATACAGCTCTATTTAACATTAAATTTTAATCCTTTTAGTCCTTGGCCTTTAGGGCCTTCAACCCAATAGGGGATTGGTTTCTTATATAAAAAGAAAAATTCTTTTACAAGTGAGAATTTTTTCTTCTTAAAATAGCCAAAAACCTACCCTGAACAAAAAATCTTTCTATGAATGAAAAAATAAATTAACATTATAATTTTTCAATTAAATAAGGAACAGAGAAGTGAATTATTTTGAATTCTGAGAAAAATGTATTGTTTTTTATTTTGTGTTGTTTCAGATTCCCAAAGCTTGGAAAAGATTCTCACCAATGTTCACAAGAATAGGAAGCTTGCAAAGTGGTGTGCTCACAAAGCAAATTAAATTAATAAACCCGCGACTGTGGCGTAACTTGTAGCGCATCCACTCGTTGTCGGGAAGGTGATAGGTTCGAATCTCGGTCCGATATCGCGTCATAACTAAAGACGTTAAAAAAGGTTCCTACTGCTGCTATATAAGTTGGGAAAGAAGAGGGAATGCCTTGGGCCGAAAGAGGCGCAACTCATTACCATGCACTTGTTCAGTTAGGACTTATCAGACAAAAGTCGTGCAATCAAAGGGTTGGTTGTCTGTAGGACGTTTGGCGGCGTAATCATACACTTCAGGTGCAAAATTTGGTTTAGAGATAAACCAAAATAACATCTAATAGTGTATCCCGTCCTATATAGGTTATGTCCTGTTATAAATAAAATAAATAGGAAAATGAATGTCATTCTGAAAAGATAAAAGCATGCTTAATTGTTATCAATACTAAAAAAATTACAGCATATTAAAAATATTTTTTTTTATAAGGTATTAACATTCTCTACTAAATTTCTTTTCAAACAGATTCTCAAAATAGGAAAAAATGTTCGCTAATTTGATTTCCAGCATTTTTTTTGTAAATATTGTATTCTATTCCTTCTTATTATTTGATAGTCCACTCTTAAATTCGTTGTTCCATAGTTTCCGCCAATGCATTGTGTCACTTTTAAAACTGCAAAAGTTTTTATCAGTTAAGCAAAGAGGAATAAGTAGTTATTGCTTTAATAATAACTAGTGGCTACGCCACTAGAGGAAACTAGGGCACTTAAAGTGGGTGGGAGGGAAGTCGAACCCCTCCCATCTTTTATTTTATATTTTTTAGGAACCAAAATTAGACAATTAATAAAAATATACTTTTTTCAGAATTGAAGGCTCACCCTTAAGATCCCCGTGTTGCTTCGACAATGTGGTTTATGCAATAATACAAAAATAAGGGTGTTTTCGCAAAACAGAAAGTGCTTAAACTAATCTTATACACTAAAGTATAGGGGAGTGTGTGTACAGTAAGATCTAAGAGACCAAAATATATGTTTAAACAAGACGTAAAAAGTCAGAAAATAGATATTGATATATAAACAAACTAGTCCCTAAAATTTTATCATAAAATGTTGGCTTTACAACTTTGGGAACTTTGGTGAATTTTAATTATTTATTATAAAACTGAGAAGCTACACTGGAAAGAAGAACCGTGAATCGGATCAGTGGTGTGAGCGAAATCCTTCGCTACAGACAAAAAAAAGCTTATTATTTTATATAATAGGATAGTAAATCAAATCCCATTTAACTTATCAAAATTATTTTTTCGAATATTCAACAATATGCTAATATGCGGGTATGAATGTACACCAAATAGCCTGTGCACTTTTGTGAATCATGCACTTTTTTTCAAACATTGAAGGATTATGGTATAATAAAACATTTTAGAATGGTCAATTAATTTTAATTACGTCGATTTACCAGCAACCGATCAAAGAAGCCGTTAGCAACCTACATTTTTTTCTGCTTTAAAATATTAACAGTTTTAATGACAGAAAGATGTTCCTCTAGAGAGCTTTTCAATTATTAATGTCGATAACATGACATATTATTAGTGTACAATAAGTCGTAATTGGCCTAAATTGACCATGTAACAGTATTCTAATCAATATTAAGGTCCCATGTTGACTAGGAATTACATTTTTTGGGGTGGGGGTTTATAGTACAAATTTTGAAACTGGTCGTTAAATCAATATGATTTTTATTCTTTTTTTGAGAAAGGGTGGGGAGGGGTAATATAAAAAATTGTGTATGGAAAAGTTTAACAATTATTATAAATCTAAAGTCTTTTAACTAATTTTTGAAGGGGGTGATAATCTGTTATATCGTTAGGATATTTTTAAAGACAATAATGAAAAGAGAATAAAAATGTCTATTCTACATTTATTACTCTTTGCCTATTTCTTTTTCATTGAAAATATTTATGGAAACAATTTTGAAAGAAAAAAATAACATTTCAAGTTGCTTTTAAAAATACACTTTTCAGCTCAATATTTTATTCCAGGGAAAAGGGAATGTGATTCTGACAAACAATTATAAAGGAAAATTTCCCCCACAACCTCCTTCCCTTTTTTTCTCCCCCTTCTTATCCACTCCCCTTCAGTTACAAGTTATACGCCAACTTTACCCCAACAAAATATCAAATTTTGCGGCATTTTCAATTGGAATTAATTGGCTGAATAGCAGCCCCTGATTTTATTCAAGCAAGGGAGGGGTGATTATTATAGAGATTACATAAATCAAGGTATGAAGGACATTATAAAACACCAAAGAAACAAGTATTACGACGTACTATTGAAATTAATGTAAATATATAATAAAATATTGTTATTTACATAGCAAGGCATTTGATCCTTATAAAAGTAACAGGATGTCTGTATTTCTTGTGATTGAGTGTAGCAAAGAATCTGATCCGTAGGACCAGTATAGGGTTTGGGTGTGGGAACCTGCACCCTTCAAAGAGAGTACACATATCTTAGTTTTGAGATGAAACTAAAAATTGTATTGCTTGATTATAACCTGCATTGGAGTCGTTATCCAAGTCCCTTTTCCCTGAGAACCTCAAGCTTGAAGAAACCGCTACATATTAACAAACATTTAAATTATAAGGGCTCGGCAGCTGCGCGTCAGCCACCTGTAAGCCTTAGGAAAATCAAATTTTTAATATTTTAAAATTCAACAGAAAGTCTAAACCTTTCCCAAAAATGGCAATTTCTCTATTTAATTTTTTTTCAACGCATGCAAACAGGATTAAATTTTAGACTAGTCGTGGCTAAAGCGCGAATGCCGAGCCCTGCAATTCATAAAGGGTAAATACAAATTATTATAAAAAATGACAATAACATTTATGAGTCAAATTTCATTAGTTTCTTAAAGCTTCCACAAAAAATGTATTTAGATACATTTAACTACTAAAATGATTGAACTAAAGTTTAAGGAAAACCAAGGAAGAAATTCTAAAGCATAATTTTGGTTTATCTTAACTGATCTTTGGTTAGAGAATAAAGAGAATGAGAATTATTTTAATATGTATGGATTTCACAACTGTAAACTAATATTATGGCTTATGTTTTATTCATTAGTTTACTGTATCTTGCCTTCTTAAGGGCAACAACACTCGAAGGTTCTTTTAAGAGTATGGAATTTAAATAATAACGAAAAATATCCCTTTTACAAAGAGAAAAGAACAAATAGTATATAGAAGGACATTTTTATCTAGAACTTGAAATAGGTTTAGAATGCTTCAATCAATTAGAGTTAAAGCTAGCTTTACAGACAGATGGACATAAGTACAGGATGTGGATAGACAGACAGAGAGAGATGGTCAGTTTTGTTTATTTTATTTAATCGTGATTTAATATTTGTTTATAAATGTGAATGTAGCCAATCAGAAAGTCTGCAAGGTCAATCTAAATAATTTAAATTGTAGTGAAATTTTTAATTAACGCGCGCGGTATAACCATAAATGGCAGCGTTCCAGCCTACCATACATCGGAGAAGGTGTCGGGTTCGAGACTAGATACCATAATGCCCCATACTACAGAATTGAATATGACAAGTAGGTATAGGGAAAATGCTAGGCCATAGCTAGGAGCTTATTACCGTATATACATAGGACTTCTAGACAAAGGTCTTGCAGTTAAACGAGATGGTTAACTATTTGGTGTTACTTCACCTCACAACCCAGATAATTTAGAGTGTCCAATTGGGGACGATATCCTTACTTTCTTAAACATAAAAAAGCAAGTTGAAAAAATACGATAATAGAGGATAAAAAGTTGGTATAAAAGAGAAGAGGTTAAGATTGCATTATTGTACTTCTCATGGATAAAGGGGATAGTTATGCAAGTTATGTTTAGAATTTCATTCAAGATACTAGATAAAGGAATGGAAATTGTACTTCTCAGGGATGAAGGAGTAAATCATGTAAGTATAACCTTAGATTATCAGTCAAGAAAATGGAAAATTAATGCATTTCTTTAAATAAAATACTAAATATTTTCTAAAAATTTTGCATTCATCTGATTTGCTATAATGGAAGGAGAATGGGTTTTTCTCTAACATTAAATCTAGTTACTCTATAATTAACTATGTCTGAACGTCCGTCCGTCAGTCTGTACGTAACGTTATGGGGGAAATGTGATTTTCTCGACTGATACTTAAAATAGAAGGCTTGTCAACTTCTTGTCAACATTCGCAACACTATGGAGCATAAATTAATAAAACATCCATGGAAGTCGGACTGCCTTTTTCTTCAGATGAAAAATTCATCCCTATTTTTTGGTAAAATTATAAATCCCCTAATTCTTGATTCTCTGATTTCTCGTCTTGCATGACTACCACTGCCTACCATTTTATGCGGTTTCCGTAGCCAATAGGCAGACATAATCACATCAAATTAAAATACTGACAAAATCAGAAGTACATTGTAATGCTTGAGAATGTTATTCTTTAAAAACAACTCTGTGCCAACATTCGGCTATCAGAGCCGATGTCTCTTCAAAACAACCATTAAATGAAAATTGTGAATAATAGAGATCTAAGGCAATGTTGTTGATATCTAGAATAAGGAATATAGGTAACATCTGAGGACTAGAAACGTGTATTTTATTAGTCCCATTTTAGATATGAGTAAAAGCAATACTTAATGTTTTCTGAATTGCTAAAAAGACATTATGCAAAGCTGAAGAGTAACAGTATATTATGTTTCAATATGTAAAGTTTTTCCAAAACTTTGAAAAACTACAAAAGTATTAACTAATTCACAAATAAGACTAAAAGGAGATTGGGATTAATTTATCATTCGTGTATACCTTTATCCACATCTGGAGTAGCATGTATAATTAAAAAGTATTTAACTTTGCAGATTTTTGTTTGTTTTGCTTAAACGTTTTTGTATGAACACTTAATAGAAGCTTGACCTTGCAACCAGTCAAAGTCAAGGGGATAAAAAGAGGGAGGATTCAAGCAGAGAATGGTAAGGAGGTTACAGAAAAAGAGGGATAAAATATGCAAAAAATCAGGGTGCCACAAATAAAGGGGACTCAACAAAAAGGGTAATCTTTTATACACTAAAGGGGTTGTAAATATTTAGAATACCATTTAAGTGGTCTTAAAAAAGAAGGAATAGTTATTTATCGAATCAAATTATAAATAGCTTTCCGCGGATATAAAAATTTACAATTAAAAGATAAAAACCAGGCTTTTCATTCCCGAGATGCCGAAGGCACGGGCTAAAAAAAACTTGTTTTAATCTTATTGATTATACATTTTCATATTCGTAGAAAACTGGAAATAATATGATACGATACATGAATTTTAAGTGTGGCTGAGAACCGGTTCTTATCTACCGGATATTAATCGGTTTCGAAGCCATACTGAAAAAAAATATCTTTTGTTGAAAAATAGGAAAATTAAAGTAAATAGCTCTGTCTGATAGTTGTAATTATATAATAATGTTTAAACAAAATATCAGACTGAATTGTTTTTTAGTATCAGCGCAGCTACTCTACATTAAGGGTTGGATATGTTAGAATAATCCGATCTATTTCAAATAAGATAATACGAATATCTGTAAGGTAAGCATCGAAACTAGGTCAATAATAAAAAAAATAACCAAAGAATCCTTTGGGTTGACTCAAAGTGTCTAGTTGAGCAAAGATCCTAGTCCCCCTTTATATTGATAGTTAAATGATAATAAGAGGCAAGGGGACGAGGTAAGTATTGTGTATTAGTGTTTTACTTTAGATTAAGTTAGGTTACATTAGGTACAGGGGCGTCATTTTATTTGATAAAATATAATTTTTTTTGGTTGGGGGGGGGGGGGGGTAATCTTTATTTCATAGAGCCATTTTTTTATTTGGGTGGGGGGAGGGTTAAAAATTGAAAATCCAAAATTTTGGGGGTGCCTACGGCAAATAGTAGTCCCAAAGGATTAGGGAAGCAAATACGGGGGTTTTATTTCTGTGCTCGCCAGGCAATCTCAACGAAATCACTAAGAACATGTACGTTCTTTTCAGAGTTATTAATCTTGAACTGTTTAGCATAAATTAATGAAATATATGTGATAAGATCTTCCCATCAACTACTTAAATTTTAAATAGTGATTTCTAGAACAATTAGGTACAAACAATGAAGTATAAAAATGTAAATAATTATGTAAGAAAGATTAAAATCAAATTATTGAAACGTAAAATCTTTTAGTCCGATTTTCTTTTAAGAAAGGTATCATTCTTGTTTTTATTAAATCAATGATTGTGCTATTATCTCCTTGAAAATTGTTTTGGCTATTTATTATTGTCCAATCATTATAAGTTTTCAATGAAGAAAAATTAGATTAAAAAGGTTCTGATTGTGTTTATCTACAGGTATGACCAAAATAATAACATTACAAAAATAAAAATTTTCAGCTTTCAAAGGCAATTCAATAAGTTATACTCCTTTAACTTTTCTGCCCGTCAGAAGTAGAATTTATTTTGACAAAATTATTTCATAATAAAGTAATTAGAAGAAAGCAATATTTTTGAATGGCGGATTGAAGTTGGATAAAAATACCTTCCCCAAAATAGTTATAAGAAATATCCTTATCGGTTCAGTGGTTAGATATCCTGTTTCTTTAATACATGGAACAATAAGAGACAAATATGACCATAAAAATGGGAAATAATAATGACATAATTGTATCTTTTCTGTACATTTTCAACTATTGAAGATTTTGACAGAAATTAGTAAAATTTATTGTCCTCATGTTGTCGTAAAATAATCATCCAGCTGTACACAATGTAACATTAATGGATTCAAATTGATTTAACCTTTTTGTCATTATGACATTATTTATTCAGGAAAGCTTCACCTAGCTCTCTAGATGGCTTTAGGTTGGTGTATTTCCAAAACATAGTCTGAAGATATTAGAATTGTATACCCAACCGACCAAAATAAGGATTAAAAGAAGAACTCAATTGTTTAATCGGTTTATATTTTTTTAAAAACAGACAGATAGACAAATACTCTCTTTTAAACCGACGCCAATATAACAAGGATAACATAATATAATAAGTATAAAACAAGAACAATAAATTACAAATGAAGCAATTTTAAATATATTATGAACATTAGTGTAAAACAATAGAGGGGGAAAGAATTAAACAGCTGTGTGTCCCAAACCCGAAGACCCTGTGCCGACTTTCAATTGGGTCTTTGAAAATCACCCAATAGCGTTGAGTATAAAAACACAACAAGGTCGCAACAAAAGAGCAAATGCATTTAGCTGGCAGACGTAAAAGGTCCCAAACAAGGAAATCCAAGTAGTTATGCGTCTACTATATATTTATTTTTCTAACTTGTTAGAAATTTATATAATATGATAATCTTCACTAAGATATGCCTGACGATCCAAATTGTTTAAAATTTGCTAAATATATTTTCTGCGCTCTCTCAATTATTGTTTCCATTTTGTTCAAATAATAGGACATACTGACAGACAAACAAATCTATAGAGTAGCTGCGCTTACTATCCAAAAGAACAACGGAAATATGTTGTTTACAAGTTTAGCTTGTTGAAAAGAAACAAAAACAATGGTCAATTAAATAAAGATTGTTGTAGATTTCACCAACAATAAAATTTGAAACAATAAAAGAGTTATTAGATTAGAGATCCATGCAACATAATATCATTTATTCTTATCAAAATTCTATAACTAATATTTCACTTCTTTGATTTTAATTTTCTTTCTCCCTATTACTAGTCTTTTTTTTATCGCCCCCCCTCCCCTTCACCTTTGTATGATCTTATTAACAAGATATTTACGTCGACAAAATTAATCATAATGATAAGTTGATATAATACCAGCTATAACTTATTATCCTTTTAAAACCATTTATGACTTTACCACTGAACCGATATGGTTCTCCTTTACAGTGATGCTTCTTAGAGGTCACAGGACGGTTTTATGCTATCTAATTTTCGTCAGAAGTTTGGTATGATTTTAAGTCCTTCCATATCCTAGATGCTAGGTGCGCATCCGCTAATGTTTTTAAAGTAAAAATCCTCTATTTCTTACTAAAATCATGAACTTTATAAAACATAAGTAAGTACCATTTATTACATAGTTTTTTTTATATCAAATATTAATTTCAGCTTCTTGGCAACTGTTTATAACTTAGGAAGGATAAAGTATACATGAACTGTATTGTTAGTGTTACCACCTTTTTTTTGGATGATTTTCCTTATAAAGTTTTAATCGCGGATTTTTAATTGTAAAATTTTTTTATCAAAGCAAAGATATAACACATTTTGTTCGTAAAGCTGCTAGAGCATACGGAATCTATATAAGATAGTAAGCGCAGACTGATAGACATCCTGTTACTTTTATATAAGGATATATATTAAGCAACATATTACAGATAATTAAGTAATTAATATGATCATTATCATAATAGTTTTAGAGGCAATTAGCGAATATATTAATTGTATAATTATGCTTTTTCTTAATGACTCATGATTGCAATTCTATTGCAAAAATCTTTTAAGTTATCAGAGAGAGATAATTCAGGTTAAATAAATTTACAACCCTTTCTCCTTTCAAAGTGTACCAGTTAAGAAAGGTATAGTTTCAAACTTTTAACGGTTGCCTGCAAAAACGTTGGAGGTAAAGTATATTTTCAATCCAGTTATTTATTTTTGACATTTTCCCCATTTTTATATGATTTTTTTTTCTTGAATTAGACAACAATATATTTTTCCTTTTACTTTTTTAAATGTCCATAAAATATAAACCTGCGGCTATTTTAAAAAAAGAAGGAGAGTAGACAAATCAAAATTTTCCAATGTCATTTTAAGGAAGTTAAATGGATTGAGATAAAATTGCATGTACCAGTGCAGTGGGGCGTTTGCGTGGTTTATTATTCACTTTGGCAGATTTTTCACTATTAAATTCTATGTTTGATAAATTAAACTACTGTTTCCTTCGGGAACCAAAGACTTAATTCTTATATTTTGGGAAAGATTCAATATGTGGATCATCTCTTTTTGCTTATTTCATAGTTTGCATAATATGTAAAAGAACTTGAGAAAATATGCATTGAAACATTCGTTGGATTGAAGTTTAATTTAGTAGTTTTTTAAAGAGAGATGAAAAAATTAGCCATATAAGTAAATATTATTCTGTTCATGCACCCCACTATGTATGTACAGTATAGTTCTATATAGTTACCAGCAAGTATTTCAAACTATGGAGAAGAGTTTAGAAATGATATTTTTCTTTATATTTTACCATCATTAGGAATTATTTTGTCGTATTATAACCTGTTAAAAGGCCTACATTAAAATTATTGTCGACAAAAATTCGTAAAAATATTACAAGATATTATATAAAGTGCTCATTACTGAAAAATTATCGACAAAATAATTATATTTAAATAACATTTGATAACCTATGTTGATAGAATTGGACAACACATTGTGTTGTTATCATTATAACATAAATATTTCGTTATTATGTCATTCGACTTTTGATATATCGATATTATTTCAGCCAAGATCACTTTTTATCAGTCGATGTAAAACCCTGATATTGGATGTTGATAGAATGCCGAAAACTTTGAAAGTGCAGAAAAATTACATCAAATTTTGAAAGAGAATTTTCGGTTTTTAAAGATTTCTTGACTACATTTAAAAAAATAAATTTCCAAAAAATCTTTCTCCATTTACTAGTTTATCTAACATTTAAGATTGAAGCACTGCATCATAAAAATTTGTTCAACTCATTTCCAAAAATCCAGAACAGTGGCTGCAAAAAATTTTGCAAAAATTTTATACTAATTTTTGGTGGATACAGGTCTACAAATGACTCAAATATAAAATTTCTTGATTTTTTTTACATTTTTATAGTAGCAAAACTGCTCTACATACCAAATACATCTGTCAGTTGGACTATTGAATTGTTCCCCATGTGTATTATCCATTTTATTCTATTTTCCAAATTTTTATATTTATCTTTGAAAGTTATTTTACACTTCTTACTTGAAAATTACAATACATTATATAGTGTGGGGAGAAATAAGGCAGGAATATAATAGGATAAGAAAATGGCCGATTAATTGATGTACATTCCCAATAATGATACATAAAATTACCCCTTCTGTAGATTACAATTAGTAGTTAAAACGTTTGGAAACTCAACTTAATGAACCAACCACTCAAAAATCAAAAAAGTCCCCAAATTTTTTGAGAATGAATAAGAAAACGTTATTATAAAACTTTGGGGACTAGTGTAATAAACATCCCAATATCCCCTCCCTCCCTGGAATAAGATCTTATAATTTGTATAAAAAACCACGGAGCTTTTAATTTTGTTATTATAAAAAAGGTTCCGAACAATATCCATCAAAATAGACTACAAATTCAGAGATAAAAAACTTACCTATCTAAAATAAGAAAAACTGGGTGGAAAAAACTAAAAGCCTTTTAAATCACTCTCTCATTTTTATCTGAAAAAAATAATCTTTCTTACACATAAAATTTTAAAACTTCCCATAAAACAGCAGAAATTTTGCTATTTATAATTACATTATATCGGATTGATTCCTTATAAAAATAGCAATATTTCTTTCGAATTTGGCTATTTTTTAGCATATTAATTCGTCACTAGATAAGGGAAGGTTGGAAAAGTAGACTAAATCCACCTTGATATAGCCACAAAGCTTCCATGTAAAGTATAGACCTATTAGAACTTACATTTCCAAGAACTGTAGCTTTAAAAAAAAACAATTATTTTTTATATGTTTCATATGAACGTAGCATAAAATTTACTTGACCTTGTTCTGTAGTCTTTATTACACTATTCAAACCATATTTGGAATACAATTTCTAATTTAGACAGACAGGATTTAAAACAGTCTACAAGATTTTTTACAACGAGAAATTACAATTATTTACGATGTATTATAGAAACTAGCGGTTGAGCCCGTAGCATTATTTTTAAGGAGGAGGTAGTAGCAAAATAGTCTAGAATGATAAAAGATTTATAAAAAAATAATAGCGTGAAGCATCTCAGGACCTATTTTAATCTTTCCTTAAGGGGAGACTCAACCGGTTCAGTGGTTAACAAGAACAGGCTAACATAACCAAAATCCTTACTGCTTTATATAACAAGTTTAGCTTTTCTTTATCTCAATAATTTTAAATTGATATAATATTGGGGTAATCTTTGACCACTCCTATTTTATTTATAACTTATTTGTCGACACAATTAAGGTTAAAACTAGCATTGTTCAAAGAGCCTTAATTTAATCATCAGGAGGGGTAATTTTGTTTATCATTAATGGGGATGAATATAAATTTACCGACCATTGTGTTATATCTTTCTGATTCCTTATTATCTCTTTAAAGTAGCTGTTAGTGAGATACTAATGGACCACATTTATTCTGTAAATAATGAAAGTGGAAAAGTACTTAAAATTCACTAAAATGGTTTTTAATGCAAATACAAGAACATGATTACAAGTTATTTGATGCGTTAACATTTAACAATTTACGTACATTTATCATTTTAAACAAGTGTTCTTTCAATGTTGTATATTTATTTTAAAAATAAAGGTCAATTATATCCATAGTATAGCGACTGCAATTACCATCTATAAACAAACAACAGCAAAACATTTTTTTCTCATTCAGTAAAGGTTACGTTCAAGCAGTCGAAATAAAATTTGGGATCAAAATTTGTAAGGGGTAGGGGAATATCTCGAAAAAAATATAAAGTTTCTGATCCTTTCTAATATAATCTAGGGAAAAATTGAAAAAGCATTATCTTCTATAATACAAAGTAGAACGATGTCTGTCCGTCTGTCCGTCTGTCCGTCTGACCGTCTGTCCGTCTGTCTGTCCGTCCGTCCCTTAAGATCTTGGTAACCACTGAACCGATCGGATTCTACTCTTCAGGGTATATACCTATTGGTCCTGTGGTGGTTTTAAGCTATTTTCTTGGGGGGTGGGACACCCCCAACCCCCCCAAAAACAAAAAAATCCCCCCCCCCATTTTTTTTTTTTTTTTTTTTTTTTTTTTTTGCAGAAGATTTCCTTGGTCCTTTGTTCAAAAATATTTTTTATTCCAGCATTTATTTTGAATGAAAGAATAGCAACATTCTCTCACTAAAAACAATAAATATTATTTTTTTTACGAATTTCGCCTTAATTTTTTTTATCACCTCTTGGGGCAAAGCCCCTAGAGGCTAGGGGCGAAGCCGCTAGTTTCCTATAAAGTTGCTATAAGAATTAAATTATCAACAAGATAAGAACATTTTACGGAAATTGTAAAAGTCTAACTAGAACCAGGAGTAGTTTAAAGGGTGGTCATTTTATTCCGCAAAGGTGTCATATCATAAAATCATTAGAACCACAGCTACAACAACAGCTAAACTGCCCCTTTACCTATACTCTACCCGCTTTCGAAACCAAAGACGTCTTTTATTTAGACGCTATTGTGTCCTTTTTTGCAAGTATGAATCGCTATGCGAAATAATATAATACGCGGCAGTGAATACATACCGTTTAAGTTAATGTTTTATGGCCTTACAAAGATAAAATAAACAATTTGGACAAGGTTGACATTTTTTATGGCCCCTCCTTCTCATTATGTACATTTTTGAAAGAAAATCTTTCCCGCAATTAAGGTTGTATGTCACAACATTAGAACGTTGGGGAACTTATTTTTCATAGGATTTTTAGGATGTTCTTAATATAAAATTTGTAATGTCAAGATATTGTATAAGAGCACCAATGATCTGAAGGAATGAGACAATTGCCAATAAATTGAAGTACATCCCCAATGATGATACATCAAACTTCCCCTGCTATAGATTAGTAGTTGAAACGTTTGCACACTCAACTTAATAAACCAACCAATCAAAATTCAATAAAAGTCCCCAAAGTTCGTCCATCCAACGAATAAGAGAACGTTATAATAAAGTTTGGGGACTAGTGTAATAAAAAGCCCAATGTCCCTTTCCTCCCTGTAAGAGAGTATAGCTACCTATTAGTATTCTAAATAATGGTATGGCCAATATTTGTTTAATTGTAAATTTTTGATCTTCGCCTATATGGATGTTGTCATCTTTGTTTCATCTTATTATTTGAATTTCATGTAATTTAACTCTTTAGATATCAGTGACAAGTATGATTGTGTGCATTTGTAGCGCAGCAATAATTTAGCAAAATATTCTTGAAAAAACACAGAAATTATAAAGGAAAGGTTTTAAAGGTATAATAATAATATCATTATTTATAGAGTGCTTTGTGAAGATGCAAAGTAGAATAATAATAATATCATTATTTATAGAGTGCTTTGTGAAGATGCAGAGTAGAATAATAATAATATCATTATTTATAGAGTGATTTGTGAAGATGCAGAGTAGAATAATAATAATATCATTATTTATAGAGTGCTTTGTGAAGATGCAGAGTAATATAATAATAATATCATTATTTATAGAGTGCTTTGTGAAGATGCAGAGTAGAATAATAATATCATTATTTATAGAGTGCTTTGTGAAGATGCAGAGTAGAATAATAATAGTATCATTATTTATAGAGGGTTTGTAAAGATGCAGAGTAGAATAATAATAATATCATTATTTATAGAGTGCTTTGTGAAGATGCAGAGTAGAATAATAATAATATCATTATTTATAGAGTGCTTTGTGAAGATGCAGAGTAGAATAATAATAATATCATTATTTATAGAGTGCTTTGTGAAGATGCAGAGTAGAATAATAATAATATCATTATTTATAGAGTGCTTTGTGAAGATGCAGAGTAGAATAATAATATTATCATTATTTATAGAGTGCTTTGTGAAGATGCAGAGTAGAATAATAATAATATCATTATTTATAGAGTGCTTTGTCAAGATGCAGAGTAGAATAATAATAATATCATTATTTATAGAGTGATTTGTGAAGATGCAGAGTAGAATAATAATAATATCATTATTTATAGAGTGCTTTGTCAAGATGCAGAGTAGAATGCATAAATTGTAAAATATTTAAAAAAATGTTGTGTCAATATTTGAAAAAGTCTATATTAATACATTCTAGAAGCACAAATTTTAGCTTTATCCTTTTTATATTTACTAGGAAAGCAAAACCTTTAAAAACATACACTACTTTTTAAAAAAAGATAAAAAAAAACAACGGTTTATTATTAAATTAAATGAACTAAACTAAAATAAAATGTCTCAACAAAAACAGGGATGAATATAAACAAAAGAAACAGAACTATATTTTTCCTAGATTGTCAGAATACCTTCTCACTCAAGTTAAAAATATGAAAAATCTTATTTATGAATCTTAGGGACCAGTACAACTTACAGTCCACTGTCAACTCCCTACCTCTGATTCTAACTATTCTATTCAAGGACAAAATTATCGTTATAGGGTAGTTTTGCTACAAAAATAAAAACATAATTGTCAAGGCGGAACTCATGATGACACGGTTTACTATTATGAATATCAAAGACTGGGTCTAGAATCGACTAAACCCATCAACCTTACAACAAGCCTAAAGTATACTTTGGCCTCATATTGTTCAGTTAAACTAGAATGTAATATAATATTAGAATCCGCCAAAAGTTGGTTTGTGCCAAAATAATAAATATACTTAAAATTATAACTGTTGTTTTTATTTTATATTTATGCTTACATGAATATTAATATAAGGAAAAGGATAAGTACATACAGTATCATTTTTATTCATTAAATTAATATTAAATCCTTTAATTAGCAATATTATTTTATACTGTATTAGATATTTTTTTCCTTATCGTATTGAAGACAGTTTTTCGCGGATAATAAAAGAATCTATTTATGATTTTATAGCCCCAAGGGGCAGAAGGCCTGCGCCAACAAAAAAGACATTCTTTTAGATTTTTGTTGTGGGGAAATTTCTAATAAACGAAGCGATACATGTTTTTTTCAGAAGGATCAGAATCTGTTACAATTCCAATGAAAATTTGTCGACAGCTGATCGGATATTCGGAATCTGTGCTTAAATAAATGCTACGCCCCTAGAAACATATAGGGACACTTTGAGTTGGGTGGGTGGGGGGGGGGGTGGAAGGGGAGGATGAAGGAAGCCTAACCAAGAAAGTTATAAACCTTCCCTGGACCTTCATACTACAGAAGAACCATATCGGTTTAGCGGGTAGCGAGATCCATCTCACCAGAACGAAAAACTTACTATTTTATATAATACCAGCGGTTAAGCACCTAACATTTAAGCAGAAAAAACAACCTAAGTCTTAAATTTAGAAGTAAAATAGCCTAAAACTACAATGGGACCTACATGAAGATTCTCTAAAAAGTAGAAATCAATCAGATCAGAAGTTATTGAATTCATATGCTTCAGACCTTCAGACACAACCGTCTACTTTAGTGCAAAAAATACATCTTTTCCAACTCTAAAGCCATTTATTTAGGTACAAATTTAATTAAATGCCTTTCTGTGCAACAGTCTGTTGTGTTTGTTTAAATGTGTAAGATTTGCTTACTTGCAGAAAATAAAACTGACAATTTGCAATGTTGTAACAACAGCAAAGTGTGCAAATCTTTCTACAGTGTCATGGATATACCTTTTTATCAAGGCTCGGCAAACGTCAATTAGCAAAAGCAAAAAAATCTTTAAATCTGTGGGGGTCCTAACTGTGGTAGGCGGCATACGGACAAGCCTTTTCCAGAGTATGCGATGCTCCGTGTTTACCAAATAACACCCAGACGCTAATCCCCCAGCTTATCACAATTCTAGCCAGCCCATTTTTGGCCATTGTTTGCTCATCAGAGACAGCGGTCAACTTATACACCGCTGATAATGGGAGGGGCGCGGCCCCTCCCCACTTCATGCCCCCAGCAACCTACCCTTTTCCGGGAGACGTCTACCTTACCCCCTACGGGAGCCTACTAATCTACTGTTCACCTGAATGGGGCTTCCCCCCCATCTCCCCCACACCCTTCTCTACCTAAACCATTTGTAATCTGTTTTGTATATAAGCTATTAACTTTGTTGTATGTGTATTCAGTTCAAATATATCTCTTAAACAGTAACTACTTGTAGTTCTTTATTGATAGAATCCTTAAGGCTAGGGGCTCTTTTGAATCGAACTCGCGTTGTAGGGTTGAAACGCTTCACCCTACCACACTAACCATTTGGAGTCTATCTATACCTGCAGTGCTTTAGCTCTGTAGAACAATCCAATTCCCGCTAAAACCTAAACTGACTTTAAATAAAAAATAAAAAAAACGAAAAACAATATAATAGATATAATAGGGAAATAAATATAAGAAAATTAAGACAATTAATACAGTGGAGCAAAGTAGAGCGCTTGTATCAGTCTGTACAATTATTGAAAAAACAAGGATGACAACATTCATAAAAGCGAAGCTCTGAAATGGTAGGACAAACGGACATTAACACTTGTCAATGTATAATGTCAGAACTGAATAATCAGAATGCGAATGTATAAGAGTCAAAGCAAAATTGTAAGTAAATTTGTTGAAAAACTGATTGATACAGGATAATGATTATGGACATTTTTAGGACTTGTTTATAGAGTTGCTTCGCTTATAATATTGTACTTTGTTGTCCCAGGAATCAGTATACCAAAAATCAGACCAATCGGATAATTAGGTCACATACAAATTTGTTGTTAAAAATGTAAAAAAAAATCAACATGTTTAAAATGGACGTACGGACATTCTAGTAACGATTATAGAGTTGCTACGCTTTCTAACTCGTACCTAACTATTACAGGAATCACCATGCAAAATTTGAAATCGATAGGACAATTCTAACATGTCTAAATTAACGAAAAAAGCTATCCGTGACGGACGGACGGACGGACCGACCCTAATTATAGAAAAGCTTCGCTTTAAAAAAGAAATGTGTTGTATGCAAGAAGGGCATTTGTAGAGCTAGTAATAAGGTAGCTATCTTACTTAAACTATTTCAAATGTTTCATTATAACTTATTTATCTATCCCTATATCCCGGAAAAAAAACAAACAAAAAGGTAGATATGTAGATAGAGAGGTTAGAGTAATGACATTTTCGCTTCAATTAACATATCAGAGTATCTATGGCATTCAATAAAAAGTTAGACAAAAGAGAACAAGGATAACACTGTTCATAAATGGCGTGGACTATGTGCAACGGGAAAAGATAAAAACAAATAGCCACAGTATAGAAATTTGAAAAGAGTCTGCAGAAATGTCATTTTTCAGCGGCTAAACGGCAGTCAATGAGATTTTCGATTGTTGTATACAGATTAAGTATGAAGTAGGTGAGAAAATATTGAACACAGTATTAGTGTCTGACTGATTATGACGTAACAAAAAAATTAGCCAATGAGAGGCCACTATAAATTTTACCATTGGTCAATAACGGCCTCTCATTGGCTAGTTTTTTTTGTTACGTCATAATCAGTCAGACACTATTACTGTGTTCGAAAATATTTTTTTCCCCCAAAGCGTTCTCTATAATTAGGGTCGGTTAGTATGTTCGTAACAGATAGGTATATGGTTAATTTAGGCATGTTAAAATTAGAATTGTCCTATCGGTTTTAAAGAACCCAGTAAAAGTGTCGGACTGATTATGACGTAAAAAAATAATTAGCCAATGAGAGGCCACTATAAATTTTACCATTGGTCAATAATAGCCTCTCATTGGCTAATTTTTTTTTGACGTCATAATCAGTCCGACACTATTACTGGGTTCGGTTTTAAACTTGGCAATATAATTCCTTTAACTCTATAATTATTATAGAAAGTCTATTTTAAAACATATATATATTTTATAAAATTTTGTATATATTTTGACACTACAAGTGTTAATGTTTGTTTGTCCTAAATTCTGAGAAACTGAAAAAGTGAAGGAATATGAAAGGCATAAGATAGAATTATAAGGAGAAAAAAAGAGATATATAAAATGAGATGAGATTGATTCATTATTCTAAAACTTCCGCTTTTAACAAAATAGATTCAACAAAGAGAAACAAAGCAGTAATTGTACTTTCATTTAGCTCATTCTAGGAAAAATAAATCATCTAGCAGTTTGTAGTAGTGCTTGTCAGCCGCCAATAAGCCGTTGCTAATCCGCCATTTCAATAAACAGCTTTAAAATGTGTCTGTCACAGAACTATTGAGTGAAATTTTTCTAAATAGTACAAACTAGGAGAAATGGGTAAAATTCAGTATCTTTTCAGAGGAGGTTTATAAATCTCTCCAACCTTCAAACATTTGGTAAGTACGTTTGTGGTGGAGGGAAGGGAGAGATATAACTTAAAATCAAACTTGCTGGGCCCTAATCTTGCATTTTAACAAGCTTTGCTTTATTAAGGTATCACAAATTAACCATTTATATCTAAACCAAATAAGATAAAAATGGTAAATGTTCATAACTATCATAATAAAGAATGTTGCCTAACTCTCACAATCATAGCCAATTTTATAAAGAAAACGCACCTACAAATATTAGAAAAGCTTAAATTGATGCAACTGTTTGTTTCTTAGTAGCGAATCTACTATTTTGTAATTCAAAATGTCCGTCCGTACGTCCTTCTAACCACTTTACTTTACCGCTTGCACATTTATATACTATAGCCACTTTTTGTGTGTGTATATTCTCCTTTTTTTATAGGATATAAGGCTGAACTGCTTAGCTGCTTTTTATTTGGCATTTAGACTTATATTTCTAATATTGCTTTGTTTTTGTACTTTTGTAAGCTGCACTACGTCAGGATGTTGTCATGTCATCCTTGTTGTATCTTTAGACCCTTTACCTTATGTTACTAAGAAGAAATGTCGTTGCATCAAATTATTTTTCCAATTACTCCAGCCAGTCTTGGATACAGATTAGGATATATATTCAACATTTTAGTCATGTTATGTTTGTGTGTTTATCTTGTTTTTTTTATTCACTTTTCTTTTCTCCAGGGAAATTAAGGGATAAGACAAAGATAACATCTTATCAAAATTTTTGATTTATATAAAATGATTCTAACCTAATTTTATGTTAATTGGTGGTTTTAAAAATTATAATTTATAATTACTTAAAATTGTATTTGATGTCTGTCTCTTTTCCCTAGTCGTTGGCACTAATTTAAATCCTTTTTAACCTTTCAATCAATTAATCTGTTTTGTTGGTTCAAATGGAGAAAGGAACTTGCATATTGTTTATAAAAGAATAACAATTATTTAAGAGAATATTCTCAAGAATGTTTAGACATTTATCTTTAATAGCAGTCGGTAGGACTATGTTCTAGAAATTATATCAATTCCCAAATATATTTTTTCGAACTTATTAAATCTTGATTGTACAATCTAGAAGTGTTCAAACTTTTCCATCATTACTTTTATTACACATTAGGGGTAATTTTGTTAATTATAGTTAAGGAATTTATTTGTTTTCTTATCCCTGAAGATCCCTGAATGATACATATTTACAACAACAACCAGCCATACAATTAATTAAATTCTCTTTTATTCTGAAACTAAAGGAATTAGAAGTCTGGGTTTCTCCCTCCATTATTTTATCCTCCCTAAATATTTAAATCTAATTCTAATTAATGTTACTTCTTGTTAGTTGTATATTTAATGTGTGTTTAAAAAGCAAAGCTTTTCTTGGTTTGTCCCCATAACGGACCGCCTTAAAAAAACTGGTGATAAGTAACAATTGTAGCTGTGTTTAGTGCCCTAGGAAAATGGGGATAGATATCACCGCTTGTAGCCTACTTATTGACGTCATAGTAGAAGGAAAGAAAAGGAATGGGGAAAGACACCCCCTAGAAAAGAGATTGGGTATAGGGTATTTCCTGACGTCAATAGAATATGTACGCCAAACGCAGTGACATCTATCCCCATTTTGCTGGGGCACAATATAGACAGTTACGTAATTTAAAAAAAAAAATTACATAGGAGTCTTCCGAATAAGAAATCTATAGGGCGCAGAAGAGGTGTTTGACGAAGGTCGTCCTATAATAAGAAATGTTTGAAAATAATCTTTAGGTAATTATATATTATAATTGAACAAATAGGCTTCCGGTATTTCTTGAGAAGATTCCCCCTATCTAAAATCATCCACAATATGTCTGTCAAACTATATTTGTCTAAAATTATTGGCTTATTACATATGTAAGTTTTTTTTATTTATTTAATGATATAAATGTAGAATATTAAATAGTTGATGTTTTATTATTTAGTTTGTTTGAAATATTGACTGGTTCAATGATTTCTCAGTCATGAACCATCATACATTATTTCATTACTTTTTTTTTTTATAAAAGCAGAGCTTTAACATAATTAGGGTTAGTTCATCTGTCCGTAAAGGAGAGCACTTTTAATTTATTTAGACATGGTAGAAATGTTCTATCAATTTCAAGCTTTGGATGATGATTCCTGTAACAGCTATTGCTATTTGAAAACCGAAGCAACTCTATAAGCGTTACCAGAAATACCTTTTGTCCATTTTGATTTTCAACTTTTTACAACTGTTTTAGTATGATATAATTATCATACTAATCTGATTTGCGGAACATTCAAAACTAGGACAAAAAGGTACAATATTTTAGGCGAATCATCTCTGTAATCAAGCCATAGATATGTATGTCATTAAACATAATTCTGTATTTACGCAGTTTTGCGAAAAGTTTTTAAACTATTTTTTGTCATATCTTTAAATAATTATTCTGCTTATTAAGTTTTGACACTCTACATGTGTTCTTGTTCGTTTGTTAAATTCAGAGCTTTACTATTGGATGTTGTCATTTTTGTTCAATAACATAGCAACTCTAGTACTTTAATAAATATTTTTAAAAAATAATTTAGATTTTCAGTAGCTACTCTATAACTCCCGTTGTCCGTCAGTCCATGCGACAAAAGCTTATCCTTGTTACTTCATATCTAAAACACAAAGTCGAGCGATGACTGTCCGTCCGTCTGTAACTAAATTTTTTTTGTAACCTCTATAACTTTAAAAATATGGATTAACGTATAATCTATAAAAAGATTACACTGTTTACTATTTTACAGTTTACTGTTCTTCGTTGACAGCTTTAATTGTTGCAGTACTTAAACAAAATTGTCCTTGTTATTGATAAATATATTTAAATCCAACAAACATGAATTAATAAAGATATTCTATAATTTCCTGATGATAAAAATCAATCTAATAACAAAAGTTAATGAATATGGCACTTTTTAAAATCGGAACTTTTCTATAAATAAATCATCGTTTACAACGGATAGTTCTTATCGTTAATTTAGATCTGTCCCATCGATTTCAAACTTTGTATGGTGATTCCTGTAACAGTTTGATAAGATTTAGAAAGTTTAGTAACTCTATAATCGTTACCAGAAAGTCGGTACATCCATTTAAAACATGCTGAATTTTAACTATTTGAAACTATTTTTTGTATGTTATAATTATTCTATTTATCTGGTATTTTTTGGAAAAATAATTCTTAGGACAACAAGGTTTAATATAATAACTGTAAGTAAGTCTTGAAACAGAATTTTACAAGAAATTTACATACAATTTTATTTTTAGACTAAAAATTGACATGCTTCATATTAAGTTCTGACACTTTGCAAGTTTTAATGTTAGTTTGTCCTACTGTTTAATTTGCGTAGCTTTGCTTTAAGGATGTTTTAATCCTTGTTTCATTTATATTCATAATATTAAAATTATATCTTGTGAGAATGAAGAGAGAGAGAGATTAAAGTGACCATATGTCACAGACAGATACACTGCAAAAATATATTGAAAAGTATTTTAAGTGCAACAAAACCAATTTTATACTATTTGGTGCTTTCCCTCAAGGTGCTTATCGAGCACCTAAAATTCCTAATTGAAATAGATTTTTAAAAATTATTTTCTATGTCTAAACCCTGCGGGGTTATACCTGCGGTGTCCTACTAAAATATGACCAAACTTAACTTTACATGAAGTATAAATCAAACAAACAAAAGACTGCCATCCCCCCCCCCATTTTTTTCCAAGTTATTTTAAATTCTGAGGGGGGTTTAAGTTTCTGCGCCTACCCCCCCCAAAAAAAAAAAAAAATTTAAGAAATCCCATTCGTGGAGTTTTATTGCAATAATTTTGATCATTATGTAAAATTTGTTTTCCTATAGATAAACTAAAAGAGCAATAGAATAAATTCTCATTGGTATTGGAAATTTTTACCTATTTTCTATCTTACATAAAAACACTTCAGACAGACATTTTAAATTATAGAGAAGCCACTAAATATCTATTAATTTTTTTAGAATTTTAAAAATTTCTCATCTAAGATCTTTTAGAGTGTATGACAAGCACAGCAACAGCTAGAAGAACATATTATGATTGTAAAAATTTTGGTACATTTTCTCAACATTGAAAATATGACATTGACTTTTTGACACTTTTTTCAACATAAACAAATAAAATCTTTTTTATTCTCCTACATGATATTTTAAGCGTTTTTTTATTTCCCACGAAAATTTTTAATCAAACATATTGTACAAAACTGAATTCTTTTATTATTATATTTTATTTATGATTTTTTATAATTTGTAAGATTTATTAATTCTTATTATCGTCGATAAATGAAATAGAAAGATAACAGGGGAAAAATTGTTGTCAATTTAGGTTGCTAAAATGGAACTGATAAAAGGGAGTCGTGGAGATGAATGTGATGGATGACCCCAATTATTATTTTATCCTGCTTTGAGTATCCTGGGGGGGGGGGGGAGGGGGTGGAAATTTGAAGGTATGGGGAGAGTATCTTATAGAGTATCTTCGCTTCCAAAATTATAAAGTTACTAATTTTTACGCCATATAAAGTAAGATAAATTTATTCAAAATAAAAATTATTCTAAAATCTAGTCTCTTATGTAAGAAACATTTTTTCAGACCTAACATTTTTACAAATTTTAGTAAATTAGAGTTAATAAAAAGTTAATCAAAAGTCGAGTCTATTACTTGAGTACTTTTCTATTTATTATTGAATATTTATTATGTAAATTATAGGGAAGGTGCAGGCATAAAAGGGATCTAGCAAATTCTCGTAATCCACCTTTACAAGCAATTTTATACAATTATGTACTAGAATTTATTTTTAGGTACTACATCCCATAATTTCGTGGAAAGGTATTACCATGTACAATTAATAATCAATCAAAAAAAGGCAACAACTAAAATAAACAGTGTCTATATTTTTATTTGACCTTATGTTTAGTTAATGTGTGCGGTGAAGGTGTACTTTCAATTCTGCACTTTATTCACATCAGAAGCGCATATTATTACTACAGCACAAATACCCCTCCCCTTTAATTCAGCTCTATTCATAAACATTCCCTATTCAGGGATTTAAAGGGATAAGACAATGGCCGATAAATTGGTGTACATCAACAATGATAATACACAAAATTTCCTCTTTTTGAAAACCCTCTGCAACAATGTATAATTAAATACGGAAGTGAATGCACTCCTTTAGTAATTCTATTTTTGACATTTTAAATATTAATGATAAACAGAAATTCTCAAATTTGAATTAATTTTGGATAAAGAAATTATTATCCTTCAAATCAAATTAATCAATTTGTATTCTAAATAATTTGAAATGATAATTAAATAATTGAAATTTAAAGTTTTCGAATTGTCTGTTACTATTTGCCTGTCAGTAATTACCAATATTTATATAAGTCCTTGGTAGGTTTTTTAGGGGCAGGGGTGTTATCACCACTCCCCGAAGAGAAATAGTGCTTGCTTCACACTAAAAACTCCTTTCATTGATAAGGGGATTTTTTTTGCTACGACTTAGGGTTAATTTTAAAAAACTACCATTATTACTATGTGAACTTGAATGATCGCATATAGCGTCCAATTTAATCTATGAGGTAGACTATTAGGACAAAGCCCAATCTGTAGCACTTTTGTACCACTTTTGATTCCTGTGACGTCATAAAAATGAGGGAGATGAGAGGAGAAGTGGGAAAGAAAACCCCTAAAAAAAGAGAATAACTCATTTTTATGACGTGAAAGGAATCAAAAGTGGTACAGATTAGTAATATGCTTCAATCTTATGTTGATTTAATAACAGCGCAAAAATTTAATTGAAAAAAATCCCAATATAGCTTTATCTTTGAAACACCAAAATATCTAGTTATACTAGTTATTTAGTTCATCGCATCTTATTACAGACAGCTTATCGCGGATATTCAAATAAAAATATATAAGATTAAAACCAGTTTTGTCAACCCAGAGGGGCCGAAGGCCCGGGCTAAAAAAAACTGGTATCAATTACATGATTTGTAATCTAATATTCGTGGAAAATTATCTGTCATATAATGATATACTTGATTTTTCAGTACGACTGAGAACCGGTTCTAATCCAGCGGATATTAATCGGTTTCAAAGCCATACTTGAAAATAATTGAGAACCTATTTATGTACTCGAACTGTAGTCCGCATGGCCTAGAAAGAGAAATTATGCCTTATTAAATCAACAATACACAGTACATATAAAAACTAAGGTAAAATAACAGTTAACTTTTATCGTAGAGATTTAGCACCAACTTTTATTTAGAAAATGTATGAAATCTTGGGAAATCCGCAAATTATATTACAATACTTGATATCTATAGGATAATTACCCTATAATAGTAAAATATCATGATGTAAAATAAATAATAAATCACTTAAAAATCAATTTCACGGAACTAATGTAGCTGAAACTATATGTTCTATGTATATATATTAATACTTTCTATGTAACATAATTAAATGAATTTTAAATTATTACTTGACACATCTCTATAAATTTCACAATATTAGCATATCACAAGGCCTACGGCTATAGCATAATTTAATGTATGTATAAATCTTATAATTTAAAATTAAGGCACGCACAATAAACACACAAATACACACGCACAAGCGCGTTACATACGCGTTGATATAGTGCGTGGTGATGTGCGCTGTACTACAGTACGGTAGCAACTGAGAAATAATATTGAATCATGGTTGTAAAGGTTTATGTATCTTAACTACACTATACAGGGTGCGAGGCATATTTTACACCCTATTTTTATTAAGATTTATTATGCATATTTTGAGCAAGTTGATACGGTTACAGTATCGAAATGGTATCCTAAATCTTGAGTTACAATTTTCCACGGTGCCAAAGCATTGGGAATATACCTACTGGCCCTGTGCTGTTTTTAATCTATTTTTTTTACATTCATATTATAGAATTATTTTATTCATCTGATTTTGGGAAGAATGAAGATAAGGCAAAATATTATGATCGAATCATCTCTATGATCAAGTCTTAAAATGTACGTATGTCGGGGTCCATCTTGTAGTTAAGTAATTTTGGAGCTGATTCACATACAGTTTTTTTTTGCTATACTGCTAATGAATGTCTGCATTACTTAAATAAATATGTCTATATTTGTCTGTCGTTCTTCGTTTTTATGCATGTTGTCATTCTTGTTTTTATAAACAATTACCCTCGCGTCTCTGTATATACAGCTTTACTTAACAACAAACATTGCATGGCTAAGTTAAAACACATAAAATCAGGGAAAAGGGAATGCGATTCTGACAAACAATTTTAATTGAAAAATTCCCTTCAACCCCCTTTCCTTTTTCTTACTTTCTTACCCACTTCCCTTTCAGTTACACCAAAAAAAACAAGTTTTTCTCCAACTTTACTCCAACAAAATATTTAATTTTTAGCAATTTTAAATGGAATTAATTGGCTGAATAGCAGCCCCTGCATAAAATATATTACAATGTAATTTGCAATACACTTTTTTTTCCTGTGGATGATTTATAAGACATAAGGAACGAACTAAAAGCTATTAACGCATGTTATTTAAATGCTTTGTATTTTAATATTCGTGGACATTTGTCTGTAATACGATGCCATACACGATTTTTAAGGAACGGTTCTAATACACCGGATATCAATCGGTTCGAACCCATAATGGACAATTAGTAATCTAAAACTATCTTCTAAAAATAACATTTCCTATACAAATTGTCTCATTTTCGCCATATCGTCATTAGGATATCGTTAAGTCGTTATGATATGCAAGTAGTAACCATTATCCATTTTATTTAATTCCTAATGGTCAACATATCAAATAAACTAAAATAGATGCGCTCTATAATATGTTACATATTGTCTGGAAAATGATTATTTTTTATAGACGTAAAAATGTTAAAGTAGTTTTTTTTAGATAAACTATCCCTATCTGGTTTTTGGGTCAGGTCGGTTTCTTTTTTAACAAGAATCCTATAATTTATACTTTAAGGAAGTACGACCCTTTCAAAACTTTTTCTTTACTTAAGTACACTAGCGGTTGCGTCCTTACATATAAGGGGAAGGACGTACTAGAAAATAGCTTAAAACCATCCCGAGACTCTGATGTTGACTTTTCGATGTTCAACGTTTACTTTTTGTGTTTTTTTTTTGCATGATTTCAATGCCTGCTTTGGCTACTTTAAAAAAAAAAATTGGTTTTAGTGGCTGTAGTCGCAGCTTACTAAAGCAGTGTAGCTGTTTATACTTAGGCTGCTGTGGCAGATTTTTAAGAGTTTTACATGGTATGGCTTATCTTTCTCTTAATATTACATAAAAAAAAATAGTTGAGAAATTAACATCATATCATATAAAAATCCAGTATTTATTTTAGCTAAATATAATCACAGCATAATAGAAAATAATTCATTTTCTTAATCAGTTCTAATAATTATTTAGAGCTTGTCTAAAATCCAGAGCTGGTGAGTTTTCTCATCTAAATAAAAAGATAAAAAATTAAGATGTAATGATAAAAGTTGTATTAATTTGTCTTAAAATCACGAAACCTTCAATTTAAAAATTCATACTTTACCTTTTTAAAAAGTTATTTTTTAGGAAGTTCTGATCCACAAGCATAACAATCACAACCCTGGGGCTCCATAATTGATACCTAGATTAATAAATATTATAATTTTGGTTACCTATCCCTTCTTTCTTTTATATTTGTCTTTTTCTGGTAGTAGCAAGAGTACTCTACAATTATCTTTGTCTGTCTGTCAATCTGTCCGTCCTATTGGGGAAATGGTATTTACTCACCTGCTAAAGGAGCTAAACTTCTGAATTAAAAAAAAACAATCACACCATGAAGAAGCATTTTAAAAAATATACCATCCATACTGTTATTTTTAAACAGGATCCTAGTAACATTTTTAAACACAGGTCATTTACCATATTTTTACTATTAAGTCACGCGCCTAACATATAGCTAATTACCTGCATACTTGCAAGTGTCCCCTCCAGTTTATGACCGTCCTGGTCGTAGCAGCTGTTTAAGGTGATTATTCTTTCACTAAATAATTACTCATTTAAAATAAGACTTTTCAGCATATTTGAATTATCTACTTGAAAAAAAAACCTTTAGATATTAAAAAATTCCTTTAAATGTCAACAAGACCCACTTAATTTTGATTAAAAATTATGTAGACAGCAAGAAGGGAATGACATTGGACTTTTATTACAGTAGTCCCAAAAGTTTTATTATAACGTTTTATTATTCGTTGTCTTAATATCTTTGGGGACTATTATTTAATTTTGTTTGGTTGGTTTTGAGTGTCAAAACGTTCAACAACTAATTGTAATCTAAAGAAGGTGGTAATTTTGTGTATTATCATTGGGATGGGACAAAGTATTCAAAAAATACGCCATCTGACGTCATAAAAATGAGGGATTATCCATAATTTTTTAGGGGCTTTCTTTCCCACTTCTCCTCTCATCTTCCTCATTTTTATGACGTCACATGGCTGATTTTTTAGTCACTTTTTCCCATTACTTGTTCAACTTGAAGATTAAGAGATTTTGTAACAATCTATAATACAAAGTAGCTTGATGTCTGTCCGTCTGTCCGTCTGTCTGTCCGTCTGTCTGTCCGTCTGTCTGTCTGTCCCTTAAGATCTCGGTAACCACTGAACCGATCGGATTCTACTCTTCAGGGAATATACCTACTGGTCCTGTGGTGGTTTTAGGTTATTTTCTTGGTGGGTGGGACACTCCCAACCCCCCAAAAAATAAAAAAAAAATCCAACCCCCCAAATTTTTTTTTACATTTTTTGTAAAATCTCAGTAACTGCTGATCAAATTGGACTCTACCCTTCTGGGAATATACCTACTGGTCCTCTGGTGGTTTTAAGCTATTTTCTTGGGGGGTGGGACACCCCAACCCCCCCCAAAAATAAAAAAATCCCCACTTCCAAAATTTTTTTTTCTTCACATTTTTTTAAACAAAAACCAGTAATTGGGGTGGGGGAACCCCACTGCAACATGGGGCGAAGCCCCCATGAATCCCCCCCCCCTCCGAAAAAAAAATCAAAATATTTTTTTTTAATTTTAATTTTTTGTATGCGAACAACCTAGGTCTAATTTTTACGAATTGAAATTTTTGTGTATACGGCAAACAACCTGGGTTTAATTTTTACAAATTAAAATTTTTGTGCATAAAGCGCACAACCTGGGTTTAATTTTACCACAGAGTAATTAAACAAAAAATAATTTTTTGAATATTTCTATTTAGAAGGGTTGACTTCCCAAAACTATATAGGGCGAAGCCCCTAGAGGCTAGGGGCGAAGCCGCTAGTATTTAATAAAGAGCATAAATGATAAAATCTAACAATTTCAAATTAAAAGACAATTGTTGATTTACCTGTATGACCCTTCTCTACAGCATTTACAATCCTTTGAAAATCCAGACCTTAACAAACAGAAGAGTTTAAATCTTTCAATGAATCTATCAACCATGCCCATATATGCGTATTATTTTTAATTGAGCATTACAGTTCACTAACATTTTAATTGCATTACCTTTGTATAAAAATCCTAGGTGAATTTACTTTTTATTTCTATCAAAGAATGGTTTTGTGTAACACATCAACTCGAGTTTTTAATATTATTTTTTAATAACACGTTTTGACCCAAGAAATAAGGTCTGTAATTTCCAATCCAGCTTGATGTAATTGTAATTAATTTACCTTTCCATGGCACTCGGTTGAATACCAGAAGCGCAGCTACCCTCACATCTGTTCAGTGTTACGTCTTCCTCACACGTTCGCATCAACTCTTTGGCCTTACTATACTCTTCCTAAATTATTTGCTAGGTTAATTATATTGGAACCCAGTAATAGTGTCAGACTGATTATGACGTAAAAAAAAAATTAGCCAATGGTAAAATTTATAGTGGCCTCTCATTGGCTAATTATTTTTTTTACGTCATAATCAGTCCGACACTTTTACTGGGTTCTTATATTGTTGTCAAAGAAAGAGATATAAGAAGCTTAACAATACAAAAACTACAAAATAATATTGATGCCAATATTCATAAGTAGCAAAAACCATGAAAAAATTCTAAAAATCTATCTTTAATAGCAGCTGAGGATAATCTTAAACAGCTGTTATATGGTAAAGGGAGAAAGTTGCTCAAAATATCAGCATGTGACGTCATAAAAATGAGGGAGATGGGAAAGATAACCCCTAAAAAAGGGATGAAAAATCCCTCATTTTTATGAGAATATTTCTTTTTAAAATTTCAAGAGTAGGACAGACAGACCTACAGACCAATTCATTTATGATACTAATAGTCAGAAGAATCTCCAAAAAAAAGAATTTTCAGTCTATTTAGAGTAATTCACATTATCCCCTAAAATTTTAGATTTTTAAGAATGTTTTTAAAACTTTAAAGCAGTGCTGAAATGCGCCGCTGTGATTGGCTGAAATTCTGCGCGGGGTTATTTAGCGCACCATTGAAATGATTTAAAGATCCAGCTCAGTATTATACTTTTATCAAACTGGTAAAAACTGGTATTTGCTCAAAATTTAATATTTTGTTAAAATTTAAAGAAAGTTACTTAATTTTTACATATTCTATTGTGCAATAATTATAAAAATTATTATATGTATACTTTTGTATTTTCTTTCATTCAATTTAATTAAAAATCAATAAAAAGTTTGCTGTTTTCAACAAAACTAACAAAAAATACCTTTGTAACATGTATTTTTGATGGAATAGTTTCACAGGAGCTTTCATACCTAAAGAAATATACTACTAGTATCTACGCCCCTAGAGGCCTCTAGGGTCACTTAATTGTAGAGGGGGGGAGGGTCGAGCATCATATTTTACGAAACTGTAAAAGAGGAAAAAACGGAAAATTTTTATGAGAATACAAAAGAATGATTTAGACAATAAGTTTTCAAATATTAGAGAGAAAAATATGATATCAGGGATATTGGGATAAGGATACTATAATAATAATTTTAGGATTAACAAATATAAATTACGCTAAATGTTCCTAATATTACAGGAATGGGGGATAAAAGAGCATTGCGGATTATATCAAACATGCAACTGCCTTGCGGCAATTCATACATAATTTTCTCTACAGGGATAAGACAATGCCAGTAAATTTATTTACATTCCCAATGATAATACACGAATAACCTATTCAGTAGATTAGAATTATTGGTGCTTGAACACTCAACTTATTGAACAACCAAACAAAATTCACTAAAGTCACCAAAGTTGTTAATCCTACAGCCCATTATCCCCTTACTCTGTAATTTTCTAAAAGGTCGGTTTTACGAGCGTTTACTTTAACCGACTGCGCATTTTGTTCTATTTAAAAACTAAATAACTTTGGGAACTCTTATTTCTCTCCAACGAAACATCGGATTTTGTTGATAAAAGAAATTCATTTTATAAAATTAATGAAATATTTTTGAAAATCTGACAATAACGAAGATTTAATTGATTTTAGAAACGTATGTTTTAAGACAAATATTTGAAAAAAATCAATAAAACTTTAAAACATGTATTGAGTAGGCTTAAATTTTAAAATGTGATCTAGGGCTATTTTATATCTAGGTAAATATTTACTTCATATGTTTTTGTCTCTGTTAAAGTATTTTAAAACTAAAAAGTGCTTAAAATGAACCCTTAAAGGTAGGACCTTTTTCCACACATTCATCAATCGAAGATGGTGGGGGGGGGGGGGGGGGGGGTTGGCTCCTTGACTAATAGAAGCCTAAATTGTTTTGCATGTTTGATGAAGAATTTCTGACTATTAATCAGTCAAAGCCATAATTTGCTTCCTTCACACTTTTATTTAACAACCTTTGTTCTAAGGGTTAAATTTACTATCCTCAGACAATGCTACTATAACTTGTTTACAATTTCTGATTTTAATTATTGTTTTACGGTATCTTACATTATTGTTGTTTTTTACCTGGCCGCATGGATAGAAAGAAGGAAGCAGGATAGTATTGTCAGTTCCTTCAACATTTTCACTTCTCTGTAACTCAATCAAGGATGACAACATTTATAAGTAGCGAAGCGGATTTTTAAATTGGCATAAACAAGAGAATGAATGAGAGAAAATATTTAAAAATTCATAAAAATTCTGAAATTTTTTTGAATATATTTTTAACCATAACTGACAGTTCAACAGACAAAGTAAATTATATATTAGATGCTCATTGTAATAAGAAATCTTTGCCGATAATGGCAATTGTCTATCTTAAATAGAACCCGAGAAAATCACATTTCCATATGGCATTAAGGACGGACGGAAGGATATACAAAATAAACTATAGAATAGCTTCGCTACTAAAAATACTCAAAGGTTTTCAGGGAAAAGAAGGGACAACAAAGGTGTAACTACCCCCCCCCCCTAAAGTTTATTGATAGCTAGCTAAGATAGAATTTCACGCATATATACGTTTGGGGGATGATTTTATAATTATCCAGTAATGCTTCAATTCCGATTAATTTCCACTGATTTAAAACCTGTTCTGAGCCATACTAAAATCGTCTAATATTTCTTCAGAATAATAACAAAAATCAAAGAAATTAATCCCTAAGTTTCTGGCTTGGGCCTTCAGCTACTCGGAAGTCGGGCCCAACAAAACAGAAATTATTATATAGTTGTAAACAGCTTCCTACTTGTTGACAGATTACTGGTCAAAGGCTAAATGTTTTGTAATTGTGTCAACCACCTCTTTAAATATTACTTTATCACTAGGGTTCTGGCAGAAATATCATACTTTTAAAAGAGAAAAACGGATAGCTTCTATGATTAATAAGGTATGTTAGAATTGTACTCTAAATTTCAAACTCGGACTGATGATTCCTGTAACTGTTAGGTACATTGCATTTTATCATATTTTATATCCTATTTACTTGATTTTAATGAAAATTAATACATAGGACAAATAGACATAATGTTATAAGTGAAGCATCTCTATAATTAAGTCTTAAATTACAAGTATGTTCTTCATAGAGAGCAGCCTGTTTTAAAATTAGTTTTTGGATAGATATAGAATTTTCTTTAGTACTTCTAAATAATGTTGAAAAATAATTGTTTCAATATTTTTTTGTCTATTTGTCTGGTCCTCTGATTTCTTAAGTTAAGTTTTTATGAATTGTGATTTGTTGTAGGTAAGATTGTCTTTGTCTTCTCTCTTTATGTATTTATATGTCTAGGCTCAGGGGCGTCCAAGCTTTTTTTTTTGGGGGGAGTAAAAAATTTTAGGGGGGGGGGGTAATTCTTGTTTGGGGGGGTAAAATGGCGCGCGAAGCGCGCCGAAATTTTTTATTACCCCCCCCAAAATTTTTACCCCGGGGGTAAAATTTGATTGGGGGGGGTAATTACCCCCCCTAAAGTCTGTTGGGGGGGGGGGGTAAATACTCCCCCAAAATCTTTTGGGGGGGGTAATTACCCCCCCCAAACTAATTTACCCCGGGGGTAAAATTTTTGGGGGGGGGTAATTTAATTATGTAAAAAAAGCACCTACCTAATCTATTAAGTTAATAAGTACTATCCTATAACATAAAGTAGTAAGTAAGGTTAATTTGACTATAGCTTCAGATTTCATTACTTTTAATACTGAGTTCTCCTTTTTAGGAAAGCTTCACATAGATCCCATGATGGTTCCACACTATTATAGGTCAATCCTTTGAGTGGTTTTAGGCTATTTTTCTCCTCCCTTTTTACCCTTTAGAAAACACGAGTTCTTAGATGCTAAGGGCGCCACTACTATTCAAATATATAGTAGTATCTCATTCTTTAGAACATAAAAATACAATAATTAACTCACTAACCAATGAACCAATATGATTATACTTTAAAGTGAAGCGTCTTATAGGTCCTGGTAAGTTTTATAGCTAGTTTTGAGACACCCTGACATTCTCCCAAAAGTAATCGCCTATAGAAATTCTTTTTCATTATTTAATGAAATATTTAATTTAGTTAGGTATCTATTTTATGGAATCTTCAGTGCTTTACAATTACATCATAGATCCCCGGGATGGTTTTAGCCCTTATAAAGGCCCAAGCAAATAAAACATGATCAAACTATTAAATTTTTTGTTATCATGGTTAAGAACTGTTTTAACTGGTTGGACTATATTGGGGTATAGTCCCTTTTGTGGCAACGCTCTTTAAGGGGCGTTTCTTCGTTTTTTTCACACAAGCTTCTCTCCTATTTCTAGCCCCTGCGGGGGGCCAATTGCTTAACCATGTGGGGCAATCACCTAAACCAATATAACCTATCCTAAAATAAACTATCAAAAGCCATTTTAAAAATACGACGAATTGCCCCTTAAGGGGCGTTGCCACGATGCAAATTATGTAAAAAACAATAAAAAGAGAGAGAAACAATTTAACAACAAACAACTTAGGTTTCATGTAATTTTCTGTCAATCGATTAGAACATGGAGATAAATGTCATTTAATGAAGATATGTCAAAATAATAACGATTTACCTAGCAAATGACTTGGCCCTGCCCTACCCTAAAGATTTTATGACTGACTGACAGTTTGCAATGATATAAAGCTTGATATTTCAACGATTAATGTACTACTTATTTTATTTTTGGTAACACAGTTCACCAAAATAACTTTAAATCTTTTTTTTCAATTAAAATATAACTTCACTTTTTTATTCTCGTTTAGCGTGTATGATGAAATTTGTAAACAATAACAATCTGTCTGCTATGAACGTATTCGTAAGAAACCTGTTTTTTGGAAGCCGGTTTAAATGTCATCTTCAAGATCTGATTTAATTGAAACATTAGGATATACTTTTCATTAACTATTAGGAGACCAAACGAGGAACATAAAATATATTACACCTCAAGGCTCGAGTCACACTATGACTTTTTTTAGGGTGGGGGGGGGGGGGCGGGGATTACTCCCTCCCCCCCCAAAAGATTGTCTTTGTCTTCTCTCTTTATGTATTTATATGTCTAGGCTCAGGGGCGTCCAAGCTTTTTTTTTTGGGGGGGGTAAAAAAATTTTTTGGGGGGGGGGTAATTCTTGTTTGGGGGGGGGTAAAGAACATTCATTTTGGGGGGGGTAAATACCCCCCCAAAAAATTTTTTTTTAAAGAACATTTATTTTGGGGGGGGGTAATTATCCCCCCCAAAATGGTTCGGGGGGGGTAAATACCCCCCCCCAAAATCGTTGGGGGTGCCTACGGCACCCCCAAGGTAGGGGTAATTTTTTTTTGGGGGGGGTATTGTTCAAAAAAATTTGGGGGTGCCAAATGGCCCATTACCCCCCCCCCCCCTTGGACGCCTATGTCTAGGCTTCGCATGCTTATCATCCCTTTTTTTCCCAGTCAAAATATAATGTCTTTATCATTTCAACATAAATATATATGTATTATTTTAATCACTTTTATGACAGTGGTAATAAGGTTGAATAGCATAAGGTTAAGTTTTGACACAACTCTAATAATTACCTTTTATATCCTGCAGGGTCAGTCAGGAATGGTATAATTGATATTTTCTATTTACTCTGTTGGATCTTTATGTGGGTTATTAATACTTACACTATATACATATAACTAAAGGCTGTGCCTTTTACATCTAGGGAAATTAAGGCAGAAAATAGTCTAAACCATCCTGTGACCTGTATGAATCTTTCTACACTGCACTGGAGAACCCAATCAGTTCAAAGGTTATAGAGATAAAAAATCTTACTACTTTTTATACTTGGATATACTAGAGGCTAAGTAGGCCTTTTGGGAAAAAAATGGGGGGATGAGGGAAGTTGATCCTCTACTTATACAAAAAAAAAGTTTTTTGTTATGTTTTGAGAGTGGTGGTTTATCTTAAAAGGGTTGAAAAGAAATAATTATAAGCCTTACAAGATCTATAATTAGATCTATTCTAAAGGAGATACATAACAAAATCGAAATCCTATGCTACAGACATATAGACGTATATAGTTCCTTCTATGGCAGGAAAATACCTTATTTTAGCCTTAAGTTTTGTCACTTCAAAGAGGAACAAAATAGGTAAGTTTTATTCATTAATTTTCAGGTAAGATATAGGTTTCCTGCTTTAAGATAAGAAAGACGCCTTTTCTTTACCAAGACGTGGCCCAAAAAAAGAGCTTTAAAATTCTGAAAGGAAACAGATGTTTAGAAATAAAAGGTCAACTGCAAATCAACAAGATACCATAGTCAAACACTTCACCAAAGTCATAATACTGTAAAATTAATATATATTCGTCGGTCCGTACGCCCTGTCTGTTTAGATAGCTTTGATATTTTAATATAATTTGTTCAGTACTTGTGCATGTTGTGTCATCCTTGTAAGTAGCGAAGCTACTCTTTAATTCCCTTAGTCTAACAGTCTAAAGTTAATCGGGAAATGTAGTTCAATAGACTGAAAGTTTTGGTGATTGTACCCTGTACCAATGAGCATTTACTTGGTTCCGTCGGTCTGTCAGTCAAGATAAAAAAGATACACTTATTTTTATAAAAGTTTCGTCATCTAAAAAATATTTATCAGACAATCTCTCTTTTATGACAACAGAACAACTGCTCTAACTCACTATGTCGTTTGTCCATACTTGATTTTTTTGTACTTCGCTAACTTATACTACATGTTGCCATCCTTATCTATTTAGTGTACACTGTTAATGAAATGTGAATAAAATTATACATTTAATTGTTTGTTTGATAAATTATAAAGATAAAAGTGAAACAAAATATAATCTCAAAATTGTGGTTAATTACAAGGACATAAATAAGCAAAGTAATTAATTTCATTGCAAACAAGTGCAATTATCTTCATAAGTTGAACAACTGACGAAATGTTATGAAAAAATAATAACAAACTCTGACATAAATACATAACGTAATTTGATGGTTAATTCTGTGTTTTTGAGTGTAGGTTAAACACTTGTACTGTGAATTAAAAAACTTATACGTCTGTACCTACGGAGTACTTCCGTTCTACTGTAAAGTGAAGCTTCTTATATTTAGGGGCACGGAAGTTTTTATAAAAAGTTTTATCATAGAATAGCTTTAGTTGGTAATAAATACGAGACTGTTGTTTTTATTTGATAAAAATATCAAATTCATTTGGATTTTATATTTTGTGACAGTTGGGTTCTAACTTTAATCAAATATTAACAAAACAAAATATTTTTCCAGAGATTTTTAAAAGTTCTTTGCTTTTATTTTCTAGTAGTGAATCTACTCTAATATTTCTATGTGTGTTTCTTCGTTATTTTCTCAGCTTCTATTTATATTATACTATGAAGGAGTTATACTGTAGAGATGTAATTTTCTCTGCTGTTATGAAAGACAGGGGCTTACATTTTTAAAACTTACTTAAGGCATGTTTTGCTGTCATTAGTATATATTCTTTAAAATTCATGAGCTTTGCTACTTGCGATGGTTATCATCCTCCTGTTTTTTAATTCAAGCAATTGAACGGAAAAAATGATACTGAAATACAGCGGTTTGATTTATAAATTCGTTTAGTTGTAATGCTTTAAATATGATGAAAATTTTTACTTAACTGCCCATTACAAAGCTTTCCCGGAATAAGTTTAAAAAACAAGCAGCTGACTAATTTAGTTTTTATTCAGATATCTAAAGCTATCTACACTGAAAATGGCTATCCCTGAAAAAATGCTTGCCCTTAGAAAGATGGAGCCCAAAGAAGGATATACAATGAACAGGTATAACGTTTTGGTCCCCTAAATCTCCCACCCCCTAAAAAAAGAGGACAATATTATACTTTAAACCGATTACAACATTGTTAAAAAGCAAAGTTCATCCTTATATAGAAGTAAACGGATGTCTAACTGTAGCAAAGGATCTAGAAAACAAGAGTAGCTTCTTTTAGTCTTATAGTCTATAGGACAGTTTATTTCGAGACTATTTTGGAGAAGATTACCTCTGCTTTCCAAAGAGAAACAGCCTAAAAAAATATTAATTTCTTTGATAAAAAAATTGGAGGTTTTACTTAACACTTTCTCCATCAAATGCCTATAGAGGCTTTTGTGGGAATTAAAGGTGTACCTCATATAGCAGCCAAGTAATGAATTACACGATGCATGACAATAAGCCATAAACATAGTAAGTTTGAAATTTTCATCTTACAAGTCTATTTTTTTAGTTATATCTTTATAAATTATAATTTTAAAGAAAATAGTTTTTGTATTTAGTGAACCTGTGCCGTTACCCAAGAAGGATGAGGTAATCTATTTATAGAACAAGGACAATTATTTCCAGTAGTAATAAGAATTAAAAAAAAAATAATATTTACCTTCTTTTTTTATAAGATATTTAAAGCTATTTGAATATTTAATGACTAGATAAATACATTTAAAGAAAAACAATCACCTACAGCCTATAAGATCGACCGACATTATTGTGACTTAAGTTATTTCTTCTTTTTTTTTCTTCTAAAGCTATTATTGATACCGAACAAAAGGTTATTTAACCGATTGTTCTATCAATTGATAAAATGCAGAAGGGTTTTCAGTTTATTTTCTATTTGATGTTTGAAGTTATGACATAAGTTTGTTATACAATGTATTCCTTTTTTATTATATTTCTTTCTTTTGTTGGCTTTTGCTTCGTAGTAAATTAGAGAAACAATGGCTTTGCAGCCGCAACCGCATTCAGCCGCACGTTATTTTAAAAAAAGTAGCTATTCTATAATTCACTTTGTCTGTCTATCAGTACGTCAGTCAGCCAGGAACGCGAAGGGTTTTTTCTTTCTTAGCTGCTATTGAAAATAGACATCTGGTATTTTCTGTGAAGATTCCTATGACATATGCAGGTCTAATCTATGCATCAGTCTCTCTATCGACCATGCTTTAAATACACAAAAACTTGTTTTTAAGGTTTGGTGATTTTCTCAGAATTTTTGGTATTTTCTCTTTCTTTCTTTTATTTGTTGACAACTTAACATATTCTCCATATCTAACTTTGTCCGTTTGTCCCCCAAGAATTTTTTGCTATAGTAATAATTATGATGTCATCTTTATTAATTTTAGGTTTTAATCAAGATAGAAAAAGTTGCTATTTGTGGATCTGACATTGCTCTGTATCATTGGAATCAAGTTGCGCAAGTAAGCCAAAACGAATTAAAGGACTGGGAGGGAGGGGACATTGCACTATAAATTATGCTTGATCCCTAATTTATAGATACTTTCATTTAAAGACTGTGAGAACTTTCATTAAATCTTGAGATTGTAAAAACTAGCAGTGTCCACATTATTACAACAATAATTTTCATTCACAAAAGAAGTAACTTTATTCAGAAGATGATTAAAGTCCCTCAACTGATTATGACGACATACGATAAAATAACCAATAAGAGGCCAGCATAAAATTTAATATTGGTCAATTACAGTGTATACTGGCCTCTCATTGGTTATTCTATCGGTTGACGTCATAATCTGTTGAGGGACTTTAATCATCTACCTTCATCATAATTGTATAAATATCCTTGACAAATATATAAATGTTTAGATTATAGCAACTATACCTTTCATCCCTGGACACGAGGCTGTTGGTATAGTCATGTGTCTAGGGTCATGTTAATATATCCTTGACTAATATTGATATATTTAGACTATAGCAACTATACCTTTCATACCTGGACACGAGGCTGTTGGTATAGTCATGTGTCTAGGGTCATGTTAATATATCCTTGACAAATATATAAATCTTTAGACTATAGCAACTATACCTTTCATCCCTGGACACGAAGCTGTTGGCATAGTCATGTGTATAGAGTCATTTTAATATATCCTTGACAAATATATAAATCTTTAGACTATAGCAACTATACCTTTCATCCCTGGACACGAGGCTGTTGGTATAGTCATGTGTATAGAGTCATGTTAATATATCCTTGACAAATATTCATATATTTAGGCTATAGCAACCATACCTTTCATCCCTGGACACAAAGCTGTTGGTATAGTCATGTGTCTAGGGTCATGTTAATATATCATTGATAAATATTTATATAAATCTTTAGACTATAGCAACTATACCTTTCATACCTGGACACGAAGCTGTTGGTATAGTCAGGTGTATAGAGTCATGTTGGTACATCCTTGACAAGTAATTAAATGTTTAGACTATAGCAACTGTCTAGGGTCCTGTTAATATATCCTTGATAAGTATTTATATACTTATAAGAGACCATACCTTTCATCACTGGACACGAAGCTGTTGGTATAGTAATGTGTATAGAGTCATGTTGATATATCCTTGACAAATATTTATATATTTAGACTATAGCAACTATACCTTTCATCTCTGGACACGAAGCTTTTAGTAATTTCATTTGTCTAGGGTCATGTTAATATATCCTTGACTAATATTTATATATTTAGACTATAGCAACTATACCTTTCATCCCTGGACACGAGGCTGTTGGTATAGTCATGTGTATAAAGTCATGTTGATATATCCTTGACAAATACTTATATATTTAGACTATAGCAACTATACCTTTCATCCCTGGACACGAAGCTGTGGGCATAGTCATGTGTATAAAGTCATGTTGATATATCCTTGACAAATACTTATATATTTAGACTATAGCAACTATACCTTTCATCCCTGGACACGAAGCTGTGGGTATAGTCACATGCCTTGGCACTGGGTGTCAGCAACTTGAAATAGGAGACAGAGTAGCTGTGGAAAATCATTTCTACTGTGGCGAGGAATGTTTTAATATGCTTTATAACCAAATTAGCGACTGCACTCCTGTAATCTCAAGGCTAAGTATGTATTAAAATGGGTAAGATTGAGGCAGAAAAAATACCATCTTAAGCCTTAAATAAATAAATAAATAAATATTAAAGCTTCATGCAATCCCCTGACCTACGTGAAGCTTCCCTATAAAGGAGAACCTAACCAGTTTTGTAGCTATAAAATCTGAAACAGATATTTAAATTTTAAAAGGCGAAGTTTTACTATAATTAAAGAGGTCCTTATGTCTGTATTTACGGGTACTTTTATTAATAATTTAGGCATGTTAGAATTATCCGATGAATTCAAACCTTGACCTCATGATTCCTGTAACAGTTGAATACTGTTTAGAAAGCGTAGCATATTTATAATCGCATATATGTATATTTTAAACATTTTTGATTATGATTTTATCATATTTGATTTTTGGAATACTAATTACTTGGACAACAAGGTACAATATAACCTGTATTTAAGCAATTTAGGAAAAAATTACATACAATTTTGTTTTGACTTATATATTTCCAATCTGCTTATTAAGCCAAAACACCCTACAAGTGTCAATATTGTCATACCGTCTGATTATAGAGCTTCACTTTGTCATCCTTGTGCCACAATGAACCAAATCAAGGGCTATGCGATAATTTCTTTTCGCCTAGGCCATATAAAATATAATGCATATGAAATGTTTAGTGTTACACCTGCCAAGATGGTAGAGGTGATATCTGTGCTAAAATGGACCAGTAAGATTATTTTTGATTAAGGCATTTATGTCAAATAGTAGAAAGAAATAATTCGCAGCTGTCAAATAATGTCATTGCAGACATTAGCTGTTTTTATAACAAGCTGCTTAGCTATTTCTAAAAAAAAATATACTGTTATCCATCAATGAATAGAAAATCACTATTTAGACATAACACACGCGTTGAAACGATCTACATACAACCAACCCTTTGATTGCATAACCTTGGTCTATGAGTCCTAATTGTGCATAGTAATGAGTTCTACCTAGTTTGGGCCAAGGCAATAGTTCACCTACATAATGTATTATTTAATATTAGCAGAAAGAAAAGTGTTTGTCATAATGATGGTTTAAAATTCCAACTAATCAAATCACCCACCTGAAAACGAGCAGATGAGATACTTGTTATGTCACAATTGCAATTTTTTAAAACAATTAATTGGCCTTTCTTCTCGCAGCTCTTTACAGAGATAGGTTTTCGAAAGAAGAAGGCCGCGTTTTTTTTGACATTTTTTAGACCTGTCATCTTCGTTTAATCAATCACTATTATGAAAAGGCCCTGTAGGATTTAAACAGAGTATACAACTGTTTTTTTTTAATTATTTCGCTTTTGTTGGTACGGCTTTTATAGAAGAAAAATAAATAATCTTAAATCCATTTTTGCTGTATATTAATTAATGCATCTGTTTAGAGCTTTATTAGACATTATACAAATAACTGAAATAATAATTTTAAAATTTTGAATTCCTAAGTTGTATACTCTGTTTAAATCCTATGAGGCCTTTTCATAATAATGATTAATTGAACGAATACGACAGGTCTAAAAAATGTCGAAAAAACGCGGCATCTTCTTTCGAAAACCTATCTCAGTGCCTATAAAAAATTACGTCATACAACACAAATGACCAATGATAGGCCCATACACGGACTAAGTTACAAATGGCAGGCCAGAGTAAAATTAAATTGACCAATGGTAGGCCAGTATGACGTCATTTTTTATAAACACTAGAAAAAGCTTCATTCATTTGTTCAGGTACGGCCACGGTAGGGGAACAGAACACGGCGGATTTTCCGAGTTCAGTATTGTTAAAGAAAAATATTGCTATAAACTTCAATATGAGACCACAACTCCTCTACAGGTAAAGCCTAATAATAATAATAATAACTGTTATTTTAATTCTAACAATCAATTGTACAAAAAATCACGAAACGTTTTAAAGTAAGGTAGAAGTATATTTTGTTTTTTCATGTAATTGAAGAGAGGTGGGTTAAAAGGGGAGGAAAAGGAGAAGGGGGTTGTGGGTAAATTTTCCTTTGGAATTGTTTGTCAGAATTCCCTTTTCCCTGCATTTTATCTCAATAATGATAATTCACAATAAGATTAAGCTCAAAAAAGTTTAAGACAAATTGAATAAAAATGTTGTCCAAAAACGTTTTCATCTCATAATTATATAATAAATATTTCCTTTTTTGATAGGCAGTTCTGTTAGAACCAATGGGTGTGGCTCACAATGGAGTTGAGACTATAGATGTCAAAGGACAGGTACAGCAAACAATCTATAAAAAAAATAGGGGCCTCAAGATCAGATATCTTAAATGATAAGACAATGGAGATCAAATTGTGCAACTCCCCAATTACGAAATTGCCCCTTTAGTAGATTAAACTATTGATGGAAAAGTTTGGACACTGAAGAATGTATAATTACAACCAAATCAAGATTTAATAATTGTCCCAAAAGCTTTTAATGTAACATATGAGAGACCGTGTTGATAAAACTTTGGGGACCAGTATTAGTATTGTATAGTTAATAGTTATACAGTGCAATCTCCTCTCCCTACTTGCTTGTATTGAATTTTTTTCTAGGAAAGTTTTCTGGGGAAATGTTATGAATGTTTTCTAATTCCCTATTAATTTTTATTTTACAATTCTATGTTCAGGAAGTGTTGGTACTGGGTGCAGGACCTATAGGGCTGCTAGCCATGCAAATATCCAAGTCTCTTGGGTGTACCAGAACCATCATAGCTGATGTAAACCCGGCTAGGTTACAGCTAGCTGAAAAAATGGGAGCGGATGTTTGTATTGGTAAGTTTGTAAATTGAATATCTTTTTAAAATTTTTTGTAGAGTTAAAGCCTAGTTCGGGTTTCTAATGAGATAAGACAATGGACGATAAATTGATTCACATCCCAATCACAAATGAAGATCTTTTATAGATCAAAATCATTGGATAAAAAGTTTTGACACTGCTAGTTTGAACTAAATAAAGTAAAAAGTTTAAAATGTTTTTAAGCCAGCTAATGAAAGAACTTGTTTATGTAACTTTAAAGTTTTCTCCTTCCCTAGTTAAGTTCAACATTTGAACTTAATTTTCATTTTATTATTTGAATTTTATGCTCTGCAATGGATTAATAATTACTTTGATCTTATACCAGATTATTATGTTCTCTAATAAAGTGAAACTCGTAGCTGGCGAAAACAACGGTACCCTACATCCAAATTCTTTACACCATCCTATCCCCTCCTATGTTAGCAACCAAAATTTTTTCCCTGTCATAATATACAATTACACATTAATTCTATATCCATTGCTATGTATGAGAGTAAGAGACTTGAGAAATATTTTCATTATGCATTCATTATTTAGAATTGCAATATAATCCAAATTTGTTAGTTATACCTAAGATTTCATGAATATTTCTTTGTAATTTATTTAGATAGCAGTAAGGAGGATTTGCATCAGAAAATTATGGAACTCACAGGTTTTTATTTTAATTCTTTGTTTTATTTCATAATACTTTTTCCAGTATGGCTTCGAAACTGATAATAATCACTGGATTAGAACCAGTTCCCAGTCATGCTTAAAAAATCATATATAGTATTTTGGACAACTTTTCACGAATATTGAAATAAAGATAATAAATAATTGTAGAAAACAGGATATAATAAGAAGTATGGCTTAGAAACGGTTTCCAAACCTAACCCAACAGTGTATACAAATTTAGTTTGACATTATCTGCTCCCCACTCCCTTTATTTATTTTTCTTTCTTTTGCTTGTCGATTACACCTTATTCTCAAGACTTGTGGAAGCTACAGGAGCACCCAACGTGGTTAACTCTTGATATTTAGGAGGTGTGGGTGTATCTAGACTTGTGGAGGCTACAGGAGCACCCCCCGTGGTTAACTCTTGATATTTAGGAGGTGTAGGTGTCTTGATATTAAGGAGGTGTGGGTGTATCAAGTCTTGTGGAGGCTACATGAGCACCTCCTGTGGTTAACTCTTGATATTTAGGAGGTGTGGGTGTATCTAGACTTGTGGAGGCTACATGAGCACCTCCTGTGGTTAACTCTTGATATTTAGGAGGTGTGGGTGTATCAAGACTTGTGGAGGCTACATGAGCACCTCCTGTGGTTAACTCTTGATATTTAGGAGGTGTATGTGTATCTAGACTCGTGGAGGCTACAGGAGCATCACCCGTGGTTAACTCTTGATATTTTGGAGGTTTGGGTGTATCTAGACTTGTGGAGGCTACAGGAGCACCCCCCCGTGGTTAACTCTTGACATTTAGGAGGTGTGGGTGTATCTAGACTTGTGGAGGCTACATGAGCACCTCCTGTGGTTAATTCTTTATATTAAGGAGGTGTAGGTGTATATTGACTTGTGGAGGCTACAGGAGCACCCCCCCGTGGTTAACTCTTGATATTTAGGAGGTGTGGGTGTATCTAGACTTGTAGAGGCTACATGAGCACCTCCTATGGTTAACTCTTGATATTTAGGAGGTGTGGGTGTATCTAGACTTGTAGAGGCTACAGGAGCATCACCCGTGGTTAACTCTTTATATTTAGGAGGTGTGGGTGTATCTAGACTTGTGGAGGCTACAGGAGCAACCCCCGTGGTTAACTCCTGCTTCTCTCTCCTCAGGAAAGGTGCCAAGCTGGTTCTTATAGGTAACCAATTTCACTTATTTATACATATGTACATTGTACATAACGCTGGGATCTAAATGGATTGGCAATGGCCGATAAATTGATTTAAATCCCTAATGATGTTACACAAAATTACCCCTTACAGATTAGAATTATTGGTTGAAACGTTTGAACACTCGACTTAATGAACCAATCAAAATTCAATATATGTTCTTAAAGTTGTTTAGCCAACGAATGAGAAAACGTTTTTTTAAAACTTTGGGGACTAGTGTATTAAACAACCCATTGTTCCAGTTCTCTGTGTATCTGACTTACTCGATCAGAGAGGTGTTATTAGCAAGAAATATACCTGGAACTTGATGTTGTCTGGAGGCTTATACTATATTTATTCTAATCATTCATTTTATAGGATAAAAGTATTTTAACATCTTAAATGTTTTAATAGTTTCACATTATTATTCTTTATACTGCATATCTACAGAAGTTTAACTTTGATATTCATTACCTAAAATTCATTTAATTCTTTTTCTTCATATATTTAAGGTTTACCAAAATCTGCGATACACATTGAAAATCCATTGCAGAACGTAATATTCAAGGTGAACTGTTTAAATTAAGACAAGAACCGTCAAATATATGCTTTAGATGACCCAACATGATCTAAATTATGCTCATAAACAAAATTATTTTTTATTCAATAAAAAATTTAAAATGTATTCTTGAGTAGGTAATTTTAAGTTATTAGATATGCTGATTTACTTTTGAATGTTATTGTTCTTATACCTAATTCTAGTCGCTAACCTTGACAACAGTGCATGGCAGAAAAATTTTCTCTACCTGGGAAAAGTGTGAACAGCTGATAAAAGACCAACAGGTTAGCAATTTCCCAATTCACATTTAAGTTACAAGGAAGCAGCAGTTTTATTCACCATTGGGGGATTGTGAATTAATTTGTAAAGAACAATTGAATCATTAGAGTTAAACAATAGAGGGGGAAGGGTATGCCTAACTAAACCTTAAATCACTGTATGTCACCACTCCGTGTACCCTATGTTGACTTTCAATTGGGTCTTTCAATATCAGCCAATAGCATCGGGAATGATAACACAAACAAGTCGCTATATGAGGAAAGAAAACAATTTGCTAGCAGACGAAAAAGATTGTCTGGGTTATTAATCTATATTTATAGATTTATTATAGAACTAAAATCTTATATTCTTGACCTAAGCAAAGATTAGAAGACATAATGAAAATTAAATGAGTCTTAAAAGCTCAATTAGTAAATAATAAAATTATCGTGTTCTTTAAGGCCAATTTACTTACTCCTACTTTAATTTCAAATCTGTTAATTTTCAGCACATACAACATAAATTTTCAAATTTTTCAATTTACTTTAAATATTGCATTATAGTAAAATCTAAGTTCTATCTTACTGAATAATTAATTGTTAATAAGCTATGAAATCTGGCCACAAACCTTTCGAGATCATAAAAAAATAAATTGTTCCAAGAGGTTTTTTATACCTTTATTATATGATATAGACAATATTTACTCCTTCCTTAAATAACAAGGATGACAGCATCCATAAAAGCGAAGCACTGAAACGGCAGGACAAACGGACATTAACACTTTTATAGTGTAAGAACTGAATAATCAGAATATAAATGTATAAGAGTCGAACCAAAATTGTAAGTAAATTTGTTGAAAAACTGCTTGATTCTGATGCTTACATTTAAAGGACTTTATTATAGAGTTGCTTCGCTTATAACATTATACTTTGTTGTCCAAGAAATGAACATACCAAATATCAGATCAATCGGATAATTAGATCATATAAAAATTTATTGTTAAAAAAGTAAAATAATAAACATGTTTAAAATGGACGTACGGACATTATGGTAATGCTTAGAGTTGCTACGCTTTCTAAATCATACCTTACTACTATAGGAATCACCATGCAAAGTTTGAAATCGATAGGACAATTCTAACATGCCTAAATTAACGAAAAGAGCTATCTCTCTGTGACGGACGGACCGACCCTAATTACAGAAAAGCTCGCTTTTAAAAATTATAAAGCTTGAATAAAATAAAATGTTTATTAAATACAATTAGATTACAATAGAATACAAAAGTAGATATTTTTAGTTTAAAATATCTCAACAATTTTATAAATCTATTTATTGATAATATAAAATTAAAGATATTTTAATACAAAATATTTATAAAACCATCACAGATACATAGCAGGACGATCAAATGTTAATAATTAACAACATAATGATCATATATAGCTTCGTATTATAGACAGCTTTCCGCGGATATTAAAATGAAAAAAATAAAATTTAAACTAGTATGGTTTGATCCGAGGTGCCGAAGGCCTGGTCTAACAAAACTGATATTAAGTTTATGATTATTTTTTAATATTCCTTGAAAATTGCCTGTAATACGATGCTTTATATGATCTATCAGAATAGCCTAGAACCGGTTCTAATCCTGAGGATATTAATCGGTTACAAAGACATACTGGAAAAGATTTTCAAACAAAGGATTCTCTAAATAAAACAAACCAAAGACAAAAAGAAAAATTTTTAAAAATGAAGATAAAATTAAAATTTTATAATATACAAACTAAATATAATCTCGTTCGGTAACTTCTGATTTTAACAAAAGTATACAAATATAAAACTAACAAACAAAAAAGAAATAAAAAAAGCATATTTTGTGAATATTTAGAGATGTATTTATTTTAATACACTTTATACTTTGGCAACTGTGGACTTTATTATGACAGAAACAAAATTATGATTCTTAAAGGGTAAAGTAAATCTTAAGGATAGTTCCATAAATAATTCCAGGGATTTAAGGGATAACTATTGGTTGAAATGTTAAGACACTCCTAGTTTGAACCCACCAATTAAGATTTAATAAGTACCCAAAGTTAAGCTGACAGATGAGAAAATGTGTTTCTCGTATTCATTCGAATCCGGTGGATAGGAACCGGTTGTCATCCATACGAAAAAACTATGTCTAGCATCGTATTATATCCAGTTTTCTACGAATATAGAAATGTACAATCATAAGATTAAAACCTTAATCTTATAATTGTACATTCTATATCCGCGGAAAGCCGTTTATAATACGATACGAGAAATAACTATTATAAATCTTTGGTTACCAGGTCAATTACAGGCTAATGTCACATCCATCCTTCCTTCCTTGCTTAAACCATTAGGTGCACTAAGAACATTTTGGGTAGGTATAAAATTATAAATAACTTTTACCATACATTTTTTAAGCTGTTTGAAAAAACTAGTACATATTAAAATATATAATAACCACATGGAACCCATGTATTAAAATAATCATTCAGTTGAAAAAAACATTTTTAAATATTTTGATATTTTAATTAAGCATATCCTAATCCTCTTTATCTTTACCTGTTTTATAGAATCATAATCTTGTACCTGATTTATAAATACAATGTTTAAACTTGTGGCACTTCTAGAGCTTGGGTAATTTGATTGTCAGGGAAACTCTTCTCAATAATAGCAGAGAACTCTCTAAAAAAAAGATTATTATTGAATTATTTAAATCCAGCTTGTTCAATCTACTTAGATGTAACAAATGATCTCGCTAACCACAAAGAAAATTACAGGGAAGCTTATTATATGTCCAGAAAAGATTGCAACTATTTAGGGGGAGAGTACCTCAACACTCCAAAGAGAAATCACCCATATGAAGACCCCCCCCACTTGATTTTTTTATTGAAACTAAAATTTAAAGTGGAGTGTCGATCCCCCTCTCCGCATTCAAATGTTCTTTAGGGCCTTAGCCGATAGTTTTAAGTAAAGAGTTAAATAATCTCAAATATATCCCAATATGTTAAAATAAGTGCAGAAAACAGTATATAATTTTAGCTGTCAGCGGACTGAATATAAAAAATATTAATACCAAACAATATAAATATCAAGAGTGTTTGGCAAAATTATAGAAAGTTAACTTACTCGAAATTTATTTTTCCATCTTGATCTTTATCAAGTGCTCTGATGGTCTTGTCTACAACTTGTTGTAGTTGATGGTCCTAAATTAAATTCAACATTAACCATAAATAACCATAGAAAATGGAAATTACTTGAATGAATCTTTTTATTAACAATACCTAACTGAGAAGTGTCTTTTTAAGAGAATAAAACTATGTATAGACATATGTCAGGCCAATATAGAACGACAGAACATTATTTGCAATATTGTTTACCCACCAAAATTTTTTAAAGTTATATTTAAAACTGCTAAAGACATAATTTACAGACAGCACGACAAAAAAGTAATTAAGGGGGGCACAGTGGGTTTTTTGGCTGTTTTGAGGTTTTTAACAATACCAGTCACAAATGCCAACAAAAGCTTATTTTATCAAAAAATAAAGTTAAAACCTTTCACATACAGGTTATGGCTTAGGTAATATAACATATTATATACATATCATTGTGATTTTAGATAAGAAAAATGTCCCTAAAACTATTCTACTCATATGGTCAAAAAATTCAAAATTTCTGATAAAAAATGTTATGAAACAAAAATGATTTTTATGCACTGACCTAATTAACACTTATTGAAAGGTTTTAATGTGTATTTTATAGAATAGATTATTCAAAAGCAATATCACTTCCTTCTTTGACTTTATAATAGTGTTTAATTTATATGAATAAAACTATGAACTGTCTGTTTTCAAACGTGCATGATCTCAGCCCATAAAAGAGTTACAGCTCTAAAATTCTGCACAGCAGTTGGTTTTGTGGTGAACAATTTGGAACTGTGAAGAAACGGCGGATGAACCGCCGCTCCGCCAAATTGTTTTTTGCCTTTCCTCGCCATAATAGACAATATTCAATCATCTGAGATAAACTTTTTTTTCATAAAAAATTCGCTTATAATTTTACTTGACACTTTTTTTAATATTGACATGTTTGAAATATTACAAGTGTCACGTGCAAATATAAGGAAATTTTTATGATAAAAAAAGTTTATCTCAGATGATGAACTGTTCTCCACAAAAGCAACTGCTGTGCCGAATTTTAGAGTTATAACTCTTTTATGGGCTGAGATCATGCACGTTTTACTTTAGGTTTCAAAAAGTGGCACATCCGCCTTCCCCGAAAACGCAAAATAAAACTTTTTGGGAGACCATTATTTTAGAGGTCCATGCGGCCATACAAAAAAAAAAGTATTTAAAAAAATTTTTACCTTCAAATTGCTTCCAACCATCATTTTCAATACCTAGAAACAAAATAATATCTAAAAGCTTATCCAGCTTAAAACAATTCATTATTATTTTTCTATTTTTCTCAAATTTTATTAAATTACCTATGCTAAAGATTGTATTAAACTAGTTCCTATGGTTATTCAACTTAACCATAAGTTCATAACAACTCAAACATTATGAAAAGACATGTTTGATGTAATCTTTTCTATATAAATATTGTAAGCTTTTTATTGCTTATAATTTTCCCGTATCGCTTTGAAACAGATTAATATCCGGTGGATTAGAATCGGTTCTCAGTCATAATGAAAATTGTGTTTAGCATCGTATAATATCAAGCTTTCTGCGAATATTAAAATAAAAATAATAAGTTTAATATCGGTTTTGTTAGCCCGGTCTTTTGAACCTTAGGGATCATTCTTAAAAATTTTCATTTTAATATCCACGGAAAGCTGTTTATAATACGATGCGAGAAATAAGTATTCCTATAATTTTATAAAATTTACCGTGTAAAGTTCATCATTGCCAATCAAACCATCTCCGTCCAAATCATAGACACTAAACAAATACAACTTAAAACCAGGGCTAGGCAGCCGCAGGTCAGCCGCCTGCAAGCCTCATCAACCTTTTACGATTTTAAACAACCCTTTTATTTTAATTCCTCTTTTTAAAAATATTTCAAAACATCTAAATGGGTTTCAATTTGAGGCTTCGTCGCGGCTGCCGAACAATGATTTTAACTGTTGTCAAGTGATGTTTCCCAACACCTTATGACAGCAATTAACAAGAATGTCAACATTTATAAGGAGCGAAATAAATATTTTAAACATTATAGCTCCTTCTAGGTCCTGGGATGATTTTGTATATTTAACTTTAAGATTTAATCTTGGAATGAATTCTAGGCATTTTTTGCACATCCAACTCCTAGTCCTTTTGATAGATTTAAGAAAAATTGAAGTAAATGCACATAAATGCACTTTTAATTAGCTTTCTATGATTTAATACAATATATGATTGAAGATCCAAATTCCATAGATATGTTCTATACTAGGGTGGGTCGATTTTGGACATTTTTTTCTGAGACCAAAGCGGGGATCTGCAAATGATTTTTATGAGTATAATACACCTATGGTTGATTCAAAATTTATCTTAAGTCTTAAAACCACTGACGACCAGACATTCAATTGTATAGCAATTTGTATATGGGTGTCAAAAATTTATTGAATTAGAACTATGGCTTCGTGGTGCTCCCAGGAAAGGCATTGAGGAGTAGAATCCGGAACTTTTGACAGTTTTAAAAATCTCGTTCCTAGCCTGCGAAAATCTCAAAAAAAACTCTACAAATTGGACAATTCCCAATAAACCTTAAAAAATGATGGTTTTTTAGTAATTTCTAAGGCTAGGAACGATAATTTTGAAACAGACAAAAGTTCCTAATTCTACTCCTCAGGGCCTTCCCTGGCAGCACCATGAAGCCATAGTTCTGATTCAACAAATTTTTTACTCTCATTAACAAATAGCTATACAATTGTATGTCTGGTCGTTGGTAAAAGGTTGGTAAATAAAGGGCAAGGAAGCGAAATATAGCTTTGACTGACTTATAGTCGGAAATTCATTCTCTAACTGGGGATATTCACAAAAATATTTAGCCCTCTAGCACTAGGAACTCAGATAATAAGTGGAGAGGACTTGAATGTCATCTTGGCTTATTTTTTATTAATGAAATACATTTTAAGTGGTCGCATTCTAAAAATCCCTTCTTTGTCTATTCCATACCCCTATATCAGGGACGTCAAAGCTTTCTATTTTTTTTGAAATATAGTTTTTTGAGTGGGGATACCACCCCATTATTCCCCAACCCTCCTTGGACGTCATAACCTTTATCATCGTATTTTTTCACATTTATGTTTTTTCTTTCTATAAAAATGGCAATAATATTTGTTAAACTTTCTTTAACCTATTTTTAAAAGTTATAATAAGTTATTTGGGGTCTATTCTTATTTTTAACTCTGCAGTTTGATTCTACAGGTATTAGAGTATATTTTTGATATAATTTTAAAAAATAGGTTAAAAACAGCTTAACCGACCTACCGACAAAACTGAAGATTTCAAAATTTTCTTTATTCAAATCAAGGCTTTATTATAATTATTTAAGATAGTTTTCTAAAAATTACATAAAATAAAAAATAAATATTTTATTTAAAAGGAAAATTTTCGTTCTTTTCCATTATTAATTTTGTAAAGAAATGTCAGTTTCAAGTTTCTCTACAGTTCTATCCATTTTTATTTCTTTTTAAAATCTTTACAAGTTTTAAAAATTTAATTAATCAACTTTAATCCTCTAGATTAAAAATACTTTTATTAAAAAATAAATTAATTCTGCATCTTTATATTTATATTTTTCTTTTTAAAATAGAAGATTTTATAAACACAAAAATGATTTTAATCAATTTCGAGAGAAAGCAATTTTGATGTTACTACTATTTTTTGGGGAGGCACTCAGCTACGGATAATTGGATTAACTGTGAGTTTATATTTGTAGCTGGTACCTTATATTGCGGCTGAAAGTTAAAAAGAAATACAGCTGCGGATTAAACAATGAAACTTAATTTTCAAGAATTCTAATTAGCAGCTGTGGTCATTTTTTTACATTATTGTGACTGGTCAGCAAAGTTGAGCTTCACAGCTTGGGTTATTTGGGGTTTTCAAACTTTCTAGCATGATAAGACTAGCGGCTGCGGCCATAGAGATAGGATTAAAAGATTACCTGAAAAGAAACTTGAGTTTCTGATCTCTGTCTGAATTCTTGACACTTAACAAGGCCAGTCCTTGAACAAACTCCTAAAATATAACACAAATTAGACAAAAAAAATACAGGGAAGAGAAGCTCTGAAATAAAACAGTAGAGCCTTATTTACAAGTTTAAACTAAGTTGTTTATAAACTCATAGCAAAATTGCGTAAATGCAGAATTCAGCAATATATTTTGAGCAATTGATTGTAGAGAAGCTTCGCTGAAAATATTGTACTTTTTTGTCCAAAGTATCAGTTGTTTCTTTTGAATGATATTACATATATGCATAACAGATTAACATTCTAATCTGCTTTTAAATTATGAATAGTACGAATCAAATAGGACAAAACAATCTTCATATAAATCCTAGGGATTTTACAGTAAGACAATGGACGATAAATCGATGTAAATTTGAAGAAAATTAATTTAAGTGTTGTGAACATATTTGCTCTTTTGAAAACTTTAAAGCTTTGGGTCCTTTAATCAATTCTTGATTGGTAAACAAGCAGTGTCCAAACTTTTACACCAATAATTTTAATCTACAGAAAAGGTTATTTTGTAGTAATGATTTTTCATTTTCCAAATTATCATATAACTTTAGAAACGTTTTTGAAAAAAAAAAGAGATTCCAAATAACATAATACATTTTAAAACCTAATTAAATTATCAAGAACAATCTTACAGAACGTAAACTTCTTTGTGTTTAAAATAAAAATTTCCATAGTACAATGACAAAACCAATTTCCAATTTAATTAATAAAAAAAACCAGTAAGCAACCATCAGACTATAAAGAATTAAAATAAAAAATATAAATATAATCTTTCTCAGAACTAAATACTGTCTTTGGTAACAGGAATAAATTGGGAAGCTTTAGAAGGAAGGAGGTTATTATTACTTTTGTCCACCCTCCCTGATTTAGTGAAAATTTAATCAAAAAACGAAATCAAACTTGAATTGACACTTTTTGAAAGGGACCATTCAAATTCAAAGGAAAGTTTAAAAAAAACTCTTTTATTGTGGTATTATTGGGATATTACTAGATATGAGTAACCAAATTTAAGGCTAATTTGAAGAGATAGTATGAAAATAACATAAAAGAGACATGCTTTCTAGATATTTAAGTTAACTTTTATAAGATTTAAGAAAAAAAATCTAACAAAAAATTGTACCGATGAGTAAAAAAAGTCAGAAATAGGAACATGAGAAAAAAGAACATTGTGGTTGTCTTGCTTAGTTTTGTACGGGGGTAGGATGGGGTTGAAAAAGCCAATAGAATTAAAATGAGGACTTTACCAAGAATCTACTTCCTTCCAAAATCCAAAATTAACGGTTTACTTGTATTTTTTTATTACATTTACTTATCTTTGATGGAGTTTTGGTTGACTAATACATAATTCTTGTACTTAATGTATGGTTTTAGTAGATAAAATCTTGAAATAATAGTAAAAAATTGAGTACTTTTTATGCATACATATAATATTACAAAGCTTTTATTAAAAAAATAGGTATTAATTTGATGATTAATTTCAGACCGTATTTTGAGAAAATTTTAAATATATGGAGTAAGAATAGACTACTAAAGACGCTACTAAAAGACGTCAGACCTAGACTTGATAAAACTTGCCTTAAAATCAATGTCTCCGCTGTTATCATTATCAAAGATGGCCACAACTCTCTTGATGAGAGGATTTTCTTTCAACTCTGGCAGGGATAACAATTCATCTGTGCTGAAAAATAGAAAGATCTTGTATAATTTGGATGTGTCTTTTTGGCATGTCCAGTAAAATCACGTAAACAGCTTGAATGATGATTAAACAATTTTTTGTAGACTTAACAATTCAAAGGGTTGCACTTACAAAAAATGACAAGATGTAATAGAGCAGCTAGGTATAAATCACTGATCTTAAGGGACAGTGGACAATAAGTTTAAACGAATCCAATGTAGATTAAAATTATTGGTAAAAAAGTTTGAACCCTGTTATTGTGAAGCAACCAATCAAGATTTATAAAAGTTTTTTTTTGTAAACGAATAAGGAAATTTTAAAAAAAATAATAATGTAATTGTACAGTTTAATCCGTACCTTCCTATTATGAATTGACTTACAGACTGACGGACAAAATAATTATCTGTTGCAGTACAAAGGAAAGAAGTTACGTTACACACATAGAGAAAAAAATAAAAGAGAGGAATCGAAGCAACTAGAAGACGAAAATAGGCAGTGGGCCTAGAGGCCTACTCAGCGCTGTTGCCGCGCTAAAATTTATTGCTATTCCACTACTTTTCAAATGGGGAGATTAAAAATTATTAAAAAAAATATTTTTTTACTTTTTACTATTTCCATATTTAAGGCAAGAATATTAGATTAGATATTTTCGTTTTAATGTTTTAATTAAAAATTACATAGAATTTTATTTTTATTTAAAAAAATTTGTTCATGAAAGATGAATCCTTCTATTTCTAAAAAGGGGGAATTTTTTTTTATAATGAACATTCAGCTGATTTTGACCGCCCACGGCTGTTTGCTAAATATCGCTTTTCTTTTTATTCACATTATTATTTATGATTGACTTACAAAAAGCCCTGGGCGGTTTTTGATTTTCGTCTGCTTCTAAATTTAGGGATGGGGAAGTAGTATTTTACCATGAAAAAGGGGTGAGTATTCATCCTCTTATCCTTTTTCCTTATGGTTACACACTTTATAAGAAATGTTTATGTGTATGAACGTTTTTAAGTTGAGTACATGCATAACAAATCTAAATCTACATGCAAAAAAAAAATTGAGTGTGTGGGAGTGTTAATAATGGCCCTAGGAGTTTTTAATCGTATACTTAATCGTTTTGTCATAGGTTTATTTTAGAAAATCAAAAATGTTTTAAATAGTTTGTTAATCTAATGATTCAAATAAAAATGAAATGTTTGTTTTTTATTTTAACGTCTATGAAAATTATATATGTGTTTACAATTATAGTAGGAATGATTAAATTCAAAATGCTAATTAGTTGAGTGGCGTGCATAGGGTTTTGTCAGGATGGTGAGCGAAATAAATTTTAACAACAATTTGGACTAAAATCGGTATATTTAAGGGAGGGGGGGAGTGGTGGTGGTGAATTTATTTTAGCTTATTGACACCCCCATTGGCTGTTTTAGGGGTGTAGGCGTAGTGCAGTGTATCTCCTTCCTATTCTGCACGCCCCTTCCCAAGGTCTGTATCAATATGTTGGTCTTAATTTTACCTGATAAGTCCGTCCTGATCTAAATCCAGCTTTTTAAACCTTTTCTGGAGCCTGGACACTTCCTCTGTTGAAAATCCCTAAATAAAATAACATTTTATACTTTTCGAGGAATTTTTATTTGATTGAATGATTTTTACAACTTCGGTTACATTTATTAAAAACAAAAACAATTCCCTTATTGCTTAAAACTCGATACATGCCCAACTGGACAAGAATACGTTGAAAAAAAACATAAATGTTATTCCCTCATTAATTTTTTTATCCGTGGACATCTATACAATAAATATTTAATATTACGAATTAAGAAAATCATTAAAATTTGGTGAAATGAAGTTAATAAATTCTATATGTCAAAAATAAATTATTTCTAATCCTTCGGGCGATGAAACTCAAGTTTATAATATATTAGCATACAACTACTAGACATAATAACGCAAGAATGGATATATTAATACATGGATCTTGCACCAGATTTTTAAGTTCTCTAATAACGATTTCAACCTTCAACTCCATTTACCCCATACCCATTCCCCCCTACTGGATGAACAAACTGACCAATAAATGAGTTTCAGGTTAGTAAGCTAAATTGACGAAAATTTTTCCCCGGTCATATACTAGCCATGTAAAGGGGGGGGGGGGGCGTAATGACATAAGCTCTTAAACCGTGAGCAAAATGGTCTAAATATTGAGCTAGACCCTTCAAACTTGGTATATAAGCCTAGTCCTATAGGTATTACATCTAAATGGCAAAAAAATCCAAAAAAAATTATTTTTAGGTTAGGTTAGGTAAGAAAAACCCTGCGGAAATGGGGTTTTTAGGCTTTTTTTGGTCTTTTTTGATGTGGAAACTTGCCTTAAATTGTTTTTTCTTAGGGTTTTAACTTAAATACACTGTATCTATTCATATAGACATTATTTAAGATGATTCAGCAAGTCGGGGACCGACCCCAGGGGGCTAGGTGGGTGGCCCGCAGGGGTTAAGTTCATTTTTCCCAATATATTTGTTGTGATACATCAAATTATAGGTTTTTTAGGTCAAGGAACTCAAATTCAGAGCTAAAATAAGCATTAGACTAATCTGAAGCTAGCCCCAGCGGGCTAGGTTGGTGGCCCGCAGGGGTTAAGTGCATTTTTTCTAATATATATCTTGTTATATATCAAACTATAGGTTTTTTAGGTCAAGAAACTCAAATTCTGAGCGAAAATTAGCATTAGACTGACCTGAAGCTAACCCCCCCGGGCTAGGTTGGTTTTCTGCAGGGCTTAAGAGCATTTACCTAACCTAACCTAGAAACTTACTTATATTTTTACAGGTTTTTTTCTTGAATAAACTGTGTCTATTAATAAAGACTTTATTTAAGATGATCCAGCAAGTCGGGGACTGACCCCAGCGGGCTAGGTGGGTGGCCCGCAGGGGTTAAGTGCATTTTCCTAAATATATATGATGTGATACATCAAATGATATGTTTTTTAGGTCAAAGAACTCAAATTCAGAGCTGAAATAAGCATTAGACTAATCTGAAGCTAACCCCAGCCAGCTAGATAGGTAGCCCACAGGGCTTAAGTGCATTTTACCTAACCTAACCTAGAAACTTACATTTAATATTTTTTTTTTTAGGTTTTTTTTTCAAATAAACTGTCCATTCATGAGGACCTTATTTAAGATGATCCAGGAAGTCGAAGACCGACCCCAGCGGGCTAGGTAGGTGTCCCTCAGGGGTTAAATGCATTTTTTTTAAAAAGTATGTGTTGTCATACATCCAACTATAGGTTTTTAGGTTCAAGAAACTCAAATTTACAGCTAATAAAAGCATCAGACTAATCTGAAGCTAGCCCCAGCGGGCTAGGTGGGTTGCCTGCAAGACTTAAGTGCATTTTACCTAACCTAACCTAGAACCTTTCTTGTTTTTTTTTCTGGAATAAACTGTGTCTATTTATTAGAACATTATTTAAGATTTAAGACCCCAGCAGGCTAGGTGCGTGGCCCGCAGGGGTTAAGTGCATTTTTAGTTGTCATACATAAAATTATAGGTTTTTTAGGTCCAGAAATTCAAAGGGGTAGTTTCACGAAATGCATTTGAACTTAATTTAGTGAACTGCATATTTTTTCCTGGTTAATTGGTTAAACTACATTTATATGGCATATATTTGAAAGAATTTCAATTTTGATAGTACAATGTTAGCGGTGGAAGAATTTAATATGCTAATAGGATACAATTTTTTAATTTAATGTATACCACATACCACGAAAAAAATAGTATCAGGTTGCTATTGTGTTTTTTTAGCTCCAAATTGACTTAAAAACCTATAGTTTGATGTATAACAACACATAATTTGGAAAATTTACCCCTGCAGGCCACCCACCTAATCTGCGGGGGTAACTTAGGTCAGTCTGATGCTTAAAATAGCTCTGAATTTGAGTTTCTTGACATAAAAACCTATAATTTGATGTATGACAACACATACTTTAGAAAAAATGCACTACACCCCTGTGGGCCACCCACCTAGCCCGCTGGATTATCTAAAATAATGTCCCCATTAATAGACACAGTTTATTCAAGGAAAAAACCAAATAGAATAAGTAAGTTTTGAGGTTAGGTTAGGTAAAATGCACATAAGCCCTGTGGAAAATCTACCTAGCCCGCAGTGCAGGGGTGAGCTTCAGGTAAGTCTTATGCCAATTTTAGCTCTGAATTTGAGTTTCTTGACCTTAAAAACCTTTATTTTGATATATAACAAGATCTATATTGGAAATAATGCATTTAACCCCTGCGGGCCACCAACCTAGCCCGCTGGGGCTAGTTTCAGATTAGTCTTATGCTAATTCTAGCTCTGAATTTGAGTTAACTGACCTAAAAAACTTATAATTTGATGTAACGCAACGTATATATTTGGAAAATTGCACTTAACCCCTGCGGGCCACCCACCTAGCCCGCTGGGGTCGGTCCCCGACTTGCTGGATCATCTTAAATAAAGTCCTCATTAATAGACACAGTTTATTCAAGAAAAAAACCTGTGAAAATATAAGTAAGTTTCTAGGTTAGGTTAGGTAAATGCTCTTAAGCCCTGCAGAAAACCAACCTAGCCCGGGGGGGGGGGGGGGGTTAGCTTCAGGTCAGTCTAATGCTAATTTTTGCTCAGAATTTGAGTTTCTTGACCTAAAAAACCTATAGTTTGATATATAACAAGATATGAATGAATGAATATATATTTTCGAATCTACATTTGATAAGATTACAATTTTATAAAAAATTTATAATTTATATAACATGCAGACCATGGTCAACACCCTCCTATGATATGCTTCAATCAGTGGAGTCTTACAGTTGACCAGGTTAAATTTACAGGGTTACAGTTTAAAGTGCTTTAAAGCTACACCAAGCTTAAGAAAACCAGCAGGCTTCCAATGAGATGAGAAAAGGAAGGCTGATATAAACCTACTTTTGCTGATAATTTCATTTTTTTATTGTGTTAAGAGTATTTTTTAATTAAGTCAAGTTTTTTTGATGTAGGTCTATATTTTTGCATATTTTTTACTTTAAAAGTGTATTATTTTATAGTGTATTTTCAAAGTGTAATTTTTTTTTTGTAAAGTATTTTGTTTTTTAGTGTTTATTTTTATGTTTGTCATTTTTTGTAGTTTAGGTATTTGTTTAGTTTTTTTTTTTTTTAGTGTATTTTAGTAATTTTAGTATTTTTAGTAATTTGTCTTTTAAAGTAATTTATTTTATGATAACAAGTCTTTTTTCCTGAAATAAATTAGATGATTTTAAAAAATTTAAAGTGTTAAACTTTTATTTATGAATGTTATATTTGATATGCTTATTAAGCAAATTCTTGTTTTATTTATGAATGTTATATTTGATATGCTTATTAAGCAAATTCTTGTTGCGTAAAAAAGAAATAGTTGTTATTTTATTTAAAATGAATTATTATATATGAAAATAAAGAAATATTTAACATTTTTATTAAGGAAGGTACTTAACATAAATATCTTTATTTTCTGTGTGCATCCATTTCTCTCGATGTTTAAGTAAGGATTACTTGGAGCTTCTAATCAAGGCTTGTCCTGCAGACAAGTAATGTGCATCCCTAACAATTTTAACATTCTTTTTTGGGATTGTTCTAATTTTAAAAAGTTTTATTTTGTAAGAGTAAGAGTATAGTCTGATTAGCAGCGGATTGGGCATATTGTGTTTATATGTTGACCAGATATGAAAAAAGTATTTCAGTTTGTATATCATAATATTTTTGTTTTATGTTTGTTTTACTAATTTTACCTTTTGTGTTTGTGAGTTGATCTGAGTACTTTTGAAAAAAAACTTGCTACAATTGTTAGCAAAAAAAAAAAAATTAGTTTCATTTTGAAATGTGTTTGATTTAGTCACTCACTAGTATCACATTTTTAATTATTTTAATGTTTGCACAGAGAGACATGTTCTCTCTATGACTGCCTTTCCTCAACTGACTGCCTTTCCTCAACTGACTGATATATATTAGAAAAAATGCACTTAACCCTTGCGGGCCACAAACCTAGCCCGCTGGGGCTAGCTTCAGATTAGTCTAATGCTTATTTTAGCTCTGAATTTGAGTTCCTTGACCTAAAAAACCTATAATTTGATGTATCACAACAAATATATTGGGAAAAATGAACTTAACCCCTGCGGGCCACCCACCTAGCCCCCTGGGGTCGGTCCCCGACTTGCTGAATCATCTTAAATAATGTCCATATGAATAGATACAGTGTATTTAAGTTAAAACCCTAAGAAAAAACAATTTAAAGCAAGTTTCCACATCAACATAGACCAAAAAAAGCCTAAAAACCCCATTTCCGCAGGGTTTTTCTTACCTAACCTAACCTAAAAATAAAATTTTTTGGATTTTTTGCCATTTAGATGTAATACCTATAGGACTAAGCTTATATACCAAGTTTGAAGGGTCTAGCTCAATATTTAGACCATTTTGCTCACGGTTTAAGAGCTTATGTCATTACGCCCCCCCCCCCTTCTATATCAATTAACACAAATTGTTTATATCGATAAAATTGTTATTTTATTATTCATTATTTGATATTAGATATTCTCATCTAAAAAAGCTTACTTGGACAATTTTAACACGCCAAATCTTATTTAATATCTATAATTCAATACTAACGAACAGTACCACCCTAAATGTAGGAAAGCTTCGCTCTTTAATAAAATTACCTCAACCCCATCTAGCTGCAAAGAATTCTTATTTCCCATTTTTGCCTTGATTTAATCTAAAACGTCTGAAAAAAACTGAAAAAATTCAATTCTAGGGTATATTTCATCAATTTAAAAATTCGAAAAATATTTCCTATTACAAATGTAAAATATTTAGTACTCACAACTACTCCCCCATTTACAGGACTCGAGGTGAGGGTTGAATTCAACCCATTTTTTTTTTATTTTAGATTTTAAAGAAAAAGTAATTTTTGTGGGGGGGGGGGGGGGCAATTTTGTCTAGGGTTAATTTCTCTTGTGATTGTAGTGGTATTCTTCCCCTAAATAATTTTATACCTTCCTAGGACATATGAGAAGCTATATTAGAAAGGAAAACCCCATATCAGTTCAGCGTTTTTATCATAGGAATAAAAATAAAAAAGAAGTAAATGATTTTTATTCAAGAAAAACTCTTTCAACTAAAGAAATTCAATTTAGAACCAATCATATTTTATATTTTTAGAATATTCAAATAATTTGCATCAAATTATTAGTTTTTCTTTCAATAGAACAGGAAATTTTCTTAGTTAGTTTGAAGACTTTATCTTATGTGCTACATCGCACCCCCTAGTATTTGGGGACCTTTTATTCGGATGGGGGTGGAGGTAAAAAAAGCCCCAAATCATCCCATGACTTCACCTAAAAAATTTCTTCCTTTGTGAAGCTTTCCTAAAAATGAAGAACTCAATAGTTGATAGCCATTTTTTTGTGAGGGTAAAAAAAACATCTTTGAAAAAAAACAAAATAGAACCTACTATTTATAAATTCAAAGTTGATTAAGTACACAAGTTACTTATTTTAAAATCAAACTTTTAATGTAATAATTTTCATAGAAATACTTTTATTCTCACTAAGTCATATCTATTATAGATTTAGTATAAAACTTTGGGTATAGTCCTTTCCACGACATCCCTCCATAAGGAGCGATTCTTCGTATTTTTAAAATGGCTTTTTATAGGTTATTTTAGGTTAGGTTAGGTTATATTGTGTTAGGTGATTGCCCCACAGGGTTAGTTAATTGGCCCCGCAGGGTTAGAGCCCCCCGCACGGGCTAGAAATAGGAGAAAAGCTACTGTGAAAAATACGAAAAATCGCTTCTTATGGAGGGATGTCGTGGAAAGGACTATACCCAAAACTTTAGATACCATTATAACTGTCAAACTCGTACTATCACAATAATTCTATAGTGACTAAGACTCATAGAAATGACACACACAGGCAAATAAAAATCAGCTGAAAGTGTGTATGATTATGTAGTAGAAGAACTTCACTCAACTTCCTGAGCCCACATATAAAATATAAATGAACGTGCGTATCGTATTGAGCTTGCTATTTAAGTTCTGTGTCCCATACATTCCGCAGGAAAACTAGCAAAGTTTTTCTTAATATTAAAGACTATGATCAAACATATTTTGTTCGACAAAATTACTCTGTATTATAATGAAAATTATCTCCATATCAAAGCTTCAAAGATACATTAGTACCTTTTAATCATGATTTTAGCACTTTTATTAACCTCTTTTTGCGTTTAAAGCATGGCACACTATTCTTACATTTATTCTATTGTGTACATCAAAGATAGAGGAAGGATGGTACTAAATTCTTGGGGTTTTAGATATACAGCAAAATATCTGATTTTTATTAAAGTCAATGGATCAATTTTGAACCTTGATAACTTGCTGATTAAAACGAAATTGTATTGAAGATATCCTATTATATAAAGTAGTAAGGTTTTTAGTCTGAAGCTTTAGATTTCAATAACTGCTGAACTGATTAAGTTCTATCTTTTAGGAAAGCTTCACCAAGGTCCCGTGATTGTTTAGCCTAGTTTTTATCAAATAAAACCTAATAAACAATAATAAAACAAATCTCTTGGTTAAAAATGTATTTTAATCTTTCTGAGATGTTAAGGGGGGGGGGAGTTCTGACACATTTGCGTAAACCTGGTATATACGCTGTATCTTTGGATTGAGAGGATAGGTTATTAGGGGGAAAATCATTCTTATATGATGAATTTTCCCAAGTTTCAGGATTTTTTGGATAGGCCTCCAGGTTCCGGAGCTCCAGGCCTCCAGGTGGTCTCTGTACAGGTAAAAATGTAATAAAAAGTTTTAAGAGTTGGAGGTCAACTTATGAAACAAAATATGCATGTTTTTTCTTCAAATATGTGAATAACATTCAAAAAGATATATATTTTGTTTTATAAGTTTACCTCTAACTCTTGAATTTTTTTTTCATATTTACCTGTCCAGAGACCACCTGGAGGCCTATCCAAAAAATCTTAAAACTTGGGAAAATTCATCATATAAAAATGATTTTATCTTTAATAACCTATCCTCTCAATCCAAAGATAAAGCGTATATACCAGGTTTACGCAAATGTGTCAGAACTCCCCCCCCCCCCTTATTAGTGTCCTTCATACTTAGAGCCTCTACACTCACTACTCCTCCCTTATAATGAAAGTAAAAAAGTATGTTTAAGTATTAAGTATTTGTTTTATTTTTGCCTATATGACAAAATATTAACTGCTATTTCACAAGAGACGAAATTTGTGCAGTAATGATTGAACATAAAAAGGAAGAAAGTGAGAAATACATATGTGATGCACCTTCCCTTACCCTCTCTCTCTCTTCAATATGGTATTGGGCAAGAGGGTGTACAAACAGTTTTGTAAACAGTAAAATAATAGCAATAATTACTTGTTGAGTTAACTACATTTTTTAAGAATGTGGGTAGGCATAGGATTGTTCATTACAAAAATTGACTTTAAAACAATAAAAGATTTTAGGTAAATAATACTTTGGACGAATTATTTGGAATGAAGACAAGCTAATATGTTTATCAAAAAGTCCATAAATGTTATAGTGAAGGCTTTTGCAAGAGTACATAAAAGCATCTACTGCAGTTATTATATATATTTTGCTCCTTCTTATACTTAAACATATACGCAGCTCCCTTGAAAAGACAATCAAGGCTATTTTGCTTATGACAATTTAGAATATTTCTCTAAAAAATAAAAATTGTTTTCACAAAACACCATTTTGGGGGGTAAAAGTGGTTGTGATAAAAAGAGGTGGTAGGACTAGGGTGGTTGTTTAGAGAGCTTAGCACACAGTTGTAAACATTTCACGCGCGTTCTCAACAGAGACAGATATCTTAAAGAACAAACATGAGCAATAATACCAATTGGTTCTGTCATACACCATGTCAAACTTAAGACGTTAAAGTGCCCCTTCTGCCAAGTAAAAGTATCGAATTACCTACTACGTATAAGGGAAATGCCTCAGCCAAGTAACAGGTGCAACTATAGTAACAATCCAGATTTGATAAACAATAGAACTTCTTATTTTTTTTTGGGGGGGGGGGTGGCATTTTTTCAAAATCGAACTGAAGGCTGTCTTGCTCTTCCTAAATGTAGCATTAAACCTGACCAGGACCAATACTAAACTTTCTAAATATTTTACAAAAAAAGTACATTTTCTAACCGGAAACACATTCATACATTTAAATAATTTAATGTATGGGATAAATGTCCATTTCTGTACTCAAATTACCCACCCAAAAATTCCTTCAATGCTTAAATATAATGCTATTAATAAATCTTTTATCCTATTTTAAAGGCTGCTAAAGTGCTGCCTTCTCATTTCATTCCATAAATGGTAGTAAAATTAACTTTAATGTTCTATAGCCTTAACATTTTAAGTTGAGTCAACTAACAAAATTACTCTTTTTATCATTATTTTTGTCTACATATTTAGTTTGAATAACAAGATTAGTTTAAATAAAACTTACGCCTTTGTAATTAAAAGATAAAACTGGCCCTTTATTTTATAAAGGCTTGTCTTGTTAGATTAGGTCACAGGGATAGTACCTCATAGGGATAGGGCCCCACAAGGTTAGAGCCCCATATAGGGGCTAAAAATATGATTTAAACGAAAATATAAATTAAAGTGGGAGTAGGGTGGAGGGTGGGGGGAGGTTAGCGGAGTTTTGCAGGCCCAAAGTAAGGTTTCAGAAAAGGTTTAAACTTCCTCAAAATGTAAAGCTAAGATATCATTTTACTAAAACATAATCAAAATTACCAAATTTCTGAATACAGCACATTAAAAGAAGCTCACAACTACACAACTAAAAACACAGACGGATGTAAGTACATATCATAATTGTAAAGTAGCTGCGCTGATTAAAACTTTAAACTTAAGAAAAAAATGTAGAACGTATATTCCATTGTAACTGAATGAGATGAACTAACTTGTTAATACTAATTCTAAAAATATAAATTCTATTCTTTTAACAATACCACAGAGTAAATCTTGAAAGAGTTGGACAATTGGTTCCTAAATAAGTTTATTTGAAAGACAAAATTAATAGTTTTATTCATAATACAAAATTAATCTACGCCTATTCCCCCCAACACATTCATCCATATTACTAAGTTGTAAAAGGCAGCATTTAGCATATAAATTACAAGGAAATGCATATGCTTGCAGGAAACGGGGATTTTAAGAAATAACCTTAATTTTAAAATTGGGAAGGGCTGCCTTATCCACTTTTTCATCCCCCCTTCTAAGTTTAGGCCCTATTAGAAAAATTATATTTAGGAAAAATAGAAATGTTCTAAAATATTGGTCTATGATATAAAAATAAGAATGGCTGATTAGCGTAGAGGATATCAAATAACATTCTCTGAAATATGAAACTTCTACAGATTATTCTTTACTAGTTAAAACAATCTTTAAAACAAAATCAAAACTAAAAGTGATATTAATCAGCAATGTTTAATAGAATGGAACTGCTGGGTCTTGTTGATTATACCTTTAAAGGAAGCTTTGTGTAGGTCTTGAAATGGTTTAAAGCTATTCTCAAACCGCCTCTAAGGGCTAGTACGGAGCAGCCAGTGTAAATATGAATTACTAGAAATTATCTATCTAATATATAGGTAAAACTAATCTTTGTAAAAAAATCAGCCAAATAAAAAGGAAGATTTTGTCCTTATCTAACTCAAGACTGAGTAAACCCAAGTTATAGAGAAGCTGCATTTTTTACAGTTCTAATACACGGAAATCTTAATTTTTTTTTATCTTTTCACCATGAATGTATACAATTAACTGAGAAATAACTAAGATCCGATTAATTGATAACAGCTTGCGTTAAAAAAAAACATTTTTAAAAGATAAAAATATTAAAAAGAAGTATTTTTCTACAAAAATTTTGTCTGTAAAAAATAACTCTGCTCAAAACTTAAATAAAGAAGAAAATATAAATTGCCCTGATTAAAAGATTGACGTCACAATAATATTTCCAGTTTTACTAATTTCCACACCACCAGCGTAAAACAATTCTAATTTATAAGTCATACAAAACAGTTACAACAAAAATAGCAATAAAATAAAAATGTATAACGAAAGAAACTTGTTGTAACCAAGCTTCTCTGTAATTCTCTTTTAATTAATCTGTCTGTCGGTAAGAAAAATGTGTGCTTTTTAAGGGACTTTTTCATTTTTTTTTCTGATTCTGTGTCTATGGTTTTATCTATGAATATTTGTTCCGAAGGCCGGATCTTGCTAACCACTCAAAATATATGGTTCTCCTTTACAATGTATTTTCTCATAGGTCCTGGGAATATTTATTACTATTTTGGGAGAGTTTGCCACCACCCAGCTAACTAAAAAAAGCATTAGAAGTTTTGAATTAATTCGGTTTTTGCTCTTATAGAATAAATATTTTAGCAGAATTGTATGAAAACCTCCAATTTAATCGGAATGTTTTGGCCGTCTGTCCGCTTGTCCGTCCGTCCATCCGTCCGTCACACTTGAAGCTTCTTTTCAACAAAGTTAAACAAGGAAAGAGGCATCAAAAAATGGAAAACCAAGGATCTTAAATACCATTTCGGTTATAAATTTAACTATGTAGCTACATTGTCTTGCATCTTGTAAGATAAACTATGACAAAAAAAATTATGAATTCAAAAGAATTTAAAATCAATCTTTAAAGTTTATGATTATCATAATTTTACAATGAAAATACTCGTTTCAAAATTTGAGTATGATCCCTCAAACCGGCAATTAGACGCTAGAACCCCCTTTCTATCCGTTATAACTTTTAAAAAATTGTTATAAACCTAACACTTTAATATCCTCAGAATAACCCAACCTAAAATCAACAATTTTTCATGAGATTTAATTTTAATTTTCGTTTAAAGTAAAATTCATAAAACAAAAGATTCTTGAGATAATGTTAACTAGTAACATAGAACGTTTATACACAATTCTTTTTTCAATATTTTTAATAAAAATCAATAAAATTCCTGAGAAAGAGAAAATTCATTAATAAAATCCATTGACTCACAAACAATGATGATAAACTTAAATAGAAATTAACATAATACAGAAAATCTGCTATAAACGCATTAGAAATTAATTAAAATTTACCAAGGATTTCAACATCCAGAACTAGCAAAGCACATGTAAGAAAATAGAAAAAAAATATGAAATACAAATTAGAATATCCTTTAAATATCCATATAATATTTTTGAAGCATGACCGAAAGACTGCAGACGAATCAAGAAAGTTGGTAACGGGTATGTTCACTAAACAAATTAGCTGCCTATCTTAATTATCAGCTTAGAAAATCACACTTCCTTCTTATCGTCACGGACTGACAAACGAGCCAAAAACTTCTATAAACAGTTAATTTTAGGGTAGCTTGGCTAATAACAAATTGATAACATTAAATGGCACATATATGGCTGTAAATTTTAGCAAATTTTTACTAACTTTTCATTAATTTTGCACATATAGTTTAATTGCACATCGCCCGTATTATAAGTGTTAAATAGATTAAAGCTCGATTTCTTGAAGAATTTGATTTTCCCTATGACAGCTTTCACTGAGTGAACTCATAGAAAAAGTGTATCATGAACAATCCCGATGTAAAACCGAAGTGAATTCCCGAAGTAAATTCCCTAAGTGGACGTCATTTACATATGTGAATTCAATCCTTATGTTACATGGGGAACAGGCTATTCCTTATGTGAATAAGCTGTTTTACCTAAGCTTAGCTGTCAAATACATGAGTAAATAATCGATTTTTACGGGGCATTTGAGCATAATAACAATAATTTCGGGAGGGTAGAATTAAGTAGATATGTTTTTCAAGGTACTTTAGTAGATTAGAATTTAAACACAAATAAAAAAGCTCCAGAAAACTAAAATAAACAATGATAAAAATTGTTCTATATGGAAGAAAATATAGAAAATAAAACACTTAAATTAATTCTAATCCAACCACGGTTTTAATTAATTTCTTCAAGGGGGATGTAACTGCTTTTTTTATGTAGACCATTAACAAACTATAAAAATAAAAGCCTAACATTAGAATTTATTATTAAAAATTCTACAAAAAATTACTAAGTGCTCTCGCAGTGGAAAATTTTTGGAAAAAAATAACATGGTCTCAAATGATACAATATTGTCTGATATGGCAAGAAATGGTTAAAAAAAAATTTTTGCCAGTGGCAGCGATTTCAGCAGCTGCAGTTTCTCTAAAAGATAAATATTACAGAGACAAACACTGTCCCTGCAAAAAAGATTTTGTTAAATTATCCTTTGGTACAGACGAACATACAGATAAACATCCTGTTACTTTTGTATAAAGATTTACTCTTTGTATTTTCTTAATTTATCTACACTCTTTGTAAACTTAATTTGTTAATAAGAGAAAAAAATTTAAGGACATATTTGTATTACCTAAATAATTAAGAAAAGTTATTATATTGATTAAATTAATGTTTCTATAAAATTATATTAATACTTAAAAATAATAGTTATGTTTACTATCATCATTTTATGACTCTATTTCCGGAATTTAGAGAAGAAGACATTTAATAAGATCTTCAAAATGGGCTTTGTGTAAATCAAACTGTTAAAAAAATTGGACAACATAATAATTAAAAATGTGGCAACGTTGCTTTTAAATACTTATGACAGCTTACTTCCCTCAGCTAATTACATATGTGAAAAATACGCACAGCTAACATAAGTATTATTCATGAGACACTTTCTGTAAGTGCGTCATAGGGAATCACTTTCCCTAAGTCCACATAGGTAACACATAAGAAATTTCCCCCTAGTAAACCCTATGTACCAAGCTGTTTGTTCAAGAAATCGAGCTTAAGTAATATATTAAAACTAAAAGTTTACATACACAAACATGTTTAACATACATAATATAATTTTACATTGTAAGCTTTCCCCGTACATGCTTTACAGTACACAAAATTAGAAACAGCTGAATTAATTAGCACGTTCACTCCTAGGCAAAGGTTTACTTCTACTGAATAAAACTGATGATCGTTTCTCCAGTGTCCATACATTCACACTAAATTATTTTTGAAAATATTGCTAAATAAAATAATAATTATTGCCTACAAAAATAAAAATGTATCCATCATTAACCCAGCATATTAGCGTAAATTCTGAACTAGATTAATTGAAGTTTTAATTCCATGTATGCATAAAACTTTAAAATAACGTGTGATAATAGAGAACCCCAACACTCCTCTTATTTCAAGGGTTTAAAAAGTGTTTCTATTTTTTACTTGAAGCCCAAGCATAACATTACAAATTCAATTTGCTTAAATAAAGAAACACTTCTTATTTCTTTGTATGGTAATACTACAGAGGTCAATTTCATGTATTAAATAAATTAAAAACATTTTAAATAAATTATTATTTTTCGACTATAATTTGCCTTTGTTTCTAAAGAATGAGTCCCTTCGTTCCGAGTCCTAACAAGTCCCCACCCACATTTTTTTTTAGTGTTTAGTGAGATTATATGGGAGGAATGATTTTTAATTGGCCTATCGAATAAATAAGTTTTAAATAATCATGCGATGTCCCATCCTAAAAACATCAATTATCAACAAAATTACATATTCTGTAGATTATAATTATTAGTTGAAATGTTTGGACACTGTCAGTTTGGAATAAACCTAAAAAAATTTAATAAGAGTACCCAAAGTTTTACCCAACGAATGAGATTACATGGTTATACAATTTTGGGTACCAGTGGCCAAATGTTTCGTCCACTTTTGTTAATAGATAAAGTGGCCTCTGAAAAATATGAAGGTGGCCACCAACTAAATTAGACTAATGAGAAAAAGACTGATAACAAACAGGTTTCCTAAAATAAACTCAAACTTAATTGAAAGTTTCCCCTCCCGTTTACTTTCTAATCTTTATATTCTACACCATTCACCCAGTAAAGGATTAGGGGGTAGATCCTCCAGCTTTTTTTTTTATATATTTTTAATCATGAAAAGGGCGTTGCTAAATATTTTCCCTGTTCCCTACCACACCATGAGTCAGGACCAATATAATACTCCCCTGTAAATTGGTTTGCGATTGTAATGAACACATAAATAGCCAATAGCCATTGAGCCTTATTCATTCAACTAATTTCGAAAATGAACAGATAAATAATTTATAAGAGCCAACTAAAAAATCGCGTAGAGTTAACTTTCAAATAATAATAATTATTCATCGAATCGTATTACAGACAGCTTTCCTCAGATCGTTAAATACAAAATTATAATAGTAATTCCAGTTTAATGGCCCCGAGGGGCCGAAGTCTTGGTCCAACATAACTGGCCCACATTGTTTTTCATTTTAATTTATTAACGGAAAATTGTCTATAGCACGATACGATACATGATCTTTTAAACAGGGTCTAATCCAGGGGATAATATTCGGTTTCTTCTAGGTTATACCGGAAAAATTCAACTTGCCAAGCTCGTAACAAATTTATGGCAAGCTCCCTGGAGAGATAGACTTAAAAATACCGGAGGCTGTTTTTTTTCCTATACCTAACACTTGTGGTTGCCTTATCCTGCATTAACATAACCCTGCGGGGCTATTCATTACCCAATGTAAACTAGCTTATAAGATTTTCTATAAGATCTCTATTTAAATTTATGTATTCTTTAAATCAGGAAAATAAAATAAAACACAATTATTTAACTTTTAACAGTAATATATTTAAATAATATGACAATTTCCCGCAAATTAACAGTGGAAGTCACAGTAGCACCCTCACACATAATCTTATATATAACAATTTAAGTCAAGTTAAGAAGGGTAATAAGAGCCCCGCAGGGTTGAGACATGCAAAGATATAGTTCCCCAAATTGGACGGACGGACAAAGTGATTTATCTAGTAGTAATCTTTCAGCCATGGGAATCTTTTTAAAAGTTCAGACATATATCTTTTCTAGAAGCCGAGATAATAACATTTCCCCCAAATAATCTATAAATCTTTTCCACAAGACAATACATTTTGATTAAGTAGATGATAATTTTTTATAGGCATCTTTACACTAAATTCCTTACATTTATCATTATTATTAGCGGAGCTGACAGACGGACATTTAGAATTGTAGATAGTCTGTGCCGTCAAAATTGTTTGTAATAGAGGGGGTGGGTTATAGTGATCAACTGGTCAATAGATGGGAAATTATCATTAATATAAATATGTATACATGGGAAACCATAAAAATTTGCAATTTCCATAGCTACAAACTGCAAGCGTTTCATAAATAAATATAACTTTATTGTCTGATGAAAGCTGGGCTCGGCAGCCGTGGCTGTGTATTTGTCTGCCAACAGTTAGCAAGCCGTAGTTAGTCAATATATTAATTTAATTACTTCAAAAATAATTTCATTAAAAAGTTTTAATTTTATTCATATACGATCCAGACAACGAACCAATGCAAAGCTTCTCTTCCAATCTATAAATCTTATTCTACAGGCAGGCAAATTCCTTTTAACGTCTTCTTCTTGATTTATTTTCTAGGTCGACCCAACTCTGGTTGTATCTCATGAGTTTCCATTCCAACAATGGCAGGTAAGGTATTATTAACTACTTTCCCTTAATGTGCCTATCAATCATAGACACCCACCAGTCTTAATTTAAATTTAAATTGGAAAAAAATATGGGGGGAGTATCACCATGTCAGACAACTGTCGGGGGGGGGGGGGGGGGTTAATTCCTGCGGGGCTAATTTCTGTAGGTTACCCAATATAACCTAACCTGACCAAAAGGACTAAACAAACAAAAATTTACTAGTGACTTCTCTATAAATCGGTTTTGATTTGAAAGAGCAAGAATATAGCTTAAAACCATCCATAGTCATAAATAGTAAATAAAAAACACAACTTAATGGCCTAGCTGTTTTAGGGATCTTTTGTTTGTTAGATCAAAAAGCTATACTTTTAATTTTTATTCTTCCAATCTATAGTATGAATTTTATTACACAAGAAATATATCTTTACTATATTGCCTTTTAATGTAAATTTTGCATGATTTTTCAGGATGCTTTCGATACTCTTCTCTCAGGAATATCATTATTTCCTTTTAAAAACAAATGAAACATATTTCAAAAGCGAAGCTCTTTATGATTAAGGTGAGTCCGTCTGTTGGGGAAAGTTAGCTCTTTTCGTTGGTTTAAAAATGTAAATTCTTTCGAACATAATCGAATTATTTGGTGAGCAGGTTTTTAAAGCAGCTTCTTTATAATTAGGGTCCGTCCGTCCGTTCTATATCATCAGCGAGGCGTTCTATAATCAAATCCTTGAAATGAAAGTATGACCTGTACTGTATGTACAATTTCGTTTAGACTTTAAAATTAATGTTTTGTTAAATAATTCTGAAAATCTACCCTAGTTATATTTTGTTTGTCCTTCTTTTAATTTTAAAGCTTTTCTTTTATGGATGTTGTTATCCTTGTTATAAAATTGAATGTACAGAAAACAATAAAAATGATGTTAATATAAAACTATTGAAACAGGCCAAGCTTGTAAGATTGTTGTGGATGTGAACAAACAAGAATAATAAAAAAAGACGAAATCATTTATAACAATAATTGTTAAATAATTTTATTCTCTATTGATAATATTTAATCATATGATTGTGAATAAAGCATAGTAAAGTAGTTGACTGTCTGTGTGTTTCTAGTTGTTTCTATCATTTTTTACCAATGTTCAATGAGTATTATATACTTCAAAATATAATTTTTCACAAAGTGCCTCACATGAATTGAAAATAAGGGTTGGGGGGGGGGGGGTATTCTTTTCTCCCTATACCTAACACTTGTGGAGGCTTATTTCTATTGTGGGGCTTAATAGTACCCATTACAAAACCTAACCTGACCTAAATTTGCAATTATTCAAAAAATAAGGAGGAGGGGGTAACTTGTGCTTGTTTGACTTCAAATGAAAATTTTATGATACATTATATAGAATTTAAATACATTATTTTCACAAATTTTAATTTTTAAGAATATAAGTTTTTAACTGGGTATTGCAGATAAATCATGTTTGTATGAAAATTTATGAATTATTAATGTTGATTAAAAAAATGACAATAAAATTTTATATATAATTTTGTATGATTATTCTATCTGTTATATGTTAATTAATGTCTCGTAAACGGTTAGCTGGTTGAGAGAAGTGTACGTCCACTCTCCGATGAATATAGTCTAGAGAAAAAACCGCTCCATCCAAAACAAAAGAAAAACTGTTACATATTACCAAAGGTAAACCCCCTATCCTTCCACAATGAGTTAAAAAGCCCCTAGAGGCTAAAACGAAGCAGCTGTCAGCAAATAAAATGGTAACTAAATCATTACATTTTTAAAAATCATTTTTACAACTGTCTATTTCGATTATGCAATATTTTCATACAATTGTAATTACCCTATGTAGAATATTCAATATTGATATTCAATTCAAGCATGATAGTATACTTTGAACTTTTAAGTTTTAACCCCCTTCCGTTTTTTTCTATCTCATTTTCTGTGTGTGAAAGTTAAAGGACAATTTTACATAACTATAAATTTTTCCTGAAATTTTTAAAAAGTAAAACAGGACCTAAAAACAAAGCCTGTTGAGTGGTTTAATTTACACCTTAAAAAAAATAGGGAGGGTAATAACCCCCTCATAATGGTTGCAGTTAAGTTTGTTATTAAAGGGATAAGATGAAAATTCAAAAATTGAAGGCCTATTGGTATAATAAATGAAAATCTTGCAACTAGAGTAGCCAATGACTGACTTGCAACATTATGCAAATACTAAACTTGCAGACTGATCAAAAACTAAGCTCTGGTCACCTTCAAGTAATCCTCTCCTTAATTACATCACTCTTATTTTATTGGATCATGGAAAGAAAACAAAGTAGAGGGTTTCTTTGTATTTTCACAATAGCTTCTAATAGGTTATTTTAGTTTAGGTATATGTTAATAATTGCCCTGCAGGGCTAGAAATAGGAGGAAAGCTACAGTGAAAATACGACAAGACCCGCTACGTCGTTTCTTTCCATTATCTTTGTGTTTTATATATTTTGTTAATCTATTTTATGGAATCTAATTAGATAGATATAAGACAAGGACTAATATGTCCATAAAAAGCAGACAAAAAAATATTTCTTTTTTTTCTCGGTAGGAGGGGACTTTGGATCGTGAACTACAACGGTACACAAAGTTTTATAACATAATCTTATTTGTTGGCTTAAAAATTTAGGTTACCAATATTTAATTTGATAGGTTGGTTCAAAACTATTAATGTCCAAAATTTTCAACCAATAAATTTATGTACAGAAGGGATAATTATATTTATCATCATTGAGTACTCATATCAATTTATCATTCATTGTCTTATCCCTTCAAATCCCTAATTTTTATAATGGGCGTTAATGTAGAGAATTTAAATTTTATCAAAATTGTTTTTTTCTTCAATGTTATACATTCAAAAAAAGGAAGAGTTTTTTTTTGTAAATAGCTTTGCTAGACATACAAATGGCAGAACAGATGTAACAATCACATGTGTGAGGATATACTTAGGTATAGAGCAGCTGTTTAACGTGGATATTTTTTTCTGGTATTGAAAATACTTCGGTAGAACAATTATCAGATTCAGGATTTTGAAAATGAAACGTATATTTTGGATAATTGAAAACTATTTGGATCCTATTATTTCATGATCCTAACATAAAAGTAGGTGTGTACCGAAGGATCTCGTTCTCCTTTACAGCGTAGCCTCTCATAGGTCCCGGGAAGATTTGTAACTTTTTGTGGGGGGGGGGGGGGGGGCGGAGGTTACCACCATCTACTCAATTCTTTTTCACTATTCATTTTGAAAACTAAGTTTAAAATCCCCCCCACCCCCCCTATAGGTAGTAATATTTACAGTAACTATAAAATCTTACATGTGTAAATTTAGAGGATATAAAAAGAAAAAAACAGTAGATGAGAATAGAGAGGACAGGAAGAGAGAGAGAGAGAGAGAGAGAGAGAGAGAGAGAGAGAGAGAGAAAGAGAGATAGAGAGAGAGAGAGAGAGAGAGAGAGAGAGAGAGAGAGAGAGAGAGAGAGAGGGAGAGAGAGAGATAAAGAGAGAGAGAGGGGAGGGGGTGGTGGCGGAGAAAAATTGTAGAGATAAAACCGAAGATTTATATTTCAGGTTTGTGAGAAGAAAAGGAGAAGAAGATTATTTTCCCATCAGTTTCTCGCAACCAACAGGTTGCTACATTTCTCAAGCTAAATCGATATATCTATTTTTCAGTTTTTAAAAGCGGGGAATTCTACATTTATGTTTAGTTCTTACGTTATAGCTAGAATTCTTGCCGTCCATTTTAAACATGTTTTTAGTTTGGCTTTTTGACACCAAATTTTAAAATATGGTAATATATAATTTTTAATATTTGATTTATGTACATATCAAAATGACTTATGGATATGGTGATTCCTAGGACAATTAGCAATTATGTAATAAGCATAGCATCTCTATAACTAATATTATCATTTCTTTACCTCGCTAATTATCTATAAATTATCTAAACCGATCGGGTTCTCCTTTACAGGGTAGCTTCTAATAGGTCCCGGGAAGGTTTATAACTATTTTCTTTGGGGGGGTGGGACACCCCCAACCCCCCAAAAAAGGAAAAATACCCCCCCCCCCCCAAAAAAAAAATTCTTTTTAAACTAAAATTTAAATAGTGGGGTCGACTAGCCCCCCCCCCCCCTCAAAAAAAAATGTCTACCTCCCCCCAAATTTTTAAAAAAATTCTTCTTTTAAATCTAAAATACGAAAAATTGGTTTGATTAGACCTCTTGGGGCAAAGCCCCTAGAGGCTAGGGGCGAATCCGCTAGTATCTGATAAATCATTGATTGATTAATAGCCAACTCATTGGTTGAAAAGAAACTTATTTAAATGTTCTAGTGATTTTTGAATAACTTACAATTTAAATATAATATAATTAGGAAAACTTATTTATCAAAATCAAAGTTATAAAAATCAAAATGAACTTTTTTTCTAGTCAATTTGGATCATTTGAAAAAAAAACACCATATTTTTACTTAGTATTGTATGATACTAATCATACAAAAAAGATCTAAATATTTTAGAAGGAAAAAACATTTTTATATTAAAATAAATTTTCTTTATGTAACGTTTTTACCTCTAATAGATAATCGAACAATTTCTATTTATATGTTTATAATAAAATATATTTAAATATATTATTATTTTGGTAACCCTTTTTTACCACATTTTTAACAAAATAAAGTATTTTTTTGTACACATTTTTGATTGCTTAAATACAATATCTATAAAATTAAAAAAAAAATATTTTGTGTTATGTATTATGTAATTACAATATATGTAATAAATACTCTTTTTTCTAAAATAAAAAGTTTTTTTTTCTGCAAATATGAGAAATGATCTGTAAAATATTTATATTTATCTTTCCATGTTTTGATGTGTGTAAAATAAGATATTTTTAAAAAGTAAAAAGAACAAATTAGGTTGTCAATATAAAAGTTACTACAAGTTTTCCATAAACAAGAGCATTAATCCAGTGACTTGGACATAGAGATGTTTCGCTTAAAATATTTACCTTGTTGTCCTAGAATTAACGGTTCAAAAAATCAGACGAACAGGACTTTCTGGTAACGATTATAGAGTTGCTTCGTTATCTAAATTGTGCTTAACTGTTACAGGAATAATCATGCAAAGTTTGAAATCGATAAGACAATTCTAACATGCCTAAATTGACGAAAAGAGCTAACCGTGATGCAAGGACGGATGTTTAGACGCTAATTTTAGAAAAATGAAATAACTGAATTAGATGAATTTGTGATCATACGTATATTATCAGACCCAATGTTAAAATGGTCAGTGAACAACATAAAGACAGACGGGATGGTGGACACGCCCAACAGTCCTGTACATCAAATCACAATTTCAGGTAAAAATTAAAAGTCACAAGTAACATTTTCAAATGATAATTTAAATATATTCAGTATAGTTGTATTAAAAGACAGATTTTTTACACATTATGTCGACCCGCTACTTGCCATTTAAGTTTTTAGAAGAAAAAATATTTTTTTTTTGGGGGGGGGTATTTTTATCCATGGGTGATATCTCTTGGGAGGGTGGAGGTACCTTCCCTTCGTATAGTTACAAACCTTTCCAGGACATAATAAAAGCTCCACTGTAAAAAAGAACCGTATCAGTCCATTGTTTTGTTAGCTACAGACAGAAAGACACACAAAGAGACAGAAGAACAGATTGACAGACAGGCATCATATTTCTTTTATATGAGGATATATTTTAGAAATGCCTGAACTGGAACCAGAACCTGAAAACTTTAGAAGATGGAAATTTGTAAAGAAGAAAATAATGAAGGATAATAATCATCTGAAAATTGTTGATAAGGTTGCTCCATTAATATACTTCATTTAAAAAGTTAAAAACATAAAAATTAGTGGGCTAAAAACACCTTTTTTTTCGTAAAAATTGGAAATTAAAGATGAGGGGAGAGAGATGGGGTCGTGAATGTTTGTGTTGTTTCTTTGGGATAAAATCCTTTTTAAATTTCTATTTCAAACTTGAAGATTGCAGATTCGTTTTTAAAGGGGTTTGTTGTATTATAGTAATTGTATGTAAAAATAAGTGGTTCTATATTTTTTCACTTTTTAATTATTTTAAGAATGTTAGGTTCAATGGATATTTTTGATTATTTAGGGGGAATTTTTCGCAATAAAACTCGTTTAATTTTTAGAATCATTGTGATTCGTTACACCTTGTAATTGTTTTTAGAATGAAGGACCTCGGAGAAGAAGCTGTTTCGCACTTTTCAACTTTAGGAAAATTCATAATTTACAAATTATCAAATACGTTGTAAAAGTCAAACAAACATTAAAAAGTCATACTCAACTCAAACTCATTACATTATTTCGTAGCTGTGTTTAGTGCCCTAGGAAAATGGGGATAGATGTCACCGCTTTTGACCTACCTATTCTATTGACGCAATAGTAGAGGGAAAGAAAAAGGGAAGGGGGAAAGAAACCCCCTAGAAAAGATATTGAGTAAAGGGTATTACTTCAATAGAATAGGTAGACAAAAAGCAGTGACATCCGTCCCCATTTTGCTATCGTGCTATAGACAGCTACCATTATTTATTTTGACTAAGTAAAACATCAGTCATATTTAGTGTATCTACTTTATAGATATTACAATACTGCAATAGTTCATACTTTTGTTAATTATGTTAAAAAACATTATGAATGTTTTAATAGAAGGCGACATTCTAAATGGTATTTGTTGAGAATTATGCTCAGATTTCTCATCAAAGTTAGATCATCTGTTAGTAAGTATTTTCAATTTTAAGTTTTTATTAAGTCCAAAGACCAAAGAAATCTCATTTGTCCTCATCTTTACTGCTAATGATTATCATGCAGTTTTTTTTCAAGGTTTCCCTCAAAGTTCATAGACGAGCACAGAAATCCTCCCCCTTTATTTTAAAATGTATCAAAAATAATTGTTTATTTATTACTTTAGATCAGGTTAACATATTTGGTATTTGTTAGACCCGCACGGTTAGGGCACCGGAGGTATAGGTTTCCAGGGTTAGGGGTTGGGCATAGTTATAAAAACTACCTCTCCATAATCTAAATTGTTACCAAAAATAAGGGCTGGGGGAGTTTAGTGCTCGATATGCACCTTTGGGGAAAGCACAGATTTTCATTTTTATTATTTATAAAAATTATGTGTAAAGTACAAATTATTGATGAAACTAATTTTTGTTTACTAAATATCGAATAACATTAATTTGATATTTTCTTCATTAATAACAAAGTAAAGAAAACAACAAAAGTTATAGGAATATCCGCATTTTTTTTCAAAACCTCCTCCAATTTTAGACAATCTGTAACCAAAACTACAGCTGTCTGTTACCAATCACTTTTTACCGACTAGCAGACTTACAGACTTACAGACTGCCCCTTAAAAAAATTATATTTGTCTAAAATCGTCTGCATTTGATATCAATTACATTTAAAATCTTGATGTTGTAATCTAATTTTAGTGTTGATACTTATGGAAACAATTGTTATTGTTTCTTATATATTTATACAAAAAAATGGATACGCTCTATTTTTCTGTAAAAAAAATTCGAAGAATTTTTAATCACATATTATTAGAAACAATTAAAAAAACGAGGGCAACATTGTCCATTGAAAATAATATTTCCAAATTTTAGTTATATTTTGTCAAATCGACTATTTTCTAATGAAAATACTGTCCCAAAAATTCTATTCAATTTTATTTTATAATTTTAAAATTGGAATTCATATTTTATTTCGTATGCCCCCCCCCCCCCCTCCTTCTTATCATAAAAGCAGGATATCATAAAAGCTTAAGACTTTTCTAACCATTGAAAACAGAAAAAAAATAATAGAATCTAGGCAACTTGTTGAACCAATTGGCGTATGGAAATTAATATATACATATGCCATAATGCGTTTTCGGTCGTAATTATTAAAAAAGATCGATCGACTGGCCATAGCTGCCGCTGTAGATAACCTAGGATACTAGATGCTTTCCCCCTAATCTCTAGGGATGGGCAGGTTAGAGGACAGGAAAATAGCTTAAAACCACCTATATACATTTCTAAAGCTTTCTTGAAAACCAATATTAAAATCATTAATCTGTTCAGAAATGTTGAATCAAGTCAGCCGTTGCAGCCTGGATGATCGGACACTGAAAACTTGTTCTGGAGATACCCGGAGTTACTCAGGTAAAAGATAATTATACAATATATTTGTTCAAAATATAGTATTTTAGCATTTTAATTCTAATTCATATTGAATCATTTTAAACATTTCAAATAAAGATATTTAACAACTTGTAAAACTAGCATGTGCAAAGAATTAAGGGTTGGTTGTCTTGTGGGGTGGCACATGGGATAAACCATGTTGATATAAGCTAAAACATTAAGAGTTCTAAATTTAGGAAAGCTTCACATTGGTCCTGTAACATTACATAAAAATAGTAATTTAAGGGTATTTCATATAAAGATTTAAGTCTGGAATTGTTTTAGGCCATTTTTCTGCTCTTACCTGTGCCTTTAAATAAAGATCTCCTAGGAACGCAGCCGATAGGAACTCATGTAAAAAATATAAAAATTATAGATCATTAGTCAAATCTTTAATGCTAAACACCATGAAGATATTAATATATTAGTCATTAATTATTTGGCTAAATGCAGTAAAAATAGCTACTTGCTCATGATGTATAAATATCTTTTGCCAGGAGAGGCACAGAAAGATGATAGAGAAGCTACTATTGAGTCACCTGTCACTGAAGTGGTTAATATTGTCAAACAGGACAAGAAACCAAAGAAACAAAAGTAAGTTCATAGTAACCATACAAGGACGATAAGGTCTAATAGTTACGAAGCTAATATCTTAAAACTATAGCTAATTAAAATGCAGCAAAATATAATTGTTATTGAACCAGACACTCTAAACGGTTTCGCTCTATTGAATAATGCTTTCCTAAAAAACACAATCAAACAGGCTACCCACAAAAAAAGTTTTAAACTTTATATTTTGATACCTACATATTAGATAACGTAGCAACTTAATATCATTACCAGAAAATTAGTGTTTCTATCATAAAATTTTCATTTGTTATTCTGAAAACCTGATTTGTTGAGCTTCGCTTTTATGGATGTTCTCATAATTGTTATTATTCAGATCTAAATGGTCGGTAGTGAAACATTCCCTCATTTTCATACAAAGGATGAAAAAGAAACCAGCTGGAGAAGACAGGTAAAAATGAGTTTTAATAATCTATGTATAATATTTATCATAAATTCAGGGATCTAAAAGGATACAACAATAGACGATAAAATGATGTACGTATCTCATGATGAAAGGCATACCTCTTCTGTAAATAAAATTTTTGGGTTGAAAAGTTTGGACACTGAAACAACTAATTAAGATTTAATGAAAGTATCAAAAGTTATTAGGCCAACAAATAAGAGCACTTGTTTATGAAACATTGATTAACAGTGTAATATACAATCTAATGTCCTCTCCCACCCTGTACTAACTAAAGTAGTTGGATGTATGCGTGCGTGAGAGTGTGTTAACTAACTTAGCCTAATAAAACAAGCAGTTCAATGGTCTCTTAATATTGGTAAAACTTGGGTTCATCATTTGAACAGGTTTAAGGCTATTTTCAGTGGAGGATCAATCAATCCAGATATCTTGGAGAGGGCATTTGCTATTATTTTTAAGTCGGACAACTTTTAATTTTCCAGCTAGTTTTGTAAAGTCTTTACATTACTTTAAAATAATGTTAATATTTTTAGTAATCTTTTGACAGCAGAACCACCTAAAGTTATTCAAGAAATTTATTCGAGGTAAATACATTTTTTAGGTACTCCATCAAAATTAGTACTCGTTGTTGTTAGCATCCAGTATGTAATTTACTTTGACCATCAGTCTATCAGTCAACATAAAAAAATATGAAAACAAATATGAGAGAAAGGTTTCGTGATTTTTCACCCAATATTATTGATTTTAACACATGCTCTTTATATCTCCTTGTTCGTATTTTAATCCATGACTATTTGTGCTTTGCTACTTATGAATGTTGTAATCCTTGCTGTTATATATCAATCCTTCCTATTTTCATTCTTTCCTCTCCAATATGATTTTATCGATTGCTTATTATCTTTTTTTTTCTATTTTTGTCTTACTTATATGGCCTGTACGAAAACAATGTGTGAATATGTGGTATGCGGCAGCTCTGGACCATGCAGAAACCAAGACATTATAGTGATGCTACGCACCTAGTTAAATCCTGTTATTCTACAATTATGAAGCCACCTGAAAAGATGTCAGATAACGGTACTGCTTTTATCTCTCAGTTGTCCTGCAAATGGAGGGAGGGGTGTTACCCCTCCCTCTCCCATCTTAAGCACCGGAACCTTCCCCTTCAACCACCAAGTTATCAGCACCACCTCAACCCTGAGGATAAAGGATCTAAACCTGCCCCCACACAGACTGTTGTTGTCACAAGTAATCATCAAACCTTCCCTCTTTAGTACCCAGACCTACCACTCAACCCCTCTATGCTTATCTACCTATTGTGCTGCTCCATGGGCTAGCCTGCCTGCCCCAGACAGGGATAGCCATCTACCTAACCATTGCAATTATCTATGTTTTACTGTATGATTTATCTTTAACCATCTTTATTCCTAATCCATATGTATTTATATTATGGTTAACTGTATTCTTAATCCCCCCCACCCTTTCCAGGGATGGGGAATCATGATTGCCCAAACTGACTATTGTATATGTATTATAATGCTTTTATGTTATGATCATTTATTCCTATCCATGTAGTTATTGTTTGTTGTATATAGCTTTAGTATCCTTTACCCCTTCAATAAAGTGACAACTGAAATAGATGTTGATTCTTGTCTAGTGAATGCTAGAGAAGCATAGCTTCTCTATAGTAAGGTGTCCACGTCTGTTCACACTGCCGTAGTCTTTATTCGAACTCTGGTGTCTGCCATTTACCCTAGGCGGATACCACAACTTTGGTGACAGCTGTGTGAGATTACGGCGAACCACAAGTGTAGAGCAGACGCGCATCTGAGGCTAAGGTACTCCCAGCAGTGAATCTGGCAAAACTGACGCAAGCAACCTGAATTACCCACCCTGGACAGCAAAGTTTAACTCTGCATCCGGCAGTTGTGGAAGCGAGACAGCGAAATTTGATGAATAACCGCGAGCAGCGCTGATATCTAACGGAGAATTGAGCGCCAAAAGGGCTGAAACAGGCCTGCGGACCGGCTGAAACAAGCCAAATAAGTGTAAACGGCTGAAAATAGGCCAATTTTACTGCAAGAGATAGCAGGATCCGAACCAGTGGCGCTAGCAGGACGGGACATTCCCTGCCGCCATCAGCTGGATTTGGATAAGCGGCGCTAGCAGGACGGGACATTCCCTGCCGCCGATAGGCTGAAACACGCCACATAGCTGCAAGCGGCGCTAGCAGGACGGGACATTCCCTGCCGCCGATAGGCTGAAACATGCCACATAGCTGCAAGCTGCGAGCTAACATACGAGTGTAGTGCACCAGAACAGAGAAAAACTACGTCAACCCCGAGTATCCTGAGAGGCTACAACGCAGCCACCCATCTAGAAAACAGATATTATATCACATTTTCAGGGATTACCACCCTAGTGTGATGGCCAAACAATAGATTTATGAGCAAAGCTTGGCAAACAAATTGTTGTGTTGTGATAAATCTAAGAATAGAACAGGCTTGGATTATGGTGTATTGTGATAACAGCTAAAAATAGAACAGAGTTGGTAAACAAATCTGTTATGCAATTGTGATAAGGACAGAAATAGAAGCTAGATGTAACATAATAAAGACCCTGATATACAATCAAAACAATCTCAAGCCCACAGCACAACAACAACAATACACCCCTTATTCCAAGGGCAGGGGAGGGGCCCCTCTCCATTGAAGGCAAATACAATCAGGGTGATATAATAGATAAACCTAGGATTAAGAAGAAAAGGCCCTATTACACCAGCACACAGTTACCCCCCTCCCTCACAGGGGGAACGGACGGAGTTACCCCAGTCCCCTCACGCGCTTCCCCCTTCCTACCCACACTAGACTAAGTCCGTCTGTAGTGTGGGGCTAGCGATCGGACACACAGAGCGCCATTCACGGATAGCGCAACAGAGTGCGGAAAATATCATAAATCCAACGGACGAAGCGGACCAATGAGAGAGCGAGTTGAGGGGTGAGAGCGCGTTTTCCCCGTGTGCGCGGATTTGACGGCGCGGACGCGCGTTACAAGGACAGGAGATTCCACGCACACACACACACACACACACACCCACACAGGAGAGGGGCCATTCTATAGCATACATCAGAGATATTTTTTTAGGAGAAAAACTTGCAAGCTCCTCCCTCCCTGTCTACAGTGTGATAAGGAAAACTAAACCAGTTCCTTAAACCCGCTCAGACCCTCAACATCTTCCTAGCCTGCCAACCCTACTTCAAAGCTGAATGGTTAGTGAAACAAATATATGTATATATAAATACCCAAGTGATAAACAAGGTTGTTTTTTTTGTATCATTGGTACAAGTAAGTGAATACTAACCTCACCAAACAACACTGGAAAACTGATATGATAACTGAACGAAAGTACGCCCACCCTGTGGACATAGCCTGACTTGCTGCCCCACACTGGGCAGTGGTGGTGTGTACCTGGACCATCGACCTTCATAGTTGTGAACTATATACAGAGGAAGCGTGATTTTTTTGAAGCAAGGAGGAAAAGCTATCTAGCTCTGGGGATATTCCTATACACGTATATATATCTATATGGGCGTGTAGCCATGTATATATATAGATAACCTACCTATCCATATATCCACTAGCAGATACGCTCCTAGAGACACCTGTGATACCTAACATATTCCCTGTTACCTTTAAGCTAAGATCCGCTGGTTGCCACAGAAATCAAGAGCTATACTGGAAAGGAGAACAACTCAGGCTCAACAGTTAAACAAGACGCTGGCACCAACAGACCAACCCCCTACTACTTATCATGGGGGCGCGCCAGCCACAGAAACTCTTGAGCCAGGAGGACCAAGCCTACGGCTACGTGGACTACCACCCTAATTACACAGCTATAGTATTTATACTAGGGGTGAGCCGGCTCGAACCTCCTTGCGGTGCGGCTACTCTACTCTGCTCCTATATCTACAAGATACTGCTTCTGTTATTACTTTGGCCTACTGTGTCGAGTACAGTGAACATCAAACACATGCCAGGTCACAGACCCCTGGTCCCTGAGATGCCCTTGTCTGGAAGGGTGACTGAATGTCCGCTGCACAGCTCCTGTTCAGTTGGTGCTCAACGTACGAGAAATAGCAATACTGGACTGGGGGTTGCTGAACCTGTAGGTGTCCTCCTGGGGGTGTTGAACGATGCAACTGAGCCTAATGAGAAGGTGACAAGCTTCAGAGACTTAGTGGCCAGCCCCAAGATGGACACTACTACCAGAACTGAGATTTCAAAGGGGCCCAGCCCTAGGGCCAGTACCACCTGTTTCTGGGGTGGAAAGGTCCTCCCTGGCACTGGCCTCACCAATCTGGAGGATGGGGAGCTGTCCCAGGGGAATAGGCTCTTCACCCAGATGCCCGACGCGTACCTGGGGGTGGGGGAGCCGCCACCCAAGCCTCCCTGGGAGCCCCCAGGCATGGAACGACTGGGGACCGGCCTAAGGATGGGGACTGGTGACCTGCTGCAGTGGAAGACTTTACCCAGCACGGAGAGAGCAGGGTTGACCAGCAGCAGTGAGGCTGTTCCCCCACATTCCAAGACCAGATGCCGCTACTCTGTTGAACCACTGCACATGTCCCAGCCAAGTTCCCCCATGCTGCTGAAGATGGAGGCCCACCAGGATGCAGAGCTCCAACTAGGAAAGTCAATAAGAAGGCCACCCCTTGCCAAAACCAGAACCACCGCAGGGGCTCCCCACCAGCCGCTGACGGAGCCTGGCAGGGACGCAATACTAGCTGGCAACTCTGGCCCAACTCAGGTGGCTACCAACAGTCTGCTGACAGTCCGGAATACAGTTCAGGCTACCATCAGTATGGCATCTTCTGGGCCTTGCTGGTCCACCTGTGGGTACCTGTCCACACACTGGCCACAGGTACCCCCCAGAGATCATAGCCCCCTTTCCGACTGGCACCATCAACAGCCTTTGCTACCAACCACCTGGCATACCCAGAGGCAGGATCCCTCATGTGGAGAAGCACCTGCAGAAGCTAAGGCCGAGGCTGGCCTCGCCACCCAGGGGAGGAGAGCCGCTGTTGGATGGAAGGAACCTGTGTGTATGGGGAGGAGGCTGAATGTAACCAAGGAGCCACCACAAGCAGCCCAGCACCGCCTGACCCCTAGTAGGGGAGACCCTGTTTGTCAGCTGGTGCCCCAACTGGAGGAGGAGAGACCTGGCAGGTTGATACACCCTGGGGAAGCCGGCCTGATGGGACCCAGCTGGACGAAGGGGCGCTGCCGCTTCAACGGCCACACAGCCGCCAAGTGCAGAACCGGTTGGGACCGGGCAACGAAGAAACACCAGGCCGCCCAACAACCTGCATGCAACCAGTCTGCCACCCAGGTCCACCTGGAGGGAGATGCCCAGCCGTCACCCCAACTAGCTGCCGCCGCTGGGGCCGCGGCTACCTGGACCTCAGCCGCAACCACAGGGGACCGGTGTCCGTAACCCCTGTCACCCCCAGCAAGAGCCGAGGGGCGCTACCCAGCGCCACCGGGACGGTGTACGGGGAGGCCCTGGCGGCCGCCGAGTGGGAGAGGCAAGAGGCGCTAGCCAGCGAGTCTGAGTCGATGTATGGGACGCCAACCGGCGTCGCCACCTGGAAGGAACGAGAGGTGCTTCCCTGCACCACCAAGCTGATGTCTGGGGCGACAACCGTCGCCGCCACCTGTGAAGACTGGGGGGTGCTATCCAGCGCCCCACGCTGGTGCCTGGGGCGACAACCGTCGCCGCCACCGAGAGACCTGGACCCCTGTGAAGACTGGGGGGTGCTATCCAGCGCCCCCACACTGGTGCCTGGGGCGACAACCGTCGCCGCCACCGAGATACCTGGACCCCGGAATGAGCCCGCAGCCCCAGAGGAAGGGGTGACACCCGTCACCCCCAGCCAGCCAGAGCCCCCAGCCAGCAGGGAGAGTCCAGCTGTCCCTCACCTTCAACTGCATCCAGCTGTCTACCTCCCTCAACCAAGCCAGGGTAATTGTATTGCACTGGTGTACCAGGAAGTTTGGGCTGGGCCAAACTTGCCTGCGCCCCCTGCATCTGCCCCAGGAGCCAGGGTATCAGCCATTACCAGCCAAACTGAAGAAGCTTTGACCGCTGCCTGGGGAGTAACACAACTAGGTGCGCCAAGTGCCGAGCCTAACCATAGAAGTAGAGGATCCCCAACAATTATGTCTACCCAAGATGGAGACAATGTGCCTGGACCCCTTCAGGCTAGGGGAGGAAATCCGGAGCCTTGTGCCTCCAGTCCACTAGCAGCAGTGTCCGTGGATGGGCCTGTCTCCCAGCCAACTAGAGCGGAGCCACCCTTGCAGATCCAAGACAGCCTCCGGCATAAAGGGTGGACTGTTACCTTTCCCTACCCCGCAGGTCGGATTGCCATGCACCACCCTGCCAATGTCCAGAATGAGCCTGAAGGAGGCAACGCTCCTACAGTATGCCAACCACCACCTGCCCGCGTTGACAGAGACCCTGGAAGCCGAATGAACCTGACCAGCCCCGAGGGCGAAGAAACTGCGCCTGCATCCAGTAGCCAGCCTGCCAGCAGCAAGGTGACCAACACGATGGAGACCACCAGCCCAGTGGAGAAACCTGCAGAGGTGTACACCAGGCGGCTGTTGGTCCAAGCCCCCTCATGTGCTGTGCCACCCCTGGAGGTTGCCAGGGTGGCCTCAGAGGTACACATCCAACGGCCAGAAGATCCAACAGGACCAGCTACTCCAGCAGATATAGCCGATTCCGTTAGACCTGGGGAGGGCTGGAGTCCACCACCGTCCAGCAACTGGTATCCTGGCGGACCCATTCCACAAGGACAACAAACTGAAGGCCGCAACCACTGTCGGAAGTCTGGCGGTGCAGACAACCCCTCCAGCCTTCCGAGGGGAGAGTTGTGGTATGCGGCAGCTCTGGACCATGCAGAAACCAAGACATTATAGTGATGCTACGCACCTAGTTAAATCCTGTTATTCTACAATTATGAAGCCACCTGAAAAGATGTCAGATAACGGTACTGCTTTTATCTCTCAGTTGTCCTGCAAATGGAGGGAGGGGTGTTACCCCTCCCTCTCCCATCTTAAGCACCGGAACCTTCCCCTTCAACCACCAAGTTATCAGCACCACCTCAACCCTGAGGATAAAGGATCTAAACCTGCCCCCACACAGACTGTTGTTGTCACAAGTAATCATCAAACCTTCCCTCTTTAGTACCCAGACCTACCACTCAACCCCTCTATGCTTATCTACCTATTGTGCTGCTCCATGGGCTAGCCTGCCTGCCCCAGACAGGGATAGCCATCTACCTAACCATTGCAATTATCTATGTTTTACTGTATGATTTATCTTTAACCATCTTTATTCCTAATCCATATGTATTTATATTATGGTTAACTGTATTCTTAATCCCCCCCACCCTTTCCAGGGATGGGGAATCATGATTGCCCAAACTGACTATTGTATATGTATTATAATGCTTTTATGTTATGATCATTTATTCCTATCCATGTAGTTATTGTTTGTTGTATATAGCTTTAGTATCCTTTACCCCTTCAATAAAGTGACAACTGAAATAGATGTTGATTCTTGTCTAGTGAATGCTAGAGAAGCATAGCTTCTCTATAGTAAGGTGTCCACGTCTGTTCACACTGCCGTAGTCTTTATTCGAACTCTGGTGTCTGCCATTTACCCTAGGCGGATACCACAAATACACATTACTGCATACTTCCTACTTTTTAGAAAACTGCCATTTGAGAAGAAAATTTTTAGTAGCGAAGCTACTCTATAGTTCGAAATTTCCATCCATCCATCCATCCGTCCGTCCGTCTGTCCGTCTGTCTGTCCGTCTGAGACAGAAAGGGGGAATCGTGATTTTCTCGGCTCCTATAAAAGATAGAGAGCTGAAATTTTCAGGAATTAATTATGTTAACAGTCTTCATATTTTTGTGTTCTTCATTAAGATTTGTCAGTTGGTTGGGGTGCTAGATCGATTCCTACATTTTAAAGTTTTCATGATTTTCTCAACTCATATTCAACACAGATGACTGAAATTTTCAGGGATTCAATACTTCCATATTCTGCATACTTTTATTAAGTTTATCGAGATTTTCTTATTGGTTGGGGTGCTAGTTTGATTCCTAGATTTTTAGGTTTTCATGATTTTGTTTGCTTCTATTTGAGATAGGTGGCTGATATTTTTAAGGATTAAACAAGTTCACAATTTACATATCCCCACAAAGTTTCATTAAGATTTGCTAATTTGCTAAGGTGCTAGATCAATTCCTAGATCTTCAAATTATAAATCTTACAAGGTTTCGTGATATTTTAGTTTAATGTTTTTTTTTATGAAAGTTTTATAAAGTTAATTTTTTCCGGATATCCATCCATAATTTTTTGCTTTGCTACTAATGGATTAATGGATGTTGTCATCCTTGTTTTATAAATTAACCATATCAATAATATTTGTCTGTATATATAAATGTATATAATACTAATTTAATTCATTTATTATTGTTGTTTTCTTTTCTATGTATGTACAGTACACCCAAGAATAATAAATCTAATCTAATCTAATACATTCTAATATCTTTTAGGAGAAAATCCTGTTCAGCAGTTACTGTAAATAAAAAAATGCAGGTAATTAGATTATTCTAGAGTTGCTATGACATCACACAAAGTAGAAATAGGGAAATTAAGTTAAAGAACAGAATTAAGGATTTAGATTGAGGAAGTTGAATGCCTTGGTCCGGAAACAGTGATGAGCTTTATATTAAAAATCAGTTTTTAGTTTTCTGAGAAGTGTTGAGCTTAGTGTATGTGGACAATTACCTCGTCCCTAACTTTAAATTTACAATTGTATTAGTGTTTCTCTAACGTTCAACAGAAAACCAACTCTTTGATTGTACGACCTTTTTATTGATGTCCTTGTGTGTTAATGAGTCGCCTGTTATAGGCCAAGCATCCATAACAATATTTCATTCTTTTGCAACAATAGGAACTAATTCAAACATCTTTTAGTATAAACTTGGATCTTTGAGATTAACTACCAGAATACATTAATAGCTACACAAAGATTAAAAGTAAAGTACGAAACTAGATTATCAACCCACGGATATGGATATGACATTTGAATTAAAAAAGCACCAATTTGTCACAAACTATTCCGCCAATAAAAAACAATGTTTTTATTTTGTTAGAAAGGGTTCCATTCCATTTTCATTAATTAAAAGCTTTCTTGTTTCTTTTCAAAATTTGCCACTTACAAAAGACATAATAAAACATGTGAAACTTTGGAAAAAGACCTTTTTCTTTCATTGTCTTATACCTGATTCACGGATTACTATATATGTATAACATTTAAGGCATGCTGTTGTAATTCAAAATGAGTATATCGGAAAAAAGTTTTTTGTTTGGATTATTTATCTCTTAAATCTTAGAACCCTTTATGTGTGACACATAACAATTTAATGTAATTAAATAGAATACACTTTCTGATTAAATACATTCTAGAAAAAGAAGAAAGAGATTTTTCTTTCTTTTTTATATTTTTTTCTACATTAAGAAATAATATTTAAAATCTTAGATAACTTTAGATAGTGCTTTATATTTAATATATTATAGGAGGAGATCTATGAGATATGCGGAGATGAAATAGGGTTGTACCTTAATATTTAATATATTATAGGAGGAGATCTATGAGATATGTGGAGATGGGATAGGGTTTTACCTGAATATTTTATATATTATAGGAGGAGATTTATGAGATATGTGGAGATGAAATAGGGTTGTACCTGAATATTTAATATATTATAGGAGGAGATCTATAAGATATGCGGAGATAAGATAGGGTTGTACCTGAATATTTAATATATTATAGGAGGAGATCTATGAGATATGCGGAGATGAGATAGGGTTGTACCTGAATATTTAATATATATTATAGGAGGAGATCTATGAGATATGTGGAGATAAGATAGGGTTGTACCTGAATATTTAATATATTATAGGAGGAGATCTATGAGATATGTGGAGATGAAATAGGGTTGTACCTGAATATTTAATATATTATAGGAGGAGATCTATGAGATATGCGGAGATAAGATAGGGTTGTACCTGAATATTTAATATATTATAGGAGGAGATCTATGAGATATGCGGAGATGAAATAGGGTTGTACCTGAATATTTAATATATTATAGGAGGAGATCTATGAGATATGTGGAGATAAGATAGGGTTGTACCTGAATATTAAATATATTATAGGAGGAGATCTATGAGATATGTGGAGATAAGATAGGGTTGTACCTGAATATTTAATATATTATAGGAGGAGATCTATGAGATATGCGGAGATGAGATAGGGTTGTACCTGAATATTTAATATATTATAGGAGGAGATCTATGAGATATGCGGAGATGAAATAGGGCTGTACCTGAATATTTAATATATATTATAGGAGGAGATCTATGAGATATGCGGAGATGAAATTAGGTTGTACCTGAATATTTAATATATTATAGGAGGAGATCTATGAGATATGCGGAGATGAGATAGGGTTGTACCTGAATATTTAATATATTATAGGAGGAGATCTATGAGATATGCGGAGATGAGATAGGGTTGTACCTGAATATTTAATATATTATAGGAGGAGATCTATGAGATATGCGGAGATGAGATAGGGTTGTACCTGAATGGTTTGAACACAAGAGTGTGTGCCTCACAGCAACAAATATAGTTTGATACATTCTTGGATTATTGTATTTTATAACTAAGCAATTAGATACATGTTTGGATTATTGTATCTTGGAAAGAGAAATATATCTCAATAAGTTGACTACAAAAACACTACCTTTTTTTCATTCTTTGATAAATGTGTTTTTTTTCTAGCCCTACAGTGATTCTTCCTTTTAATGCTTTATCCTTTATGGGCACTAATAATCTGAAGCTCTCTTAAACCTAACCTGAAATAAGGGTAAAAAAGTATTTTTTCTGTAAGTATAGGTTCAATAGCAGAGAAAACTATAATGTACTATGATATTTTTTATTTGAAGGCATAAAACCAGTAAAAATTTCAAAATTTGATAAATAAATAGTACATTAGTTCTCCTTAAACGCAGAATATTTCTTTATAATCCTATTTTTATACCAATATTTTCAAATTAAATGTTTTGCGATTTTATAGAAACAATTGACGTCTATATCTCGGAATGCTACTATTATGTAGATTTTTAAGTCGCACAAATTCTCTTTTAATCCTCTTTTTTTCGGAAACAAGATAGCAATCTTTCATAATTAACAAAACAAACCTTTTAACATAATTATTTTATGAAAAACCTAAAAAACTTTGATAGTTACCCCAACTTAGGACATTGAATGTGAACCTGATTTGATAAAATCAAGGGCTTTAAATAATGTGTTTTTATATATTTAATTTGAATTAATAAATAGATATGAATATTTGAAGAATTCAAATAAAATAGGGGGATATATCAATCAATTTAGAGGAAGGTATATCTCTCCCCCCCCCCCCCTCTTAAAAAAGGGGGTAAACTCAAGTTAGGAAAAAACTACAAAATAATTATTCTTTGGTATTTCATCTATCCAATATATAAGTGTTTTTTTTATAAAAATATTATTTGTAATAATTGTTTAAAGAAATTTTATAAATATTTATTGTAGAATTAGTGATTTTGTAATTGTTTGTATTTACAATAAAGACTCTTATTTAACTTTTACTTTGTTATATTTTACTTAATTCTAATTCGTGTTTCATTTATTTGCAGCTTCAGTTTTATGTAGCAACAAGCTTAACAGCTGCTTAAATGAAAATATTTGGAAGCCGATCATTTTGTAAATCAGTCGCCACACGAACACCGTAATAGTGTCTGACTGATTATGACGTAACAAAAAAAAAATTAGCCAATGAGAGGCCGTTATTGACCAATGGTAAAATTTATAGTGGCCTCTCATTGGCTAATTTTTTTTGTTACGTCATAATCAGTCAGACACTATTACAGTGTTCTCGCCACACCGACAACTTTCCTCACTTACAGTCGCATTGACGAATAATCATCAAATTTCCCTCACATTTGAAAGAAAACTTATATTTAAATCATATATTAAAATCAGCAATGGTAACACTAATAAAAAAAAACATCTAAAGCATCTTAATTGGTAACAAAAGTATATATAGCCCAATTAGACTCTAACAAAACATTTAACAACTCATTTTTCATAAAAATATAACACATAAAAACACTTAGATTTGTTTTACCTAAAAATGAATTTAAATAGCATTGAATTGTACAGGAATAGTTAATATTGGCTTAATCCCTAGTCACATGTTTAGGTATACTATAGTTGGGTTTAATAATTTCATGCCGAAATTTAGATACTTTATTCTTTGAAGGAAAGTCATAAAAACTTTAAATAGTGCAACTAAATAGGTTGAAGTAACTCTAAGAAGTGAATTCATTCCAATCAACTTCAACGCTAGTTTCCTTAAAAACATCATCATTTTCAGGAGGTATATCCTCCAGTGTTACCTTTTCTAGACCACTAATTGGTGCATTTATTGGCATTTTTGGTGTTAGGGAGGGTGTTGAATCTAGTTGATAAACGCCTTGCTGATGGGATTTCTTTTGATGTTGAGCTTGGCCAATAAGAGGGTTACTTGGGAGTTGTTCAACAGTCAGCTGACTGGAATCTTGTGCTGGTCCAATCAACTGATTGCTTGACCGTGCTTTCCCAATCAGCTGGTTGCTTGATTGTGCTTGCCCAATCAGCTGATTGCTTGATTGTGCTGGACCAACAAGAAGTTCACTTTGCTGTGTTTGACCAATGAGCTGAGTGCTTTGCTGAAATGTTTGGCCAATGATAAGATTTGATTGTTGTGCTGATTCTTGCTGACTTGTTGTTGGCATTAATAAAGGTGCTGCTTGTGATATGTTCACATTAGGATGTTGATCAAATACTGATTTTTCAGGTAAAATAGTTGAGGAACTTTGTATGGGCATAAGCACTGGCGGAGGGTTGGCTGGACTGGTAAAATAGTTTTGATGTTGATGACTCAATGAATCTTGCATTTGATTAGTTAGTCCTAGTAATGGCTGCTCTGAATTCATGTTTAGGCCATTTAAATCTGAACTAGATGAATTAGAGCTGAAGTTTAATCCTTCTAAGCCTTGGATTAATGCATGTGATGTGGCCTGCTCTGGAAAACCACTGTTGCCACCGCCCAAAAGATCATCAGCATTATCAGCAGCAGATGCGTTGGTTAGATTGGAGTCTGTAAGTGCATCCGTTCCTTCTTCTTCCTCTACTTCATCCTTAATAAAGTTATCATTACCGATTCTTTCATTACACACTGATTTATCTTATGTAAGATTGTAGATATATGGAATACTATGGAAGAAATACAAACTTGTTATATAAAGAGAGGGGTAGATTTCGGGAAAAATCCGTAAAGGTTATGTGTTATAAGTTAAAAACAGTAGTAGAACGATAAAATGTGTTAACTTTAAAAAAAAATTTGTCTATAGTTCTTTTCAATAAGAACTACACATATTTATAAATATAAAATTAATTTACTTTGCTGTTGATTATAATGATAGAGAGTTAACTTTAAGATATCTTTGGCCAAGTGCCTACTCTATAACTCAGTTTGCCCATCTGCTTCTTAACTTTTTATTTATGGCATTGATTAAGAAATTAATGATGTTGTCATCCTTGCTTTAGAACTATTAATCAAGGTTCGGCCTCAAATTTAAATCTGTTTGGATGATTTGCATTTTTTTAAAATATAGTTATTTTTGGATTAAGATTAGACTTCCAGCAACCTTTTAAAAATTGTATAAGGTTGATTACCCTGAGGGTTACTGGCTGCTGACGCGTGGCTGCCGAGCCCTGCTAGTAATAGACCCAAAACATTTATTTTTTTTATATAATTTGTTAATGCATAAATGCACAATGCCTGTATTATATTCATAATACTACAAGCACAGCAACTTTAAAGTATATACTTTCCTTTTTTTATGTTACAGAATATATTAATCGATCATTTTTTTGCAAAAAGAGAAAAAAAAAAATTTTCTAATTAAAAAATTTGATTTCACTAAATTTAATTAAAATTGTTGGATAAGCATTCAGCCATTATCTGGAATGATAATTCCTTTTAATTTGCTCTTTCTTTAAAAATCCTTTAAAATTTTATTTTGCGATAAAATCTTTGTTTTATTGTTTATTACACAAAAAAAGAATTAAATATTCAAAAATAGTTAATGATTTTAATTGAACCAATTTCTTAACCACTACTCCCCCCCTTCCCCCAACGGAGTTTGGGCAATAGTCCCTTTCGTAGCAACGCCCCTTAAGGGGCGATCCGTCGTTTTTGAAATGCCTTTATATAGGTTAGGTTAGGTTATATTGGGTTAGGTGATTGCCTAGCAGGGGCTAGAAATAGGAAAAAAGTTACTGTGAAAAAAAGTTAAGGTGCGATGCCAAGAAAAGGACTATACCCGGAGTTTGGGCTTCTAAAACTTTTGGAATATTTAGAAAAATTCCTTTTCCTTTTTTGAAAAATAGCCTTTTGAACTTTGTGCTCAATATATTGCTTTGTCCTATGCATATGAATACTTTTTATCAAGGTTTACAAATATCCATAAGTATAAGAAGCAAAGCACAAAAATCACGAATGACCAAACGGACAAAATGAGATATAGAGCAGATGTTAAAAAGGCAAAGAAAAAGAAAGAACGAAAGAAAAAGAAAGAGAGAGGAGGGGTAGATAAATATATAGGAAATCACTATACATACGGTCATTTTAAATTTTAGAGTTGCCCATTCCAACAGATCTAAATTATTACACACCTCGTATTGGCAGGAAGTATTGTACTGAAATGCCTGGTTACCCAACTGTAGCTCTATGGGGAAAAGTTTTACTCCATCAAACATTTTCTGACAATCTACAACAAAATCATCTCTTTTAATTAAATAATTTTATAATTCTACAAAATGGAGGAGGGGGGGGGGGCGTTGATTTTGTAAAGTTCCCGTAATCAATGTATGAACAATACAAATCATGTATAGATTCATAGAAATTTGTATTACCAGAAAAAGTAGCTTTTTAACTGAATAAATATTTTAGATTATATTAATCAATACCAGTTATGATGTAATGTTTTAATTTGTTTGATTTTTCTTAGTGACCTTCATACTTGATTTACGTCATATCACCCCTCCTTTTTTATAACAAATATTTTTAATTTATACTTTTTTCATTTAATTTTTTTTTTCATTACAGAATTTATTTTCTCTACAAACAAACAAGAATGTCATCCTAGGGATATAAGAGAAACACACTTGCCAGTGAATTGATGTACATCCCATGTACATTGATGTATGGAGATAATAGTTATTTCTTACATCGTATTATAAACAGCTTTCCGCGGATATAGAATGTACATTTTTATATTCGTAGAAAGCTGGATATAATTCGATGCTAGACATAGTTTTTTTCGTATAGATGAGAACCGGTTCCTATCCACCGGATTCGAATAAATACGAGAAACATTATTACTCCTTCTGTAGATTACAATATTGGTTGAAACGTGTGGACACTCAACTTAATGACCCAACCAAAATTCAATAAAAGTCTCAAAGTTGTTAAGCTAACATAAACTTTTTGAATTGGTGTAATAAACGGGCCAATGTCCCCTCCCTCCCTGAGATAATCCGCTCTATTAAACTGACATGAATTTATAATGGTAACTCTGTACCTAGATGGAAAATAGTGAGAGATTCCATAAGCCTTCTCAACTGATGAACAATATCCTGAATTAAATAAAATATCCATAAAAGCAAAGCTTCTTAAATAAGACAGTCATACTGAAGAACATTAATAAACATTAAATGTCGCCGCTTTTAGTATAGGAATATGGTATAGCCAACAAGTTAGATAGAATAATATTTTTGGGTCAGATAAAAAGGTGGTCTATTCTACTAAGTGCTGGCCCCCAAAATCAAGTATATGTTTCGTGATTTCTTTTCGAATTAATTTCGTTGTTGGTATAAGCTGCTTTTTATATCGATTGTGAAGAAATTAATATCATCTAAAAATCTAAATTTGATGCATGTATTTAATTAAGGCTCTGCAGATGTATTTACATTTTATAGTCATAGAGATTCTACGATTAAAACATTATCATATGGAAATTTTAAATCCTCGTTCGGCTCCAACATGACTATAAATATTAAACAATTAAAGCTAACAGTAACGGATTGAACGTTTGGGCATTTATATTGAAAAGCTTTGCTTACAAAAATACTAAAAAATCCACCAGATTAAGGCAGATAATCAGTATTGTATAAGATTATGAGACACAATGCGTATATTTTGTTAAATCATGTAATAAATAAATAACCATAAAAGTATGTTTAAGAACCATTTACCTTAATAGCAAAAAAATACTGAATTTTTCTAAATTGTATCTAACTGTAACAGAAATTATCTTGAAACCATTAAGTTTTATACCTGTACATGTTTGTTATCAAGAAGCTCCATTTTTACAAGCACATCTGAACGCAAAGCGGCGAACCTTAAAAGGTGTAAATCATAATAAATGGAAAAAAAGGGATCAAATCATATGTACTACACAGATAATTTTCGGTACTTTTATAGTCAAGCTCAAATTTGCACTTCATTATAGCCCTTTGAAAATTATTTGAACATCGAGGTCGGCTAGAGATATCAAGCGTAAACTCAGACTTCATTATATAAAAGTAACATGATCTCTGTCTGTGTGTCTGTAACGATGGATCTCGCTAACCGCTGAACCGATATGGTAGGAAAAAAGGTAGAAAAATCACTCTCCCCACAAAAAAATCTTTTTCTTTTTAAATCACCCTTCCTCCCAATCCTCCCCTCATTGAGGCCTCTAGGGGCGCAGCCACTAGTTTTATACATGCACGATAGCAGTTGAACATCAAGTCTATCTTGACTGACAGAGAGTACAGTAAAATAAAGATAGACGAAAGAAATATATTTATAAATAAAGATAAGATGGATTTAAATTAGATTTAAACAAAATTATAATTTCAAAATTTCACACGGTTTAGGGATATAGCAATGAAAAAGTATAACATTAAATTTATATGTAAAAGTTGCCTTTGGCAGCTGAAAAAGCTTGGGGGAAAGTAGGATTAATAAATTAAATTAATTTGACAGTATCTCCTTCCTTTTCTTTTCTTCTATTCATAGAAATTAATTTCACCAGAAAAAGTAAGTTTTACAAAAAAAACTCTTTACAGAATTTTTATGAAATTGAATATTCTTATCTAAACGTTTTGTTTATAGGTTACCAAATTAGTTCTTGAAAATTACAAAAATCTATTTGACACTAAATGCCCAAAAGTCATGAATTCTCTTTAAAAACGTCCAAGTATCTATTGTTTGGTTCGCCTCTAGGAGATTTTTAGGGAAGGTGAGCAAAATAACTTAAAACCACTCCCAATTTTTAACATTAAAAACTTTAAAAAGAGGCGGGAAATTAAAGTCCCCAATTATTATACTGTTATTGGTTATCTCAGGCTCGGGGCAACATATAACTCATTATCAAGATTACCTGAAAATTACAACCAATTGGTATTGGCAATTTTTTATTAATATTTAACTTCAGAAAAAATAGGGTTCAAAGGGCATTAGGATGCACTTTATACAGTTACCTTTTTCTAGCGTCCGCCCTGCATCTCAGAATAAGCCTGTATTCGTAATTTCCAGTTTCCACCCTGCAAAAATTTGTATTTGATTTTCTTCCAAGAAACTCTTTAAACTCTTTGTTATAATGGACTATTCTAATATATAACGTCATTCGGGATACTTCGGCCAAAAGTCTTAAAATCTATCCCCTTTATAAGCACTATAAAGAGTTTGAAAATTTTTGTATTTTACATTATTACATAAACACATTTACTATACCCGAAATTTCCCTAGTGCAAAGTAAAAAATAAAAAAAAATAAAGCCACTGTTCTTCTAATGATATATATGTTACCTATATAAGGGTTCGTTCATGGCTTGATATGATATATCCTCATCGTCCAATTCTTTTACCTGAAAAATTTAAATTGAAATTAGGAACAAACACCGACATAGAACAATTCTATAAGATGAAACCCAGGTAGCTAGAAACATTACTGTTACATTATATCATAGAATAATTACCTTTAGACAATAAGAAAGATATTCGAACTTGACATCTGCGTATCTCTTGATTGTCAATTTTGTGTCAGGTATAGCCTAAAAGAAATAAGAAATCATGATATGGTCAAAAGATAATCAATTAATAAACACGTTCTGTCATTTAAAAAATAAAACTTTAGGGGTCAAAGTCAACACAAACTAATCCAAACTTTTTACCAATAATTTATCTACTGGGTATCCGTCGCAAACTGAGGTGAATTCTTTATAAAAAACGGTTCTATTGGTATGCTTTGAAAGTCTCTGACCAGCCGCTTGGCCCCTAGGTCATCCTAAAGTTCACAAAGCAAATATTTCCTTGTTCTTTTTTGTTTTACTAAGATAGCTCAAATATCAAGGGAGTAATAAGCGTTTTAAAAAAAATAAGTTTACCACGGAAACCTTGTACATAAGTGGCTTTGTTGATCAAAATTGGCTGGATGGGATATGAATTTATGGTCTGATACCTGATTACAATATTACAGTTTTGCAACTTTGCTTCCTTTAATAGGCATTATTGGCCCTCTTTTTTTTATATATAAAATGGAACCAAAATCTGAAAGTAATTTACCTTAGACAGGTAAGTACCAAGATCTGATAGAATTGGCTTCGTTCGTTTCAACATTTGAATTCCAAATTTTTCCATTTGCCTAAAATTGAAAAATCGTGAAAAATTACCTATTTTTCAAAAATACAATGGTAAATTACTTTGTGCTTTTTCATATACCATATCGTATTATAGACAACTTCTACGAATTACAAAATGAAAAATCATAATATTAAAACCAGTATTGCAAGCTTGGGCCTACGGCTCCTCGAGTCTGACAACACCGGAATTATTTCAGAATTCATCTTTTTACTATCCGCTACTACTAAAGCTGTCTAAAATACAATGAGATAAATAACTATTCAAATGCTTTCCCATGACTCCATGTATTTTCTCGACATCTCAGTTTGAAATTGCATCAAAAGAAACCCTATTTTAATGCAACATTATGCTCGTCATAATCAACAATTTCTTTTAAATTCTATCATAATTTAAAAAAATTTTTATTGGCATACCCTCTTGAGCACTTATACTCTATCCTACCCTCCTTACTTATTTTGAAATAAATTAAAAATTAGGGGCGGGGGTAGTTTTTTATTTTTTTTAAAAAAACTTTAGACCAGATTAGGTTAGGTTATATTGAGTACTTGGAAGCCACACATCGTTAGGACCCAGAGTAGGGGTTAGCATAGGAAAAAAAATAACCCCCCATTCTATTTTTAATTTTAAAAAAGGGGAGGGGATGGGTATTATCAGCACTCACCGTCGACTTGCTAGGTTTTTCTTTAATTCCATATACCTATCCATTTATTACATATCAATTGTTAAAATTATAAATTCTACCTGTGATATTCTCCAAATTCAGAAAAGGCTTCATTTGCTTCTTTTTGTGGCTCTCTGTTTCCAATCTTACAAAACTCATCTCCAAGCTCTGAAAATTAGATAAATCCCAGGTTTTTCTCAAAGTTCCTTGTGGACTCGGAGCACTGACCTCCCACCCCCTGATTTATGAAACAAATAGGGGAAAAACCTCTCTTATTTCAATTGAGTTTTAAAAATAAAGAACATGATAAAAAATAACCTGCATTATTTAATATAAAAAAAGAAGTGTCGATCAAAACTTTTTGGGGAGCACAATTAAATGTGTTTTTTCTTCCTCTTTCTATTACTTTCTTAGTCTGTCTAAAACCAATCAACTATCTTTTTCTGTCTGTATGTTCCTAATCCTTTGCAAGCCAAGAAAAAAATAGATTTTTCGACATATATATTAGAATAAATGTCTAAAAGACAATCGTTTGGGAAATCTTAAGGAAATAGCAGTCTTCCTGCTGTTTTGATAATAAAACATGCATTAGCATTAAATTAATCTGCATATTTTTTTTACCTTTACATACTCTAACAAGATCATAATAGCCAACAAGAACGTTCCTGGTGTGAGCTACCAAGCCTCGGTACATATCCTCTGTTCGTTGGAGTTCTTCTAGCTTCTTTACTAGACTGTCATTGCACAGGATAGCCCTGAAGAGAAAAACAATGTGCTAACCAATGACCTGAAGTGGATTCTTAAAAAAAAACTAGGGTCGCTGCAGCGGCAACGTTAGCTAGATCACCAAATTTTATTTTGAAAAAAGAAAAGTGTTTAAAATCATAGAAAGGTTATCCATTTTGTTAGATTCCTTATATATTTGGAAGATTTAAAAAAAATTTGGTGTACATAGCCGATTCAGCGATACTTAATTTCTTAGTTTTCTGAGATGACCCCTTGATTTTTTAAGAATCGACCTCTGATTGATTTCTTTATTTTAAGAAAGCTTCAAATATGTCCCACCTTTAGGCTTTTTTCTACCCTTTCTAATACAAGGCCCTATTAAATACTTTGGGTGCGTCCGCTTTAGACAAGAAAGGGATGAATAAAAAGTAAAAAAATTGTTTACGTAATTATTCATTTACTTGACGTTAGTAGATAATGAAAAGATTTAGAAAAGGATTAAGAGAATGGGGACACAGAAACAGATTTAGGAAAAAAGTTCCAGCAATTTTAGCGGAGCAACTATAAAAGACATTAACTTCTGGCAGTCTATCTGTATTTCTGCTATTAGTCTATACATTATTGGTGTGTTTTTTCTTTCTCCATTAAAAATTAACCTTTTAATCTGTAGTAGCGGCTACTCCCCTAGAGGGACCAATTTCAGTTTTAAAAAGAAAAAGATGAAAAAAAATTAGTTATGTAACTTCCCTGGAACTATAAAAATCTGTACTGCAAAGGAGAACCATATCGGATCAGTGGTTAGCGATATCCTTCGGTGCATACAAACAGACAGACAGAAAAACATCCTGTTACTTTTATACAATGATTATAATGACTAGCTTTAATCTATGTCATGTGTCTTCTACTTTTGTTGTTGAATGTTTGTCATCTTTATAAAAAGGATTATATTCATTTTAAGAAACAAATATTATTAATCTTTACAGCGGATATAAAACTAATTAAATATTATTAATAATAATTTAATATTGCAAGGGTTAAACAAAATCCTCTAAAGTAAAGCAAATTAATTAAAAAACATGGATGGAATAATAATGAATAAGAATATATGCTTTAATCTTTACAAACACCTTCTTTCATCTTTCATCTTTTATATATAATTTATAGCTTTGCTATAAACAATCTAGAAAAAATACGACAAAAATCTTTCAGCAAGTTTATTATTGTCAGTGTTATTGTGCATATGTGCATTACGTGAATATAAGGAAGTTTTGGGTGAAGGTAGGACAGATTTAAAGACATCCTATTCAAATATCTTTGACTCTAATTTTAGAAAAGCTTCGCTTTTAAAAACAGCTTATGTACCTGGAGAGGCCTAAAGCATCAGCAGTAGAAGCACTCATTCTCTCTACCATGGCATGCTTCACTTTCTTCAACACTATATCCAAACTTTTACCTGGATAAAATATTTGGATTAAGTCGATATTACAAAATTAGGTTTTCTAGACCAAACAGATGGAATAACAGCCTAACAACGTATGTTATTGTTGGGGTCTTTACTTTTCTAGATAATTAGAGGTCTTATTAACTGATAAAATTTTGGTTTTAATCAGTTTAATCAAGCAAAGGCTAATGAAAAGACTTATTTTGAATCTACATATAAAAGTATCATCCAATAGTATTTATTAATCAAATTTAAACTCATTTGTATGCTTACATTTTTTTAGAAGAGGGATTGCCATATTTGTGTCAGGTTTAGAATTCCAGCTGATTTATGAATTTGTAAAGGTTGATTTCCCTGAGGCTTACAGGCAGCTGGTACGTGGCTGCCAAGCCCTGATAATCTTAGACAATAACAAACCTTGTTTTGGATCTGCATGTAGTTTGTTGTACCCGATGACAACCTGATCTGGAGTGCTTTGAATCATCTTGGCCACTTCAACCTTTGTCTTACCCTACAAAATTTCCATTGAATTTTTTATGTTTTATAATTCAAAAAATTTCCATTAAAACAAAAGAGTATTGTTATAAAAGAAAAATATACAATTCATAAAAATTTTAAGAGCATTCATTTTTTGATTAGTTTTTGTGAAATGTTTGAGAGAATTATCACAATGTTCTCATAGTAATCCTTCTCTATATGTGATGTTCTGTTAGTTAGACTGATTGTTACCTTTACATTAGTACCATTAACAGAAAGAATTTCATCTCCACTCTCTAATGTTCCATCTTTGGCTGCTGGGGTGTTGTCAAAAATCTAAATAAAATATTTATTGATTGGCATTTCTGAATATTATCAAAATCCAAGCTTTGTATAATTAGGGGCAGTCCATACATCCCTAAACCCTATTTATAATTATATTATAGTGAAGCTCCTCCCCCAATACTAATTATAATTATATTATACCTTACACTATAGAGACAGGGTGGAGCTCCTCCCCCAATACTAATTATAATTATATTATACCTGTACAATATAGAGACAGAGTGGAGCTCCTCCCCCAATACTAATTACAATTATATTATACCTGTACAATATAGAGACAGAGTGGAGCTCCTCCCCCAATACTAATCATAATTATATTATACCTGTACAATATAGAGACAGGGGCAAAGTGGAGCTCCTCCCCCAATACTAATTCCAATCATATTTCCATCATCTTTGTGGATTGTCAGCTTTCCTGAGGTCACCCTCATACCCCTAAAAACATGGACATAAATTATATATTGCAAATAAGCTACCTGTAATTTACCTTTATCTGAAATCAGACCACTGATAATTGTTTTTTAAAAAACTTTTCAGTTTTTAATATCCGGCTAGATCCCGAATATTAAAACTACCCGGCCGGATATTCGGCAATTAACATTTTATATAATACTACAAAAATCCCTACTTTAGATTTTAAATAACTGTAATTATCTTATTTTTGAATATAGAAGAAATTTTTTTTTCAGAAAATGTTTATTTATATGAAAATTTTATATTAGAAATCTCAAAATATGATATTTGGCGGTGACAGATGTACTTGGCAGTTGCCAGCCACCGCAGCTGGCAGTCAGCAGCTAAACGGCAGCCACTTTTTACGATTTATTTTTTATTTTTTGGCTATTTCAATATCTGGTTAATTGGCACTATAAATCAGTCGGATATCTGGTATTTGGTATCCGGCCAAATAAGTATCTGGCCCAACCCTAGTTTTAATATCCTGTATCCAACCAGATATTGCGAATGACCGGATATCCGGCCCAACCCTACTTTTCAGTAAGCTTAATTCATATCATTAGGTTATTAAGGTCTTTTTTGCATGTTGCTTACCTTTAACAAAAATACAAAGGCAAATTTTTTTGTTCTGTTTAAAACTTAAGGAAGGGAGGGGGGGGGGACTCATCTCGCAGCAAATTAAAAAAGCATGTGCACATCACTGAAAAGAACACTGTTGAAACCTACCTTCTATCTTCTGGTAAATCAAGACTATAGTAATCATGTTTAATATACATGTAATGTGCATATTCCATTCTAGCAAACGACATACAGCTTTAAATATGCAAAAAATGTTGTTTTTTCATTAAAAGCACATTTAAGAAATTTATCATAATAACATAATTTGCTTTTATCCGTAGGTTTATTCAGCTGTTTTAAGATAAATGCTTAATTTTTGTTTAAAAACTGCGCATATGATGCTTTTCGAAAACTTAAGTACTGCGTAAGCTGTGCTATCTATTGAAAGCCTTGTCCTTGTGCAAAAAAAGGTATAATATTTTTTTTTAAAGTATTAAATAAAATAACAATTATGAACAAAATATTACTAAAACTAAGTAAAAATCTATGAAAGCAGCTGTAAAATATGTTTATATGTATGTTAGTAATAAAATCAATTATCTCATATTTCAGGTAGAACAATTTAATGTAGAGTTCTTTGATCTATATAATTAATAAGTATCAATGCAACTACTCTATAATCAAGGTTCGTATGTCCTTCACTTAAGTATGTAAAAATGTACAGTTTATCTTTATCTAATTCTCACCCAAATTTATCACCTCTATTATCTCACAATTCCCAATCTTCTCCTGCATCCATACAAGTTATTGATTATTGTTCAAATTCATAAAATCTGTATCATTTCTCTCATTACTTTTTTACTATCCCTTTGTTCGCTATGATAGTTAAACCGTCCTCAAACTCTTATTCTGTTTTTAACTTGACCTCTGACCAACTTTTAGTTTTTCTTCAAACATATTCATGGCTTGGATTTGTTGTGCTGCTTAATGACCAAAGTATTCTTGTTTATTAGAAAAACGAATTCTATATACAGCTTTTCTATTCACTTTTTTTTATTAAAATAAACATCATCAAATAAAGTTTAAATGATATAATTATTTCACTTTGATATAAGTAAAGCGTTTGACTAAATTAAAATGATGACTAATGGAATAGAAAACACATGTGTCCTGTATATTCCCTTCTTGATAACGAATCTACAATATATGTATAAACATCCGCATATCTGTCAGTTCGTTTGGATAGTTTTCCACATTTTTTTGTCGGTATTATTATTACTTTTTACGTCAATCCATAAGCCGATTTTAAAGCTTTAATCATATACCAAATTCTTTTTAATTTTCACGTGTTTAATGTGTTTAAATATATATGTATAATTAGAAAATTTATATGAAATTAAATCAAATTTTCAATTAAGTTCTCAATGGAAAATCTATGAACTAAGAACTTATGATCCTAAAAGATAATTAACTTGTTATGTCTTCAGACAAATAAATGAAATCTTTATTAAGTCTCACTATAAATAAAATTTAAAAATGAAATCAACTAAAGGGGTAAATTTACGGCCTTCTCCAGGGCTTAATTACTCCTTGCTATGTAATTTTTAAAATGATTTAATATGTGTATCTAATAATTAAATGTATTGCATTAGTTAATAAATTATATTTCCAATATTAATGTATACAAAATATTTGTATTGTTTCTTTATAATAGTAAATAAGAAGTAATTTGAAACTTTGAAAATAAATTATAAAATAGTGCATCATTTATTTCTAAATATAACAAGGATGTGTATCACAACATTTAAAATTAGCGATTAGCGAATTCAATTCAATAAATGAAACTTAAAATATTGAATACGGAAAATGGTACATATCTTATTATATAAAGTAGTAAGCTTTTTTGTCTGTAGCTAAGGATTTTGCTACTAGATGAACCTATGTATATGGTTCTCTTTTACAGTGAAGCTTTTTATGAGTTTTAGGCTATTTTTTAGCCCTTCCATTTCCCTCCCCAAATATATCTCTTGAATGCTAAGGGCACCACCGACCGCTAGTCATGACAATAATAATATATGAATCTAAATAGTAAGTATAGCATGTTTACCCGGCCCAATAACGTCATGGACGGTCTTAAGGACAGTCACTATTAGTCATACAAAAGCTTTGCTTCTATAAAAGGCTATCACCAAAATAAGTAATTCTATTTCATCATAAAATATGACTTCATGGCAGCGCATCTACTCTATAGATTGTAATGTAAACTACCTCAGGTCCTCTTCATCATAATATCTCCACATAGTTCTAACTTCAACCTTTTATTCACAAAGTTTTATTTTCAACTATCCATGCAAAATTTAGCGTGAAAATTGTAAAATTACAAAGAAACACACTTGAAGTAAATTGTGTAAAATTTATCTTTTAACACAATAGCATAAATGTTCATACGTAGCGCAGCTTTCATATAAACCCAGACCAAACATATCTTAATGACCACGAAACTGTAGAAAATGAGTAAAGTGAAAAACAAACATGTCAATCAATAGAAAATTGTGCAATAGATTCGCAATGCCCTAAAGTACATTGTTAAGTCATTTTATAATACGTAGGTCATGTGGTGAGATCGTTATACTACAAGTTAGGGAGTAGCTTTGCTCTTAAAGATATAGAGAATAGTTGAAAATAAGAAACGAAATAACTTCAGATGTATTGACAGGAACGTAACCTAGTTTAAATCAATCAATAAGCAACTCCTCTTAATTTATAGTAGTATCATATTTCTATATAATATTTATTTCTTAAGAAATTTAAAGGAACGCAAAAATTACCCTAAACTGTTTTTAATGATAATTATACATTAAGATATTTTTTTTATAGTCAAGAATCTAATTAATACTTTCTTTTTCTCATAATAAGTTGTTTGAGTCGAATTATTGAATAATAAAGTCTTTTTTTACGTAATTTGATATAAACTACCTAAAACTTCTTTGTTAATTCAGTTGTAGTTTATTAAACGTAAAACAACAGAAAGCAATATACAAAATTAGATTTTTTAATCAAATGATAATTTAAGTCAAACCAACTTAAAGTAAACAAGGTTGACAACAATTCTAAATGCGAAGTTTAAAAAGAAGTTGTTTATGGTTCCTAATTTATTTCTTGACATTATGTATCACTGTATAGCACAATATTATATTTATTTGAATCACTTTGCTGGTCAACTATATCTTTAATACTACTTAACAATCCGTAGTATTTCTATGTTGTTTTTCCACCATTTTTTCTCAATGATTTATTTCTTTGATATTCGATTCATATCATAGTTTCATAACAATATTTTTCCTAAACATTTATATATTTTTCATAAAATGTAGAAAGGAATACAGAAAGGAATACTATTTAAAAACAGCTGTTTATTATATTATTACATATGTCTTTTATATTTGTCATTTGATTGCTCACATATGTTATTCTCATATGAAAATGACAGGATGTGAGTCTGTCTTCTGTGTGTCTGTACCAAACAAGATCTCGCTGACCAACTCGACCGATAAGGCTCTCCAGGGAAGCTTTTTATAGCCCTAGAGGAAGTTTTTTTCTTTTGTGAGTTTGGGGGTAATCTCTTACAAAATAGAAAAAAGAATGGCCCTGTAAAGGAGAGGCATATAAGTCCATGAGCTAAAGAGCTTTTTCGGTACATACAGACTGATAGACACTCCAACATCTTATTACTTATATGTGTAAAAAGTAAAATCAATACCTGGATGAGGGCGAATCACAATTATTCGACAGATTTTTAAGACTTTATTATGCGTTTCATTAATTAATTTTCTAAACATTTTGTTTTTAGGTATTTGCATGGGCACTAATTTTGGGCGTGATTGGCCATTCAATCAATAGAAGCCCAAATCTGCAGAGTACCAAAATGAATCTTCCCTGAAAAAAATAACATAATCGTTTAAGTTGATAGAGGCGAAACAGACGGACATCCCACTGTCTTTTTTACATACTAGCGACTGCGAGCAATAGCCTCTAGAGGCATAGATATTTGGTAAAGGCGAGTTTGATCATCAGCAACTCAAAGGTCTATAACAAAACTGAAACAAGCAATTTCAGTGATATTATGCTTTAAAAACAAAATATACATTAAAGATAAGAACTGCTATACTTACAAAGAATCTTCCTCTCCAGAGGGATCTTCGTCAAGTAGGGACGCGAACATAGTATCTCTCAACCTGAAATTTACAGTTTAACTTTATCAAAATAGATTTCTGAATACTTTTATAAAAATTTAACAAACTTTAGTTCTGTAATTATTATTAAATTAATTGATTTAAAAAAACGAAAATTATCACAACAATAAAAAATTCAATGATTTTTACTACCACTTATTTACACACTTGTACTTCTTTGCAAAAATATTTTTATACTAAAAATATTTTTCTTTTGAATTCAAAATCTTTTTATAACAGTTGTAAAAAATATTTGAAATATCTTTTTATAATCTAATCTAAAAATAAACATATGTTTTTATTATTAAGAAAACAAACTATCAAAACCCTTAGAAAGAAATGGTAAATAAAAGATTGGTTGCAGAAAGGAAAGTAATTCCAGAGTAGGAAAGTATAGAAGAAAGCAAACAAAATATTGGATATTCTCTGATATTATTCAAAAAAATTTTCTTATTAGTAAGACGACATTCATATGCGCGCTCCGAATGCCCCGTGCATTTATACACAACTCCCGCGCTGTTCTCATCTCCTAGCAGTTGTTGAGCTAAATGTTCTGCAAGTTGGATTTTATTTAGATGATGCAAACAAACTTTATAACAATTTGTTACATGTGTACATGCGGTTTTGTTTGTTTGTCCCCTAGAATCATTGTACAGTCACACACTACAAAGGTAAAAATGTATTTATGTTTGTGCACAAAAAAGGGAGTGTGTGTTTGTTTGTGTTATTAGGTTTTTGTATGTTTTTTTGTGTGTGTATATTTACCAAGATGTATTTTTGTGCATAACTTATTATATGACGGAAATTTTTACATATTTAAGAACTTATCTCTTTCTTCAACTAAATCCAAATGAAATTAAAGAAGTAAATGAATAAACTTTATGTATCAGCTCCTCATTTATTTATATAATGTATTCTATAAAATGAAATATTTCATGGTATCATTTTTTAAAGACTTGAAATGATTTACACATAAAATAAAAAATCAATAATCAACCGCTGTGATTGATAAATTGTATATAGAATAATATAATATGTATAATAAACAGAACAAATAAGAGCCCCCACCACTCTTACTCTGATATCCTAATAGAAATTATAGCAAAATCGATTTTGAAGACACATGATAAAACCAATAAATATTATATAATCCTCATTGAATAAATAATAAGTATGTGTATGTGTGTTTAATTGATATAATGGGGAAATAAAATACATATTTTTTTAAAGGAAACAAGGACAATTATGTCCAAATATAACGACGTTATTAAATAACCTATAAAAAAGCTTTTATACATCTTAGATATGGATTTAGATAATTATAAGAAAATTTTCAATAAAAATTACTTATATTTACAAGTTGTTCAGATCACATATAACGGCTAGAGAGTAATGGCACTCTGTTAATACGGAAAATAGACATTTAATACTAAATTTTTAGGGAAAATATTGTCAATAAATCACTAAAAACAGTTTGTTTTCACATCATTTGTTTTTTTAGATTAAAAAATCAATCAACAAACAAGGATAGGATAATATGGTCATTTAATCTTACGTTAAATGAAATAAAGCCATATTGATCAAAAGGTTTACTTTTTAACCTATACTAGCGGCTTCGCCCCTAGCCTATAGGTGCTTTGCCCCAAGAGGTAATAAAAAAAGGGGGGATTTTTTGGGTGTTGGGTGGGTTGTGGGTGTCCCACCCTCAAGAAAATAGCCTAAAACCACCACAGGACCAATAGGTATATTCCCTGAAGATTAGAATCCAGTCGGTTCAGTGGTTGCCGAGTTATTAAGGGACGGACAGACAGACGGACAGACGGACGGACGGACAGACAGACATTATTCTACTTTGTAGTATAGATAGCATATTCTACTGATTCAATGTTGTGCTGCATTTATGATATCCTAGTAGCTTCGCCCTTATTTTTTACATTAGAGGGAGTTTGGATTTTCCCTAATAAGCAATATTTTTTGTATTCAAGAATATCCCTTTCAGTAAGGCTTTTCTGAGTAGCTCTCTGTAAGTCTTAGAGCTGTTTTAATTTTTACTCCTCCCTAATACTCTCATAAACTAGCCCTTAATGTTAATTTGGACATGTTAGAATTTTTCAAACTTGGCATGGTGATTAAGATATATAAGTTTTCCGGAATTTTAAAGTTAGGGGGAGATTTGAAATCTGCATCAAATTTTAAGGATTTTTTATAAAATTAGTTTTTTGTATAATTCTTTATCTAAAAGCGGAAATACATTTTAAGTTAATTAATTTTGACCAATAGGATAGGTGGATTTTAAACTACCTCCGCTCTAATTGGTTGAATGATGTACGACATCCATTCAGAGCGCAGATTTTTTAAATCCACCAATCACAGATGCCAAAATTATTTAACTTAAATTGAATTTCTGCTTTTAGATAGAGAATTATACAAAAAACGAATTTTATAAAAAATCCATAAAATTTGATGCAGATTTCAAATCGCCCCCTAACTTTAAAATTCCGGAAAACTTATATATCTTAATGGTGATTTCTATAGAATATAGGTATGATGTTGATTTTTAACCTTTTTGACAACAATCTTTTTATGTGTTATAATTATCTCATTCATCTAAGTTTTTAATGCTGATTTCTACAAGGTACAATGGTATAAGCGAAGCATCTTTGTAATCAAGTTCTATGTAACATGTATTAATGTTCGTAGATGATCAAATGATTAATGTGACGTTATAAAATGAGGGAGATGAGAGGAGAGGAGAAGAGGGAAAGAAAACCCCTAACAACGTCACATGGATTATTTTTGACACAATTTTAATACAATTTGGGCTTTGTCAAAGATCAATCTGAAACTGAATTGTACTTTGAAGCTTTTTTGCTTACCTCTTTCGCTTGATTTGTTGCATTTTACCAAAAACATACCAATAGAAGCTGCGCTTCCGAAAATGGTATACCATACATCCGGACGGACGAACGAACGTAAATGTGGTTGAGAGAGGAGCGGGGTGAGGGGAGGGGAAGGAGCAGTAGCGTGTGGGAGCATAGGAGAATGTTCATACAAAACTAAACAATATATGTGAAGCAACAAGGACTTGTATGTTCAAATGAGATCAGCGATAACAAGCAACCAATATTTTTAAGAAACACTAAATTTAAGAATTTTTAATATCTGAGGATATTGAAATAAAAATTTATAAGACTAAAACCAGTTGTGTAAGCCATAGTAAAAACTTTTGTATAGTATAGACGATAAACGGTTCTTATCCAGCGGATATTAATCGGTTTCTTAGCCATACTGGATTTTTTATGGCCATGGACTTGTGTCAAAGGGGCATTCAAAGACCCCCCCTCAAAAAAAATCTTCTGACTTTTTTTTCAATTTGAAAAAATAGCTTCAGGGTGATGCTCTAACCCTGCATTTATATCATTTTTTCTGTCAAGTTCTAAAAATTAGTATTTTAGCTAGATCGTACGACACACACATGTGAGAATATCGCGAGTGTGTGAGTGTGTATGTGTGTATATGTGGTACTCACCCCTCATCAGTGTGTGTCTTATCGTGTGCATAGCTTAGTCAAACTTTCTCCAACATCACACTTTTTCAGTGCATTTTAAATCATATAGAAAAATATCTTTAAAAATATATTACAAAGTGTTATAACATAAAAATGATCAGATAATGTTAAAAACTCACTAATTAATCCAAAAGGTAAGAATTTTGTTATTTTTTTATGAACATCCTTTTTCTGTAAGTGACTGATTTTGAAATAGTGACTCGCACTTTTTAGTGAAGTATGTTATGAAATTATCAATTTAAAATCATGCTCTAATTTGTAAAGAAATCTATTGGTGACATTGAATTTATTGAATAAAAGGGAAATGAAAAATACTTTTCATTTTTAGTGTATTTTACTTTTAAACTAATAAATAACCCTTTAAAAAAAATGGTTTACTTTTTTTCTTTGTAGTACTTGAATTTATGAGCTATTTCGAGGTCAAGTCATGTCTCAATGTGGTTTTACAGAAAATTGAATCGACAAATAAATCTTTCAAAGATATTGATTCTATATAATATTTTCTTTCTGTAAGATAAGACTTAAATGGTATTAATTAAAATAAAATTTAAAATCAACGGGAGTTAGGTTGCCGCGTATCCTCGGTTGTTGAAAAAAGGCCTGTTTTGCTTTAGATGCAAAAAGTAAGCTCTCCTGCGGCTGTCGATTTTTATAATAATGGTAGCAGCAGCTGGATAAGTACAAAGCTGCAAAGTCAATGCGACTGCGGTTTGTTAACAGCTAACTAAGGTCTTTGAATAGAATAATTCTAACCTGGTTTGACTCTTGCTTTTAAGAAAAAGGCCGAATATATTCGATTTATTTCGCCACAGGAATGTACCAATTTGAAAAAGAAAAAAGGGGACGAAAAATATTGTATAATAGGATAATCTTTTTACATAAAGTATTAACTAGATTAATCATTTTACTTAATTTGTCACATTTTACACATGTCCAGGACAATGGCTTGCTCCAGTTTTAATAATGCATCTGATTAACTATTTCTGTCTATTACCAATCATAAATATCTTGATAAATTTATCCTAAGTAGTCAATTAAAATGATGTAGAAGCTGGTTTAGGGAATGTAATACTTGCCTCAAAGTAATGTATACCTAGTGGATGTTAGGGCTACGGGGATAGGTTTCTTGAGGCAAAAAAGATTAAAGATTATCTAACCCCTATTGTTTTCTCCTCAGTTCCACCAACATTTTCATGTTATTCAATATAAGAATTTTGACATTAGTATTAGATTTTTTATTTATGAATTAGGTTAGGTTAGGTTATATTGGGTTACTTGGTAGCCCTGTTGGGTTAGGAATCTTACGTATAGGCCCCGCTGGGCTATGGTCTGTCCTAGTGTTTAGGCATAGGAAATAAACTACCAACTTACCCATATTCATTTTTGAATTTTTGATAATTTTTTATTTACACACCATACTAACAATACTGGGATGAAATTTACTCCACGTAGATTGTCCTCCTCCTCCCTGGTATGAATTAGGTCAAACTTACTTGAATTAGTTTTGCACAGTGTGCTTCAAAACAAAGATAAGTTTGAGGCAAAATTGGTTGTAGATTAGTTGACTGATGAATTTCCTCAATTTTTCCTGTATTATAGTATTCATTTTATTCTTTTCTATTCTTAAAAACAATGGTTTTCTTTTATCGTACAGCATTTTGTACCTTTTTTTTGATGAGAATTGTTCAAGTGGACAATTTGGGATAAAAGTAAGTCATTTAAAAGTTGAAATACTTTGTTAAGCAAAAAAGCTCCTGCTAAAATATTTTAATGGATTTTTAAGCTCAGAAAACTTTAAAATTCTCACCTTAAACTTTCTTTGTTACCCAGCACATAGTGTTTGATAATTGTAGCGTGAATAAACCGGGTATCTGTGCATAAAATTGAATCATTAAACACACATACTACAAATTCGGTTTACAGGTTTTTTTTTGGGGAGAGGAGGTGGAAAGGAGAATAATTTCTCTGTGCCTTTTCTCTTTTGTAGGTAAACTTTGGCAAAAGAGCGTTGGACCTACATTTGACTGGTAAACTTATACTAAAATTTGAATAAACATTCAGAAAAAGGTTATTAATATCAAACTTTTGTAATATAACTGTTGCTTCGATCTTAGACTCTAGGAAAAGGCGGAAGAGTTCAGAAGATAAGCCTAAAACCATAGCAAGATATTTATAAAGCTTCCCTAAAAAGTACAACCCATATGGACCAGTCATTTCCAAGATCTTCAGCTGCAGACAAAAGAAAGACTTACTACTTTATATTATAGGACACTAAGCATCCTTGTTAATTTTCTAAAATAGTGTCAGTCAAAATTTAAATGTAAAGGCTTGCAAATAATTCAATCATGCTTATAATTACATTAACCCATTTTTAATAGCGTTGCCACTCTATATTTAGGATGCATGTTGATCTAGACCTAAATACTTTAGCAGAACTTAAAATCTTACATCTTTTTCACAAGCGGAACTTTTCTATTATGAAGATCTTTCCATTCGTTTATATATTATTTTTTTTAAAGATTCTTAGGACAACAAGGTACAATATTATTAGGGAGACATCTCTATAATCAAGTATATATAATATATATGTTCATAAATTTTATAAGTTGATATTATGCTTATTAACAACGGACACAATACAGTGTTGATGTTAATTTGTCCTTCCGTCGTATTTTAGAGCTTCGCTTTCATGTGACGTTTTCATCCCTGTTATTTATTAACTGACAAAAGTAATTATTTTAATATCTTCACATTATAGTCTTACAAAATGTGAAATAAAATAATGACAACACATTTTCCAACTTTCTAGTAGTATCAAATTACCTAAATTACTCCTTTTAGAGAAATTTTAGCCCTAAATGCAAATAGATAACCCTTTTAAAATTAAGAGGTAGAAGGGATCTGCAGGGTTTGCAAAAAACGATAAATATATAAAACTCCAAAATTTACCCTTCAATTATTGGTTAAAAGTTATGACATTGTTACTTTATGCATATGTAATCCGGGTAGTGAGATTCAATTTGCCCCTCTCCCCACGTTTTTAAGCAAAGGAATGACAAATCTAGTCAGTATTATTTCCAGTCCAATGTCCCCTTCCTCCCTTAGAGGTAGACAGTAGGTAATACATGTAAACAATGCCATGTAAATTGACCTTAACCCTTTTACATTAATTTCCTGAGACCCAAAGTCATTGAAGAGGGGATATTGGGCTGTTGTTAAACTGGTCCCCAAAGTTTTAGAATAACGTTTTCTTATTCGTTGGTTTAACAACTTTGGGGGCTTTTAATGATTTTTGATAAGTTGGTTCATTAAGTTGAGTGTCAAAACGTTTAAACCACTAATTGTAAATTACAGAATTATACTAGATTATAGATTATTTCTGTAGCATAGCTACTCTTTACTACAGTATATCATTGTCCGTTCATCCGTCAGGAAACGTTTCCTTGGGGAGAGGTAGAAAATGTTCTATCCTCCTAAAACAAACCTGACCTGAACTTATCTTAAATTACCTTTAAGAGTAGGAACCAATCGGTCTAAAAGTTAGCGAGCTCTTTTAATACAAACAGACATACATACACACACATATCCTACCTCAAATTTATTGGTTCTATTTTTGTACTATTCAAAACTCATTAAGTATCACTGTTTTAACTAAGTAATCTAAATAATAAAAAAATGTGAAAATACCTATTTATAGTATGACCTTCATTTTTTTTTACAAAAAATATAATTATAATTATACACAACACACAATTAGTTTTTTTTTCATAAGGTGTGAATTCACTACCGCATGTTGATATTAATGTTTCATATTTGCAATACAATAATAAATAAATAAAACAGGGTATTTTATTAGGAGATCTAATTAAAGGTTTGATAATAATTTCTATTAATTAAATATGCTATTCTAATTATTTGAAAATGTGATACTTGTGCGCGCGGTAGAGAAGATACAACTTTTTATATAATACTGATTTCGCAAGAATAAAAATTAATGATAATTACTGAGACTAATATTTTTGTCCAAGTGTTGTTTATACAATATAGCAAATCTTTAATGGGGCTGCTACTCTATAATTAAAGCTTTTTTTTCTTTGCTACCTTTCATCAGAATTATAAAATTTCATTAGATAAGCGATAAAGTGCTCTTGAGTTATTTTATTGACTCCCCAACTGGAAAATGGTATAAAAATTTAATAAAATTGCAAATTTCATAATTTATTTTAGAATATCAATTTGGCATTTTTTTGTATCAATGACAATTATGTCCACAATTTAAATATGAATATAAAAGGAAAACTCAAATTCTATAAAATGAGAAATCTTGACATAAAAGTATCAGGATCTCTGTGTGTCTGTCTGTACTTAAGAATCTCGCTAACCCCTGAACCGAAACGTATCTTCTCATAGGTCCTGAGAAGGGTTTTAGCTATTTTGGAGGAAAGTATCACCAACCCCCCTCGAAGAGAAAAAAATCCTCCTTATAGTTTTTCTATTATAGTTTTAAGATACAGTGTAGTAGGTGCATACGTCCAATCTGACATATCTTAAGATTAAGGTGTAGCTTCGTTACAAAAATCTAAAGATTACGCAAATTTTATCTTGATGTGTTCTTTATTTTGTTACTGTCAAATTTGGAAATAAACCAAAAAAACGTGCAGGCCGATTTCTGTGGTAAAATAATAGCTTTTATGCAATACATGACAGTCAGTCAGTGGTCAGTTCTTATTTCAAGGTCTGTATGCATTTTAGAATACACTTTTTAGGCATTGACACTAAAAAGTTTTTAGTTGTCATCTTAACAAAATTGTCATCGTTTAAAATCGATAAATACCCAAGAAATAACAAATATATAAAATCAATGCGTTATAACAAATTAACTGAATTTTAAAAATACAATAGATAAATTATAAAAATAGGGTAGGGTGTCATGTTTTTGGAAGGGAAGTGTTCCAGCCCCCATGAAAATAGCTTAAAACCATCACATAATCAGTAGGTATTTTCGCTAAGAAACACTACCTCACCATTTCAGCTGTTATCGAGATCTTAATTTTCAGACAGACAGACAGGATAACATCCTAATATTTTGTATTAAAGATATTCGTAAGGATGAAGGGGGTTTTGGAGAAGATGAAGAAAGTCCCTCAATGACGTCCTAAAAATAAGGGATGAGGAGAGGAGGAGTGGGAAAGAAAACCCCTAAAGAAAAGATGGATAATCCCTAGTTTTTCTGACGTAACATTTTGAGGGACTTTTTTCATCTTCGCTTTGGATTGTAATCTTGATTGCTGTAATTGGGGTATTACATTAATGTATCCTCCATTGTCTTATCTATTAATATCCCTGTAGATCCGTGTGTATAATACTTATTGAATATGTATCCTTCATTGTCTTATCCCTTAATATCCCTGTAGATCCGTGTGTATAATATTTATTGAATATGTATCCTTCATTGTCTTATCCCTTAATATCCCTGTAGATCCGTGTGTATAATAATACTTATTGAATATATGACTCACTTTACATATTTACTTACTCACTAAATCCGGGAGGAAACAAGTATAATCGTTTATGTTGAGGATTTTTAGCGATTTTAAGACATTTAATCGATCATGTAATGTTTGTGTATATTTTCAAAGTTCATAATATTTTTTAAAAAATCCTTTTAACCTACTTATTATTTAAATTTCCTGGCAGGGTGGAGACAATGCCCTTGTAAATAATCGTCTTATCTCCAATTTTTACAAAAAAATTATCTTACAATAAGTTTCAAAAGGGGGGGGGGTTACCTTTTAGTCTCCCAAATTTAAGAAACCCTGAGTTAGGTTAGTTAAGTTTTTGTAAAAATACCAAAATATTTACAAAAATTCTAATTATAGAAATAGGCCAGTAATTCTTATTTGAAAAGTGTTTATTACCTTAAATAGTTACAGTTTAATTTATTCTATCAATATTGTGGAAACATTGGTTATAAACCTTCACAATTTGATGCAAATTCAAGGTTTTCCCAGTAAATCATATTTTTTTTCATATTCTCAACAAGTTTAATGATAGAATTCCCTTGAATAGCTTTGTGGACCAATTATAATCCCTCCCTTGTTTTATATTTAAACAAGGATGATGAATTCGACAATATATAAATCTTACCTTAATAAGAATTGTTGCTTAAATTCATTTTAAAAGTCATTTTAATATAAAAATTGTTTTTATTTAATTGGTACAAAATGGCTAAACATGCAATAGTTTGGCATGCAGAATTTGATTATAAAGTAGCTACGTTTTTTTTATAAACAAAACATGTGAAAATGTGAAAAGTCTTTGAAATAACGTACCTAGTCCAACTAATATAATATTTGAATTTAGAAAACGTTTTTTCCTGTCTTAAAATTTGATTAATAGAGGTAGGACGGGATACGGTTGCTCCGAAATAAATTTAAGGGATGTTGAAACTTAACATGCACTGATTTATGATTTATAAAAATCAACTATTCACAGTCAACAATGTATACACAAAAAAAAACAAATTCAACTTCGACATTTTAGCTTTAACATTAATATTTTATCAGTTTTTTGGCAGGCTTGTGGATATTTTTAACATAGGGCATAAAAATGTACACCTCAAGCATATGTAAACTTTTTATAATGTATTGTCCCACTGCACTGTTTTAAATAGATCCCCTGGTTTGTTAATAACTTAATGTGTGAGGTAAGGATTTGACAAATGGATTTATTATAACTTGGATCTTACACCAGATTATCATGCACTCTAATAAAGTGAAACTTGAAGCTGGCTAAGATGAAGATCTCTCCGTCCACCCTCTTTACCCCATTACCTCCCCTCCTACTGGATGAACAAACTGACCAATAAGTAATGTCCATGTTGGCAACCTTAATTGCCGACAATTTTATCCTGTCATAATATCCACATATGTTCTATATCCATTATTGGATAAATGCAGCTCGTTGATTTTTTAAAACTCTAATATGTATCATCTAACCTAGGACATAGAGAATCAGAGGAAACAATGATTTATCAGCCATTGTCCTATGACTGTTTCCCTTGTTGATGTTGTTGTGTACTTTCACTAGCTTTTTCACTTTCCAATGTTTCTCGAGCATGAAGATACAGCTGGGTGTGATATCACTTTCTCATTGAACCACTTCGAAGCATTCATACATCCTATCATATGAAATAATAAGGTTTTTGTCTGAAGCTTAGGATTTCAATAACTATTGAACTAATTGAGTTCTCTTCTTTAGGGAAACTTCATACAGATCATAGGATGATTTTAGGCAAGGCAATTTTATTAGTATGTTAAAGCCCTGGATTGGTTTTAGACTATTTTTTATAATGAGTCTACTTTGTTTCTTAGAATGTTAAGATTTTACATTTTATCCCAAAAAAGATTTAATAATATTATCATATACTTTTTTATCTTGCGGCAAATAAACTCTTTTAGGCGGAAATTGAAGTACAATTTAAAGTTTGCATGAAATTTCTTTCATCTCGTTCAATTTGTCAGGTTTTAATTTTACATTTTAGATCTTCTCACTGTGTTTAAAGATAAATTCGCAATTGTAATAATGTTTCCAGATTAATATCCGCATCGTATTACAGACAATTTTTTACGAACATCATAATATAAATCGTTTTACCTTGGTCTTCGGTCCCTCGGAGATAACAAATTGGTTTTAATTCTATATTTATTTTTTTAATTTTATATAAATGATAATTCTATAGGTCCACCCGTTTTTGAGATTTTTGGTTGCAAGCATACATTATATCTCATGTTACCAAAGACCTATTATGCATCTGTTACACTTTTATTGAAAAATTTTCAACAAAGACAAAAATGACCTCAAAATTTTGAATGATTATTTTATTTTGTTTGTGTGTGACCTTTTTCTTAACTCATAAATTAAATCTGTAAAGTAATAAAATTTTCAGGGTCCGTATTCTTTTAGAAAATAAGGAATTTGCTTCAAAATAAGTTCTCTAGGGGCATCCTAGAGATAAGGGGATTAATTTCATGCCCTTATTAGGAGCGTAATCAATGGGGTATGGCACCCCATTTGATGATAATAAACAAATTAACCCTTATGTGGACTTAAAATGGTTGGTTGAAACGTTTAGACACTTTTAATTGGTACAGACAAATCATAAATCAACTGGACCCCTAAAGTTCTTAAGCCATAAAATGACAAACTTTCTTAAAATAATTGGGGGCGGGCATAATTTACAGTCCAATGTCCCATCCCTCCCTTAATTTCTAGTGTTAAGAATATTAATAGTTACCAAATTAGAAAAAAAATCTTCAAATATCAGTATGAAGCTTCCCTGCAATAAAGATCCCAATTGAACCAGTGCAGTTATCGAGATAAGAGGTTAGACAGACTTACACACAAACATCCTACCTTTTTTGATACTACATTTTTTTGTGAATTGTTCCCCAGGTCATTAATTGTTCTGTTATGATTTTATTACAAATGATTCTCAGTGTGAATCTGTGTGTGTCATTTTGTCATGGAAATTACTCAATTTGATAGAAGTATGGCTACTTTCAGGGCTAAGCAGCCGCGCATCACCCACTTACAAGCTTCAGACAAATTTTACAATAAGTTTAACGTAAAATAAGTTGCAAGTCTTAGCATGGCCTAAATATGACAATTCCTGTTTTCAAAAATGTTTCTGTTGGACAGGAGAACAGACGGATATTTCTAATTAAAGAATAGATCTGCTACTAAAAATATCATTATTGGTATGGTTGTATAGACTTATTTCTATCGTTTTACGAAACTGAAGCAGTGAGCATTTAATAAAAGCTTTTAATTGAATCTAATTGAAAACTTCAACATTACTACTTTCTATATTATGATTATGTTATTATTAGAACCCTTTAGTTACAATTACTAATCTATATACAATTAAATAGCTAGACTGATAAAATAAAATCAAGAAAGAATTCTAAACCATATGTGAAAAGTGTTCTTTCAAATTTACTAATAAAAGAAGAGTTTAATTTTTATCGTCCATCTGCTCAATAACATCTTTAGAAGGGTTCTGAGCTGAATATAAGCTATATTAAATAAAATTAATTTAATCTTTATATAAAATTTTGTTTTCTATTAAAGAATCTAGGTGCTTTTTTATAACGATGTAAACATAGCATTAAACCAGCCTAGTGTCTCTTTTATGTAGCTTTCCTGAAAGACAATACAATACTAATAAAATATATGATCGATCATATCGCTCTAGATTTTAGTGAAATCTCAAGCTCAAGTTATCATCTTTTTTCTATTTTTAAAAAAATTTATACCCGCTCCCCCCCCCCCCCGGACAAATTTCAAAAATATTTCTAAGAGGATAATACATTAAAGCATTAAAAACGGAAGGACGGGCATCATTCTACTGTGTATTTAAAATAAAATGAAATAAGTAAGCTGTTGTTTTTCTTTTAAGAAAACTGAAAAGAAGGAAGAAGGAGAAATTAGATTAATGATTAACCAACATTTGTCATCATATGGAGCTGGTGGCCTTACAAAACATCAAAATTTAATAGAATGTATTTCCATATAGTTTTCTCTTAAAATTATATTTATATATTATTAAGGTTTTTATATTTGGCCCTTCAACGGAAGATCTATAATTAATGGTTTACTCAAAAGGCAAAATTAAAAAAAAATACAATAAAAATCGAAAAGTAAACAATTCCTTACTTGATGAATTCAGTTTTGTAGCATTAAATAAACACTTCAATAATGAAAGAAACAAAAGAGGTAAAAACCTTGCTGCTGATTGTAAAACTAAGTTTTATTAATTATAGAAAATAAAATACCATTAGAGAATTTTTTAAGTAGCGAAGCACAAATTTTCTTTTAATTTTAAGAATAGTTGAACAGACGGACATATAGTTTAAGTTACCCAATTATGGGACTGTTAAATAGAAAATATTAAACTCTATCTTATATAGCAGCGGAGGGTATCAGGTTTCTCCAATAAAATTAAAACTATCTTTTCGAACCGTTGCATAATGATATTTTTTTAAGTCCAAGGATTTTTCTCAAAATAATAAGATTCTTCAATTGAAATCATGCTAATTAAATCTCAATTCTCTATGCTGACAGACATTGGTCGTCTGCGTCATATATAAGATTTTTTACTAAAAATACTCTTCATTAGTTTCCTAACTTAAGAAGAAAAAAATATGTTATTGAAATACCTAAATTAACATTTTTTTAAAAAGCAAAAATTGTTTATAAAACGCAGAGGCTTTTTATTTATTTCAGACCCAGGAGTATCATCTAAAAGTTTCTAATTTTAACGACCAATATTGTAAAATATCAGATTGTAGGCTGTTTGCTTTTTATGTTAGAACATTTTCTATTGGAGTGAATGTGGAGTAACAAATGAAAACTGAATTTTATTATCAAATTACAGATTTTGTCTGTCCATTAGTCTATATTAATTACAAATGGAACAAAGTGGTCCAAGGGGGGGGTAAAGTGGGGATTGCCCCCCCCCCATTTAAAATTTACCCCTACTTTGGGGGTGCCGGTGGCACCCCCAACCATATAAAAGGGGGTATTTACCCCCCCAAACAATTTTGGGGGGAAATACCCCCCCCCACCCAAATAAAAAATCCCTAACAAAAATTTTTTTTCTGCGCTTCGTGCGCATTTTTAATAATAATTATTTAATAAAATTTAAATTACCCCCCCCCCCAAGCAAATTTTACCCCCGGGTTAAAAATTTTGGGGGGGGGGTAAAAAAATTTGCGGCGAGCTTCGTGCGCCATTTTACCCCCCTAAAAACGAATTACCCCCCCCCCCCAAAAAAAAAAAAGGTAGGACGCCAATGAAATGGAAAGTAAGGTATTAAGAAAGCCAACAATTTTGTTCACAAAATATTTCATATAAATGTTCATCTTTCTAAAAAAATTATCCGTCCATCTGTTTTTCATGAAGAAATTGATATTTTAATTGGGTAAATGTAATTTACCTGTAATTTTACATAAGCTATTCATTTTAAATAATCTTCTTACAAAAAACATATTTGCTCCATAATTTGATTTTATGTTACATTACATAATCATTTTTTAGAGGATTGTTTGCCAAAATACCATTTAATTTTACGATACCGTTTTCTACAAGCATTGAGCTTTCTCATCTTTACTATACAGGGATGGATTCTTAAAAAAAGGGATTGCTAAATCGATTATGGTAAACAGATCACCAAAATTGTTTTGTAAAAAAAAACTCCAAAATCATATAAAAAAATCTACAAAAATTATATAAAATCTTATGTTAATAACGCTTCTATGAATTTAGAACACTTTGCTTTAAATTTATAGCAAAATTTGTACAAAATAAAGTTTTGTGATCTGGTTACCATAGCCAATTAAGCGATGCTTAATTTTTTAAGAACCCACCTCGGCTTGTTGCAAACAAGAGTGAAAGCACTTTAATGCACACTTACTGAAGGAAAAGTATTCTTTGAAATAGAAAGTTATGTCCATAGATAGCGGACCAGTAACAAATTTACATTTTACAGGAAAAGATTTATTAGGGGGACAATATGTTGACGAAGAACATCCCTCAAAAAATCAGCCTGTTAGGTCATAAAAACGAGGGACTATCCATCTCTTTTTTAGGTTTTTTTTCCAACTCCTCCTCTCCTCATCCCTCATTTTATGACGTTATTGAGTGACTTTCTTCGTCTCGACAAAATAGAAGAAATAATCTTTTTATATAAAGTAGAAAGATTTTTGTCTGTAACTTAGGATTTCGATAACCACAGAACAGATTGAATTCTGTGTTTCAGGGAAGCTTCACATAGGTGACAGGGGAGTTTTAGGCTATTTTAGTTCCTAGATGCTAGGAACACAACAGCTAGTAGTTAATCGTAAGTAGTAATTAGTTTCAAATTCTGTCAATAATGTTTTTTCTTATTTTACTAATCAGTACTTTACTTTTCTTTTTCACCTAAAAGATCAAATAAAACCCAACGAAATATCTCGGGCTAGCCTAACAGTTTCAAAATAATTAGGATAAATATAGCACTATTTTTGGATATTTTTGTCTATGATTCCTTTACTAAAAACTTATCTCTGTTTCTTTGCAAACTATGAAAGCTAGACATTTTATGCTTGGAAAAGTAGGTCCATGAAAGGAATGGATGATAATTCTATGGAATAGATCTCGTAGGATTGAAGGGCACCGTTGCAAGCCAAAAATGCATATAAAGCTTCCCTAAAGCAGGCATTAAGAGGCACAATATAGTATATAAATATCCATTAGTATATTAATATCCATTATTAAATATTATTGATTTTTATATTTTATAATTTTACTTTTGAACAGCATCGTATTTAATTAATTAAAAATGACAAATCCTGATAAATGAGAAGTCCACTAATTAGATACAGACCTTTTTTTTATTTGTGACGTATTCTTTATTATTTAATTACGAGGTATCTACATATTCATTATTCACCCCTCCTTTTTGTTGCAAGTAGAGTTTTGAAAGATAAGAATGAACACTATTTCATGCAGTCTAATCTAATTAATTTAATGATTTCCCACAAAGTGTCTTTCGAGCATTGAAAGTCCCCTCTATCTTTTTTAATGAATAAAAGGGAAAGGTAGTATTTTTCTATGCCTAACCCCCGCGTAGCCAACTCCTGCGGTTTTCTTCCCAGTACCTTATATAACCAAACTTAACATTGCCTAAACAAATAAGAAAACTAAAGTATAACTATTCCACCCCCTTGTTTTTAGTTTACTTGTTTGAAATGAGTGGTGGGGGGGGGGGGCTCAATAAAAAATGCAATTAATTTTGCACGACAATATATGACGTGCTCCCCACGCACACAAATTGTCAAAACTATAAACGTTGTTATCTACTGATGCGATGTAATGTACGTTACATGTATGGAAAAATATCAACATTGGCGATTTGATTTTGCTTTTACAAAGGCCAAGGCATGGTTTAAGGCTATGGAAGCAGCCGTTAGTACAAATAAAATGTCCGCTAGCTAAATCACAAGTGACTGACCTCAAAATTTCAAACAGAATGTTTGGCTAACCACTGCACTGGATCAATTAGGTTCTTCGCTTTAAATTATTTTAAAATATTTTTTTAGGATATATTTTACTATATTATAATCACTTTTCTATATTTATATTGATAGCAGTTTTTAAATTTTTATTTACAAATGTATTTAGAAATTAGGCAAAAATACGTTTTAATGGCAAAAATTGATATGTACTAGATAAAACTAGTCTAAAAATTACCCTTCCTTGAGATTATAATAAAAATAAGTGTCTACATTTCAGACGTCAACTGAAGGTCATTTTTTATTAGTAGTGAATCTACTATAAAGTTAACTTCGTCTGTTCATTTTTCGGTTAGACTGTCATTTAACTGTCATTTAACTGACTTTTAATAGGATACTTTTCATTGATGTGGGGAAAATGTAATTGTCTACTGTTTTAAACGGGTCATGAAATTCTGGGGTCTCCCGGAAATACGAATCTAATCATTATTTCACTCTTGTTGTCCATCTTTTTTATTTGAGTTTTGATAATTTGTTATGTATATTGTATAGTTTTGCTGCTTGTGGATGCATTTATCCTTTTTTTTATGGATATACATGAAATATTTAACGTGCGAAATAAGTATTTATTGCTCTATTTTTGTAAATTTTATTGACGTTTTTACGAAATAGCTAAAAGGTTTTAAACTTTTACATATAATTAGAACATCTAAATTATTGGTTTTAGTTATGTGCTGGTAGTTAAAATTTTAAAGTTTTTGACAGTCAAAATTTAAGCAAAAGCTTTTAAAACATCATATATCAGATAACAAAAAAATGAGGGAGATGATAGGAGAAGTGGGAAAGAAAACCCCTAAAAAAGATCAGAAAAGGTTTCAATAATAGTATTTTTTTTAAAAATTAAATATGTAAAGATCTAACCCTAAATGCCAACCCTTAAACCATTACTTATTCTATACACTAATCAATAAAAGATTAAAATTATTGATCACAGAAAATTTTTTCGCTAAATTGTAGACAATTTTTAAATTCGATCCTTTTGCTAGAAGGCATCAGACTGTTGGACAAAGGACAACAAATAGGATATGTCACCTAGGATGTGCATTCAATTCCAAATATAAATCACATTATCAAAATTGCTAACTATTACAGCATTGAAAATATTCATTTTGCTTCTCTTACCATTAAACCACTCCCTCTAATACATTTACTATTGTTACTTTTTGCGAATATAAAAGCAATTTTTTTACACTCCACCAAATATGTAGTTATAAACCTCCTCTGAACATATAAGAAGCTTCATTGTCAAGGAGAACTGTATAAGATCAACGGTTAGCGAGTCTCTTCGCAACAGACACACACATTCATTCTGTTACTTTTATGTAATTACTAAAATTTTACCAGAATAAGAAAAATAGAAATCTTTTCCCCTAACAATTTATTAATATAATGACATCAATATAATATGAAATTACAATATTAAAAAACTAAACTACTATTTTATGGATAATTTAACTTTAAACACCCTTTTTACCATACTATTACATAAAGCACTTGAGGGTTGAAATAATTTCTTTTCAACCCTCACAATTAACCTTTCCCCCAAGGGCCAACCCTCCCTCTACTTTTCATGTTTAAACGGCGTTTTAAGTATGTTTTTAAGTATAATACAACAAGTATAAAAACATACATAAAAGGGAAGGCAAACCAATTATGATATGAATATTTTATAAAACGAAAATCTCTCGTAAAAATGCTTAAACTACATCATAATTTATATTATTACTTTTAATATAAATTTATGAGATGCTTTGAATATTACAATGTTGGCTTGGTGTTTTAGGAATTACCCATTTCAATCAGACTGATCGGGTACTATGGTGACTTTATTGTGTCAAAAATGTTATAAGGTTGAATAAAGTTTTGTTACGGACAAATGGACGGACGGACAAACCCATGTTAAAAAGTAGCTACACTACTTAGATTGATCTAATTTCTCTTTTTTACTACGGGTGATTATTCAAGAGAAAAATTTAACCGGGGAAAAAAAATTTCTATCATTTTTATGATACACCATACATTTTATATTTTGCTCACTTCATAAAGTTTTTTTTTTATCGTGGCTCTAAAAACCGTTTTTTTTTCCGCCGGATACAAACCATTTATGAGAAATATAACCATTAACAAAAAAGAGCACAAAACTGTGATAATAATTATGTATTGCATCGTACTATAGACAGCTTTCCGAGGATATTAAAATGAAAAGTTATAAGATTAAAACCAATCCCCTAAAGTGCCGAATGCCTGGGTTAACAAAACTGGTATTAATTTTATGATTTTTATTTTTATATTCGTGGTAAATTGCCTTTAATACGATGCTATATATGATTTTTAAGTATGGCTGAGAACCGGTTCCAATCCACCGGATATTTATCGGTTTCGAATCGATAGTGGAAAAGTTTTTTTCTAAACTTTTAAAGATTTTCAGATACTTTATAATCTAATCTATTTTATTGCAAGTAATCCTTAAAATAAAGTAACATGATGTCTGTTTGTCTTGGTGTTTGTACCGAAGGATCTCGCTAACCGCTGAACCGATCGGTTTCTCTAGAACAGGGTAGCTTATCATAGGTCCTTGGAAGGATTATAACTATTTTCGGGGAGGGTACATTTAAAGTGCCACTAGAGGCCTCTAGGAACGTAGCCGCTAGAATATTAAGAAACTATCAAGTAGGGTTTGTCCTTGCTTCAATTTTAGTAATCCCCACAAGAAAAACTGAATCTCTTGCGACATCCAAAAAAAAAGACGGAAACTTCCCAGAAATAAAAGAATATGTAAAGCAACAATATAGTTAATAACGATTTGTTGATAGGGCCTATGTCCAAACTGAACATATAAATTGAACATGCTAATAACATAACCTTTTTATTTTGGATATTAGCATAACATCAATAGGTCCATTCTTAAAACTTTTATATCGCATGCAATCATAAAAGTAAAGAAGCAGTTACATGTGTTGTTTTATGTCAGTTGACCTTTCCCTGTGCGCTGAAATGTGTGACAATAGTGTCTTGATTGTATGTGTTGATTGTGTATGAATGAGTTACTACTTTTCACAACCACAATGTCACTACACTCCATAAAAAGTTCTCAGAAGAAAATCCTTCAATTTTCTTGCTAAAAAATGAAAAAAATATTACCCTAATTTCACTTTTTGTCTGTTGAACTACCAAAACATTTAAACTAAAATAACTATATTATACTTATATTGGTAATACAAATTTCACGTGTATTTTTGTTTTAACTTTAACAAATGCAGGGACAAGGGAAGGCTATTCTGGCAAACAATGCTTTAGAGCTGATTTCTTAGATTTCCAGTTTAAACTTGATGATGAGATAAAGCAACTTTAAGCAGAATTTGATAAAAAACTTAAGCATTATTTTAATACTTTTTGCTCTGTTTACTAAAAGCCATGCTTAAAGGATTGTCAGAGTTAGTCTGCACATTCAGTTTAAAGAATTTTGAGCAAACTTAAGCTTTTTTTTACAACTTTTAGGTATTTTATCTAAACCATAAACTACTCGTAAATTATATGTTAAATAGTGAATAAATTTATTAAAAATTCTAAAGAGTGGATAGCTGTAATACTTTTAAAAATATTTAAGATTGTTTAAATATTTATCTCATTTACAAATTTAAATTCAAAAAAGGTTTTTACGACACCTACCAATAAAATTCTGAACTACATAGCTATGTATTTTCACAATCATACATTTTATGATATTTGTTGTAGTTTAATTTTGACTTTCTTGGCAACTTCTTGTATCTAATGGCTAAACACGTTGGAGGAAAGTGGCGAGTTAGGGAAGTAAAATAAAAAAGCTTCCCTGAAATCATGATTTATTAAGTACTGCAATAATTAAACCTAAAAACTACTAAACTTCTCTAAATATTACAACTTACAAACTTTTTTAATCATTTAAAATATGGGTAATTTCCCCCAAAGTGCCTTGTAGAGCACAGAGCCCCACCATTTCCCTACCATTAATGTAAAGCAAATTAAAAACGATAAAAGGGGCACTAGTCCTTTTGTTATAGCAAAGGTAACCAAAAAAAAATTTAAAATTTAAAGGAGGGGAACAGTGCTTGATAGGCAACTTTGTGGTAAAGCCCCAATATATGCTTTTTTATGCTTATTAAGTTGATCTTCAAATAGAATTTAGTATTTTATATTTTAGGGTTATTTTTTTTCAAAGAGAAGCTTTTCTATAATTAGGATTGGTCAGTCCATAGGCATGTTAGAGTTGTCCTATCATTTTAAAACTTTGCAGGTGATTCCTGTAGTAGGTATGATTTAGCAAGCGTAGCAACTCCATAATCGTTACCAGAATGTCCATATGACCATTTTAAACATGGACAAATTTGTATGTGATTCCTGTGACAACAAAGTACATTATTATAAGCGAAGCAACTCTATAATCATGTCCCAGAAATGTGAGTATGTCATTGTCCATAAACATTATCCTTTATTAAGCAGTTTTTACTTACAATTTTGCTTCGACTCTTATACATTTATTTTCTGATTATTCAGTTCTGACATTCTACAAGTGTTAATGTCCATTTGTCCTACTGTTTCAGAGCTTTGTTCTCATAGATGGTGTCATCCTTGTTTAATAAGTAATGAACAATTAATTTAATTTTCAGCTTTATGCATAAGTTAGATTATTTTCTAATTATTTTCAATTTTTCTGTAAAGATCCAATTCGTTAGGGTTGAATTTGTCCAATTTCTTTTTTTATAGATTTATATAGTGAGATATTTTTAGTTATTGAATCATTTTGAAACTTTTGCTTTAACCTGCCTTGAGGGGTTAATCAAGGTGTTAATCAAAGTGCTTTTGATTAAAAATTTGTTGAAATATTTTGTTTTTGTTTGTAAACAGTTACAAATATCATGAATAAGAAAAAAATGTAAAGATTTTAAGTTCAGGAAGTATTATAAAATATTTTTTAAATCTCCCTAATTCTAAATTGTTTAGTATAAGAAGCCTTTGTTTTGATTCTAAAAACAGACGGTTAATGAGGTGAGGTTTGGTGATAGCTTATGATTTATACTTTCTGAATTGAACAATACTACAAAATACAAGTATGTTGCACCTTCTCTTTTGCTCTGTACCCTATAAGGTTTTCAGAGTAGGTTTCGTGATTTTCCTAGAATTGTTGCCCAGAAAGACTATCCTTTGTCCTTGAACAAATGAGGCTTGTCAACTTGAAATACCCAAATGACAAATATTCATATCAAACAGCAAGATAATTAAATAGCAGCAATTACTTTTTCAAACGTTAGTCAACTTTAACTAACTATTAGATTGATAAAGAATCTACACAAAGCTTTGATCATTTCAAAATCAAATCCTGAAAGACTTGTATTTTACAATAAAGGTACTAAGAAAGAGAGGTAATGTCTGATTGAGCCAATAAATAAATCGCATCGGAGCATACATGAAATCTCATTGGTTGAATTAAACTGAAGTTTTCTAGTTTTTTCATTAGAGTTAATTAGAGCTGTTCTTTCAACTTTTACTTGAATCAAGTCCATCACATGAAGTACTGCCTTCATATTGTTGTTTCACATCTATGTTTTATCTGTGCATTAATAATAAATATGCTTCATCTATTGCAATCGTTGTAAAATAATAAAAATCCCTTTATGAATTTAAGTTAATAAAATCATATTTTTTTCTTGAGTTTCTATTAAAACAAAAAAATAATATCTCTTACTTCAAATGTACATGATTTATATTCTTCAATTTGTAATTCCAATATATTATAAACATTTAAAATACATAAATTCATAGTTTGTTTCATGTTTACCTCTAAATAAATTATATAAAAATAAAATAACAACAAATAGCAATACAACAGTACGTTCGTTACGTTTTCAACAGGACCTAGCATTGTACTGTGTATACACTGTACACGATAGCCTGATATCTAGTTGCCGAAAGTGTACGCAGTTTCCTGGGTGTTTCCTCATCCTAGCTCAATATTTACTACTAGCTACAAATCTTCAAACTTCCCTTAAAAAAATCAAAATTTGAATGTATAAACGATTTATACATTATAAATTTGAATTTTTTAAATTTTGATTTTTTTTTTGAAGTTTGAAGCTTTTTTAGCTAGTAGTAAATATTGAGCTAGGATGAGGAAACACTCAGGAAACTGCGTACACATTCGGCAACTAGATATCAGGCTATCCTGTACACATATGGGTAAGAAGAAAGGGCATATTTTTTTCATTTTGTTCATATAAAGAGTCAGCTGTAAATAGTCGCATTTCTTAAGATAAAGCTTTTTTCACGTAAATTATATCGTGTTAAAATTTATTTTCTAGTATAGTGTAAAGCATATTACAAATCCTTTAATAAGTAAGCTATGAATTGTTGAATTCCTTAATATAAAGTTAGCTTTCTAGAAATTATATACTTGAAAAATTTAAAAGTTTTTTGTCAGCTGGAGGAGTTCCTTTGTCAGATTTACGAAAAAGGGGTTCACAATATACTTCTTCTCTCCTAATTCTATTTATTTTACATTCTGAGTTGAGCCTTAAAGAATTAGCTGATTAAAAAGTCAGTTTGTTTATGAAAACACACCAACCAACATCACCCTAAAGAAATTCAAGGACATAAAATAAAGTCAACTGTACTATTGGCGTCCATACAATGTAGCCATTAAAATGCTTTAAAGAATCTGCAAAAAATCAAATAAACAGATATTGTTCAGTATTAATATTTTTTCTTCAAAATCACTCATTTTCTAAAATAAAAATCGAAGTAAAAATTTCATTTTCGTAATATTAGGTTGCATTTTAAAAGAAAATGAAGGGTAAATTGACCAATTTTATGTCTGTTTGTCTGTCTGGCTGTCTGTTTGTCTGTCTGGCTGTCTGTTTGTTTGTCTATCAGTTGATTGTTGATGAGTGTGTGGGAAGACCAGATTCTAAAGTATGGTTTTGTTGCAATACATGTTTATCAATACAGGGAGGAAGGGGACATTGGTTTTTATTACACTAGTCCCGAAAGTTTTATACAAATGTTTTCGTATTCATTGGCTTAACAACTTTGGTGACTATTATTGATTTTGATTGGTTGGTTCATCAAGTTGAGTGTCCAAACGTTATATCAAATTATAGGCCATTGTCCTATCCCTTTAAATCCCTTTTATTAATATCTTTTATTTATTAGCGGAGTTCAGCTACACTTTAAATAAAGTATGTTAAATTATTAGTAAAAATCACAATCTATAATAAAAAAAATCTTAGCGTTATGGACGAACGACGGACACAGATGATTTATGATATAAATTTTCTCTGTAAGGAAGCTGTAATTTGATTTTATAGAATAAATAAAAATGAAGGATATATGGAATCATAGATGAATGAAGGGTATTTTTTTTTATAAATCTTTTCATTATAATTTAGCCTATTAAAGGATGTAAAGGGATAAGACAATGGCCGATGAATTTATGCGATGCACATCTCCTATGACGATAAGCAAATTTACTCCTTCTGTAGAATAAAATTAACACTCAACTTAATGAACGAATACAAATTCACTGTAGTTCCCAAAGTTTTTAAGCCAACGAATAAGAAGACGTTATTATAAATTTATGTTATTAGAACACCCTTTTTTTACATTTATCTTACTCGGCTTTTAAAAATCAAGGTAAAGAAAAGTAAAGTTTATTCATGCTTAAAATAGGAAATAAACAAAACAAAAAGTTGCGGAAACAAAACAATAAATGCAAAAATATTACAATTCCAAGACTTTTTCTTTATTTCTTTAAATGCATCAAGATTTATATTTTTTATTTCAAGGTCAATGCCGCGTACATTTTTGTACATCTTCAATTTTTATTTTGTGTGTGTGTGTATTTGCTTATTTTTTTTTATCAAGATGGGTATTTGGTGCAAGGTCTTTTTTAGGACGTTTAAGAAATAATGTAATTTAATAACTGAATTTTCCCTAATTATTATTCATTTTTGTCTTCATTAGCTTTTAATATCTTAGACTATTCGAGAAAACAATAAAGTGAAGATGATTTATAAGAATTCTAACATTTCAACTTTTCAAGAAAGCCTCATATGTGCATTAAATTTTATCAGGCTCTTTCCCTCTCTCTTTCTTATAAGAAAAAATCAAAGCCACTGATAGATTTGATTTTTATGGCTTTAAGTATTTTATCCTTGGGGGGTCTCTACATAGCAATGGACACGAGAAATTCCTAACTACTTCAGATATACCTAATCTTGAGTGCTTATTTGGGGTTGAACCAATATTTTTTGTTAAAATATACAAAAGCGAATCCCTTAGAATTGGTCTAAATAACAACTATTATACAAAATGGACTATTTCAAATGAATAAATGCATGATCATTAAAATTTAATTGATCGAAAACCCCAAAAATTATACAAAATTACCACTTCTGTAGATATGTTTGAACATTACTAGTTTTTCTACTAAATTAAGATTTATTAAAAAGTCCCCAAAATGTTAAGCAAATGAACTATAGAACGTGTTTATAAAACTTTGGGTACAGTAAAAATAGCATAAATTAGGGAACTGTAAATCACACTGGTATAAAAACTGTAATTTCTCAACACTAGCTCAATATGCACTTTGTGAATAGACATAATAAAGGAAACCAGAGCTATGAAATTCTATGGTATGCAATAATTTCTACCGTAATCTATAATACAAAGTAGAACGATGTCTGTCCGTCTGTCTGTCCGTCTGTCCGTCTGTCCGTCTGAAGCTTAAGATCTCAGTAACCACTGAACCGATCGGATTCTACTCTTCAGGGTATATACCTATTGGTCCTGCGGTGGTTTTAAGCTATTTTCTTGGGGGGTGGGACACCCCCAACCCCCCCAAAAATGAAAATTTACCCCCCCCAAAAAAATACTCCTGGTGCTGCTGGTGCAGCTGGTGGTGCTGGTGCTGGTGGTGCTGGTGCAGAAAATTATTTTTTTTTTGGGGCAAAGCCCCTAGAGGCTAGGGGCGAAGCCGCTAGTATTAGCAATATAATAACAAGAAACATAACTATATTTGGTTATATTTTTAAAATATAGTTTTTGCCAAAACGACCTTTATTCATATGATATTAGTTAATTTAATTATACAATTAGTTGTTTAGTTCTTGGAATTCAGACTTTTTTTATTTTACAGTTTTTCGTGGATTTTGTGCAGAATTGATAACACACCGTGAATAAATAGTGAAATGAAACTTGACATTGAAGACCAAAGTTTCCTGTATATATTTTATTTTATGCATGATGTAATATTATACTGCATATCATCTCAAAGAAAAGAGGCAAAGACAATATAAATTTAAATGTAAAGTTTTATCTTTAAAACGTAATAGACAGAAACCATAAACATGCATGTTATGAACACTGCACTGGCAAGAAGTAATACTTTTTTAATGCTTTCTCGTCATTTGTTGGGCCATACCATATATTTGTTAATATATCTTACGTTGGTTATGAAGCACTATGCTGATATGACGTTTTGCAGAAGTGATGGTCCACCAAAAGACTTTTCGGAAACTGGGCTAACAAAGTTCTTAACCCCAAGCTTCCTGCAGAATTTCGTAATTTTCTTACAACATAACAATCAACGCATCTTGGGGTTTAAGGTATGCAGTGATAGATTAATGCAATTAAATATTTTCCCAATTCTTATGTGCTAAATTATTAGGACGTACATATTTATATAAAATTATACTGGTACCCAAAGTTTTATAATCATGCTCTCTGATTTGTTGACCCTAACCTTTGGGTACCTTCATCAAATTATGATTGGTCGTTACTTACTAGGAGAGCCCAAGCATTCAACCAATAAATTTAATCTACAGAAGGCTAATTTAGTTGATACTATTTAGGGGTGAAAATAATTGTATTGTTGATTGTCTTATCCCTTAAGATCCCTGACAATTAGAATTTTCCAATGTATAATGGGTGGAAATAGAAATCAATTGATGTTTTTAACAGGAAGTGTTCAGTTTAATTAAGTGTAGCCTCTCATACTTAGAATTTTAAATAAACTTTTAAATTATTGTCATATTAAGGATCTTCTTTTCAATAACCTCCTTTGTAGATTCAAAATTCCAATGAAAGTTCTAAAAAAGTTTTTCTCTCCAGTTAGCTTATGAATGTACCTTTTTCCAACCTATAACTAACTTAACAGAACATATGATTTTTAACTCCTAAACAGTATTAAATGAAGCCTACTCAAAACTTCTTAAAACTAATTTCTTTGTAATGATAAAATGTTTATTTTTATCAACCTCTTATAGATAGCTCAAATCAACTATTGGTTAATGAATCACTCTAATTCAAATTAATTTCATTAATATTGTCATATTATTGTTGCTAAGTAGTAAGTTGACCTTACTTTAGCAATAAAAATTGTTGGCAAAAAATTTGTTAGTTAATTTGGTTACACATGACTTAATAAAAACTATTTTATAATATATCATTATTATGTTATTATATAATTTCTCTATACGCTATTTAAATGTGGTGATATTATTATTATACAATAAAAAAAACATCCATTAACTTTTTGACTTTTTATAGAAAAATTTCAAAAGAAAAAAAAATTCTTCAGTTTTGTTGAGAACTTTTACTATATAGTAAAACTAGTTACTTAATCCTTATCCTCTAGGGGAAAGTGGATAGGTCAGAAAAAATCCCCCAAAACATTTATAAAGCTTCCTTGAAAAGAATAACCAATTAAGACCAGCTTTTTTGAGATCTTAAGCTTCAGACAAAAAAACTGTAATAATTTGTATTATGAAGTTATTTTGTCCTTTAGGTTCTTTAACTGAAATTTTCTCTGGTTTAAAAGCAATTCTATTACATAAATTAGACAGGCTTTTTTTCTCCATTTTAGGGAAGTAGGGAAGTTTTACATATCTCCCAAAACAATTGTAGAATATCAAATTTCTCGGGAAATATCTATTTGTAATATGATATATAAAGCTTTTTTTTAAAGGGAATAGAAAAATCTACGTGGTTTTAAAAAACTGGGCTGAAATCTACACACAGGAAAAAATGCTATTGGAGTATCCTTCTATCTTTTATCTACATATTTAGCCACAAATACGCCTATAAATAAAATCCTACCCTTGACATTTTAACCGACAAGAAAAAATTTCGAAATAGGGTGGAAAAAAAGACACATTTTAAAGTCCTTTAAATCTGTCATTGTCATGCATTTAGTTTTCTTTTATGGCAAATTATTTGCAGTTTAAATTACACTTTAAAATAGACTTTATTTTAACAAACTTAAATGTTTCTTAAGATTGCTTCAAAAATAATTTATTTATTTTTTAAAAATATTTTTATGCATACTTATGCATAAATAGTAGATTTTATTTTTAGTTAATTGCTTTTAGAGTTTTTAAAATAGGTCAATAAACAAGGAAATTACCCTAGTTATATATCAAATAGCTTCGCCCCAAGTCTCTTTTTGGGCCATATATCTTTAGGGATATATTTGAAACATCCTAACTAATATGAATTAGAATATGATTATCTATATATAATATTTTCCCCGGAGCCGGCTCCGAAAAAACTGAAAAACATAATGTTAAAAAAGTAATGTAATTTATTAGGTAAAGTTTACTTATAATACATTATAAATTTCAATTTTCGGAGCCGACTGGTTCTCGGAGCCGGCTCCGAGAAATATATTGTAAGCTTAATTTATGTGTGGTTGGTTGCTAATAAGTCCTATTAAATAAATATATTTAAAAGTGAAATTTATGTATTAGCTAAATTTTTATATGTTTATCCAATGTATCTAATAAAAATTAAGCAAAAGATATTCTATTCTATTCTAATTTCTATTCAATATTAGAGTACTTTTAATTTTTTTTCCTGAGATAAATAACTGGCATATTATATTATTATTATGAATGTTTTTTTTGGTTATTTTTATTACTATGTATTTTTTAAAATTTTCTTTGGTCATTTTTTAAAGTTTAGTTTGACTGTATGGAGACCTCATATTTAAAGTTCAAAGAGCATGACATAAGTACAATTTTATGTGTAGGAAGGATTAGATAATAAATAATTACAATATTAAGATATATGCAGTCTTATATGCGTGAATGTAAACTGGCTTTTATTTTTATTTTAATAAGATTCTCCACAAGTGAATATATTTTTCCATCTGTCCCTCTGTCTCTAACGTCTGTCTTATATAAGTATTTATATTTTTTTATTTGTGGATCATTTTTCTTTTTTCTCGTTATAAATTTGATCTGATTTTTACTATCTACATTTCAATTTCTATTAAATATGAATATATATATTTCTAAAAGCTTTGTTACTATTTAACAATATCATTCTTGTTTGCGCCCCCCCCCCCCCTTTTTTTTCAATTTTAGTTTTTTTTTATAGAAAAAATAAAGAAATGTTCATTTCTTTCTCTTGGGAAATTGGTTATAAACCTTCCCAGGACCTATTAGAGAGATCCTTTGATACAAACCTACACTCAATCCTTTACTTTTATATAAGGATGATAAATTTCCAGAAATATATCTAAGTTTTAATTTTGTTATCAGTTTTAATAGATTTTCTTATAATTTTTTTTATTTCAGACAAAAAGTAAAATCCTCCTTGACTGCTCCCTCTGCCTGCAGCAGGATGGAGAAGCTGTACCTGGTCCTGGTGGTGGCCACCATCATCACAACCTTCCTGGCCGCACCTGCACATTCTCTGCCACGCGGGGACAGACGAAGGACAAATTCCCGAATGATGAAGTTTGACTCGCTACCCGCTATGGAAGAATATACAGCCAGAAGAGAAACGGATAGAAGAGGTGATTTCATTTTTATCTTCAGATTGAAACAAGAATGATAATTTTTTTAAGTAGCGCAGCATATTAAGTAAGCCAGAAAATCACTATTCTATTATAAATTACATAACCTAAATTTCTAAAAAAAATTATGTATAGATTAACAAGCTTAAACATAATATAATGAAATTTAAAATACTAAGTTTAAATCATAAAAAAGTCTTTTTTACTACATTGACCTGGGAGGAATGGGATAATGACGGCTTAATTAATTTACCACCCATCAAAATGTATCAGGCACTAAAGGCAAAATTTCAAGAAAATAATTTTAATTTGGTATTATTAATTAACCGTCAATTGTCCCATTCCTTACTCCCTGATACTGACTAACATGTTAACAAAGCACAAAAATGCAGAATTTCACTTTTATCTAAGGGTAAAAAGAAACCTAGTGTCAAAATTTTTTGGATTCTAAACAATTTTAAATGATTTATTTTAAAAATTTGGCACTTCTTTTCTTTTCCCGAAACACAACTCAGGAATCAAAGGGTTTTGGCATTAGAAAAAAAAACGATATACAATTTATTTTTTAAAGTTTTAAAAGAGGATAGGTTTGATTTAACCCTTAACATAGAGTAAATACGCCCAAAAATAAAATCTTTGATGCCTCAACCCTTGATACCCCGAGTGCCGCACCCTAGTGTAGCTCACTACTAACCTCCGGCAAATATTTTGCCCCGGCTACCATAAAGGGATGAGTCTAGGATTGAGCCGCCAGATTCTGCCACTGGAGTGTACCAACACAGCTGGAGACAAGGCGGGAGTCTGCATGTTTGCCTGGACCTGCGCGGAGAAGGGCGGAACACACCTTGGCACCTGCATTGACAGGTAGGTTACATCCCTGCGGGGCCTTTATGATTATTACGAAACCAAAACTGAAATATACTGTTTAAAAATCACATTTAAGAAGAAGAAGTTGCAATTGCTTTTAAATCAATTATATTTGTTTTAAAATAAATAAATATAATAATAATAAAGGGGTGTGCAGTAGAATATTATCAACCCTCTCCCAACCCACAAAATATTATAATCAATCAAATTTCTAGAGTGGTGTACATATTCTTTTCATAATTCGGCAAAAATTTTTCTGCCTACCATTCCCTAATTAATTACACCCTCCTATAAATTGTTACATTTATGATGAGACGATCATAGGATAAAAACTGACATTATTAATGAAATTTGGCTTCAGATATGGGAAAGGAAATCGTTTTATTTATCAATTTCCTTGTCTCGAAACTTAAATTAAAGATATAAATATACATAATTGTTTCTATTTACTGTAAAAAAAGTTTTATAAACACGTTTTCTCATTCATTGGCTTAAAAAACTTTGGTTACTTTTGGTTGATTCAATTTTGTTGATAAGAATTTTGGGTGCATATAAATTTATCATCTACCATTTTCAAATCTCTATAGATCCCTCCTCCCGTAGTACGATTTTGATGCTTTGCTAGAGGATTTTTTTTGCAGTGTGTAATGAAATTGAATTAACTCAAATAATTTTAATTTACTTCCTTAACCTGTCTAATTTCAGGACTATTGCAAATTATGTGTGTGAGTGTGTGTGTGCGTGTGTGTGGGTGTGTGTGTGCGTGTGTGTTTGTTGTTAAGTTCATATAGTACAGCTTGATACGTCTATAACTATTATGAATTGGATGCCCTGATTTTTTTTGAGAGAGAAGGCCTACTTGTTAAAGCCTGCATTTAGACGCTTTTTTATTCAAGTTTATAATTACAAGTATCCTAAGAGGAAATACAATGGACGATAAATTTAAATAATGATAAACAAATAGTAAAAAAATAGGGGAGGGCATTTTTCTCCACAGACATAGATACTTTTACTTTTATTTAAGGATAATCAGCTATTTTGCTAATAATAAAGTTTAATGTTTTTGTAATACCATCCCCTACCCCATAGGTTGAGAATGCCTGGATTGCACAATCCTTTGTCCACATACAGGATACTGGGGGTTACACATTGGGTTACGCAGAATATCAAGAACATGTACTTATATACAATCAGGGTGAAGAGATTTCCAGTATGGCTTCAAATCCGGTTAATAGCCACTGGATTTAAACTCGCTCTCAGCCATACCGAAAAACAATGTACCGCATAGTGTTAAAGATAATTTTTACTTGGAATAAGATATACCTAATATTTTTATAGTTCGATCTAAAAAATATTAATATCCTAAATAAATAAACAATTTAAATCTTTTTAAAATCATAGGAAAAGAAGTTTAAAAAACAAAAACTCAAAATTATGAGCAGTTATTCTATTGAAACTAAAATCTTTAGGAACCTAAGATATATAGTACAGGAAACTGTTATGATAAAATTTCCTATGCATTTCGCGGGTTCTGTTTTAATGCGATAAAAAGATTGCTTTTTAGTCTTGGCCATGTTTTATTCAATTTTCCGATGTATCGATCAATTCCAGGATGATATTATCATTTAGAAAATCATGAATCAAATATTTTTGTCCTCTCCCCCGCCCATTCAAAAATTTTAGATGGTTTCTCTAAAAGCTGGGAGAGCAGCAAAAATTTATTCAATTATTCCTAATACGCCTCCAGAGGCGTTTGAAATAAAGGAGGGGAGGGGGGAAGGGGGAAGGGGGGTGATGTAGTTGATTTTCTACTTTAAATTGTTACATAGAAAAAGTATCATAAACTATTTAAAGTTTCCTTTCCCAAAAATAGTTTAAATCCGAATTGAAGCTTGACTTTATGGGGAAACCTTGTCGGTTTAGCGATTAGCAAGATCCATCGCTACAGATAAACAGCCTATTACTTATATATGAGGATAAAAAAAGTGAGAGTGCATTTATTTCAAAAATAAACTAATTAAAAGTAATTCATGGATCATGATTTTGTGTGTTTCAATTTAAAAACAACAATTATCATACAGATGTTTAATTAGCCCGGATTTTAATAACGAAGCTCCTTTATAACTCCGCCATTTCGGTATGTACGCATAGATTGCTTACATTAATATGTATTATTTGTCCCTCTTTTAATTTATAATTTTTTTTACATTTATATTGGAAAAACTACCTTATTTACGTTTAACTAATAAAATGCTGTTCTTTTTTATCCATAACTGTCAATTACAACCAATTATCAATTGTGTTGTGATTTATATGATTGATTTATTAATTTATGTTTTAGGTTTTACTTTGGAAGTTGTTGTATGTTGCCAGAGGGTGCCAATGCTATTGACACCACTGGAAACGTTGATAAAACTACTACTACAACAACAACTTCTACTACCACCACTACAACACCTACTACTACTACCACAACAACTACTACTACCACAACAACTACTACTACCACAACAACTACTACTGAAGCAACAACAACAACAACTGAAGCAACCACGACAACATCAACAACAACTACTACTGCTACTTCATCAGAAGAAACAGAACCATCAAACGATAACACAACTCAAGACGCTACAGAAAATGTTGAGGAATCTTCACAAGAAACAACCAATGAAAATGTTTCAACTGAAGTTGCTTCAGAAAATAATGATAATTCTGATGTAACCGTAGCTTCTACTGAGCCAGCAGAAGATAATAGCATAGAAGAACTATCTGGTGAGTCAACTGAATCTGATTCTCCAACCGCTGCTCCAATTATTCAAACAACAGCACAGCAATTACAAGAAGACCTTGCTGTCAACACTGACGCCAGTGATCATTCTTCAATAGATGATCTTAATCACCAGGTAGTTGGTGAATTCATAACATCATCCAGTGATCTTACAATTGTTGATTCCAAAGATGAAAGTACAACTAATATCCCCCAAGAAATTATGCTAACGTCTTCTGAAGTTGTCATTACTGAAGAGTCCAGTGCTAATGACGTTGTTGATGTTTCAACCAATGATGATGACGTCACAACAGATTCAAGCGCTGAAGTTGATAATTCAGCTGATTCTAGCTCTACTGATGGTGCTTCTCATAATTCCGACATCGTGTCAAGCGATTCTGATGACACCACAAATGATTCTAGTGCAGTTGATGACGTCACAAATGATTCCACCAGTGAAAGTGAAGTCACAAATGCTTCTAGCTCCGAAAATGACATCATAGATGGTTCAATCGCTGAAAATGATGCTACAGATGAGTCAAGCACTGATAATGAAGTCACAAGTGCATCAAGCACTGACAATGACTTGACAACTGGAGTAAGCTCTGGTGATGACACCACAACTGGCACAATTGATGTCACACATGTTTCCAGTACTGATAATGACGTCACAACTAGTAATGGTGTTGCAGCTGATTCTATCAACAGTGATGACGTTACAACTGGTTCAAATGAGAATGATGACTCAACAGCTGATGCTGCTGACTTGATTTCTGGTGAAGCTGTTGATAATAATGGCACAGATGGCAATAAGGATGATTCTAGCATTGTATTCCCAAGTGATGATGAGGAACGACCTTTCCCAATTCTTGTACAGGTAAATTGTTGGGATAGTTATTTGTATTTATTTGATTAAGTTTTTTTTACACTTTTTTAACAAAATGCTTTTTGTTTTTACCTTTTTTCGTCAATGAAACTCATTTACCATGTGAAATGTTTGTAGATTTTTTTGAAATTTGGCTTATACATATTGTTTAAGCATATAAAAGTAATTATTTTTATTTATGTAGTCGTATGTCTAACCTTTTTAACTTGAAGCGATCTCTATTACATTATTTTTTTAGCATTTATTTCAAAGAAGTAGTCACCAATACAATGTTTTTTTTTTTACAGGAAACCGAAGAAAATGAAGCTGAAATAACAACCTTACCAACAGAGGACATTATTACAACAACACCTAGTGATATTGATAGTGATGGGAGTGAAGCCTCTACTGAGTTGCCAAGTGATTCAAACAATGATTCTTTAACTGAACAAGATTCAACAGAAAATTCAGAAACTACCAATGCAAGCAGTGATGATAATGATGCAACAACAGATCAGGAAGAAGAATCAGAAAGTTCAACAGAAGTTGTTAAAGAGGTGACTACTATTGTACCTGATTTAGTAGAAACGACTCAGGTAAATTTATAATTTGACTTTTAAGGTGATTGAAAGTATCTCTATTAATAAAAATTGAAGTATAATAATATATTAGTTTACAAAAAAAAATCTTAATGTTAAACACTATTAACTAAACATAACCTAGCCTAAAGTAAAATACAAACAAACTAAAACTAACCCCCCCTTTATTTTTAATTCTGTGCTCGGCTAAGCACTTGAATGAAACCACCGTGTAAGCAAAATAATTAATACACAATTTACTTTTAAAAGGATGGTGTTGAACAGACAGAGGCAGTATCTTCTGACAATACCCACCAGGAATCAGAAACAGAATCAGCAGAAGAACTTCCAGCAACCACCCTGCCATCAGTCCCTGCAGAGTCAACAGAACCAGTGACAACAAGTCCGGTCCCGTCCACACCATCACTAAGCACAGGTGGGTAGAGGAGTACATTACAAAATAATTAAACTATTAACTCAAAAAATCCTATTCACAAACCCCGTTAGGTCTATACTTATTTTACAGGTTATGTTTTAGTCTATATTTTGCGGTGAAATTAAGATTGTTTATGCAATTCCCACCCCCTTTCTCCCTACTATAAGCGTGCAGAAGGGTTACTTAGGGGTATGTCCAACCTCCTAAAATGTTATATTAGGAAAACTACCTTCCAATTTTTCACCCCCTGAACGTTTTACATCCCCCTGTTAAAACCCTGTTCATGCCCCTGTTTCAAGTCTATCATAAAACTTATGTTCATTGTTCTTCTTTACCCAAATTTGTTACTAAAAGAATCCACAAATGAAACAACAGAAAAATCGAGCAGTGAAGCGAGCACAACCACAACTACAACTACTACAATAACTACAGCAGAGACAACAACACCATCACCATCAACAGTTACTACGCCTACACCGGATGATTCTACTGTCAAAATTAAGATTGAAGAAGCTAGGTAAGCTGTTTATTAAAACAGTTTTGCCAGGAATTTTTTAACAAAAAATCACGGATAAATGACAATATTAGTTACCATGTTTAGCAGCTGCTAATATAAACTGCGAACCAAAAAAATAGGCAAATCTGAATTTTCAAAATGGCAGCTTCATTATTCATTTGGGACGAATTTACTGTAAATATAATATGTAGATGCATCTTTTTGTTACAAGTTTCCACCGTTGATTTTTTATTAATCAGCACCAATGAAGCACAAGATCTCAAAAACAGCATTTTGGGTAAAAACTGGTGAACCAAAAAAATATGCAAATCCAAAACAAATCAATGGAAAAACGATTTTTTGCACTTTTCTTCTGTTTTAAAGATTGATTCTGATAAATTCACAATTTTTTAAGGGATTTATGCATTAATTATTATAAAATGTAGTATAAGGTAGAAAATAATGATTTTTTTAAATAAGAAATATTAGAAAAAAAGAAATTCATCCCCTATCACTTTAGAGGTCAGCTGCTGACCTCCAGTTTAATGGATGTAGCCTAATACATGTTAAAGATATAAATTACCCTGAAAAGTATACAAAAATGCTTTTTAATGTGTTAAAAAAAAAACATTTTAAAATCCTGATTTTGAGGATGATGTCCTTTCAGATGCTCCTATTGGTGATGATGGTGAGCCAAATGTTATCGAAGTACATGCCCATTACAACAACTTGTCTATCAACCTATGTACCATTTTTTGTAGTCATAGCATTCTCCACTGGAGCCTGCCGACAAGAAATATAATTATCTTCTTAAAACGACAGTATTTACCTTATGAATTGGAGTAATTAAAATTGAAATTTTTTTCTTTTTAAATACTGCTTGGCTGGAGGCTGCTATGAATACAGAAATTGGACCATAGTTCAATATATAAGTTGTCATCATGGTCATGCACTTTGATAACATTTGGCTCACCATCACTACCCATAGGAGCGTCTTAAAGGCCATCATCCTCAAAATCAAGATTTTAAAATGGATTTTTTTAACGCATTAAAAATCATTTTTGTATACTTTTGGGAGTAATTATTATTTTTAATATGTATTTAGCTTCATCCATAAGACTGGAGGTCAGCAACTGTCCTCTAAAGTGATAGGGGTCAAATTTCTTTTTTTCTAATATTTCTTATTTTAAAAAATCATTAATTTCTACCTTATACTACATTTCAAAACAATTAATGCATAAATCTCTTTAAAAATTGTTAATTTATCAGAATCAATCTTTAAAACAGAAGAAAAGTGCAAAAAAAAACGTTTTTCCATTGATTTGTTTTGGATTTGCATATCTTTTGGTTCACCAGTTTTTACCAAAAATGCTGTTTTTGAGATCTTGTGCTTTATTGGTGCTTATTAATAAAAAATTAACGGTGGAAACTTGTAACCAAAAGATGCATCTACATTTTATATTTACAGTAAAATAGTCCTAAATGAATATTAAAGCTGCTATTCTGCAAATTCAGATTTGCCTATTTTTCTGGTTCGCAGTTTACATATGTATTGTAGATTATTCAAATCCAAATATCAATACTCAACTGTGAGAAATGGGATAATATTCTGCTGGGTTCTAGAGTAAATTGGCTGGCGGCTCTAAATATTTGCGATAGGTTAAGACGCATTTTCTCCCATTTCCTGTCACCGGGGGGAGGGGGGGGGGGGGGCTCTACCCCTGCTGGGCATATTTTCTAACCCTGCGGGACAATCATTAACATTTACCTAACCTAAAATATCCTATTAAAAGCTACTGTGAAATACGACGAAACCTGAACTTTGTTTTCTTTTCATGATTCATTATTTCACTGTGATTTCGGTCTTTTGATCCAGACATTGTTCATTTACATAAATAATTTGATTAAAGATCAAATGGGCATGTGAAATTAAATAAGTTTTTAACAATTGGTATTTATCAAATCTTATTTAATAGCGCAGCTACTATAAAATTACAAATGTGAATCTGTCCTTCTGAATAGTTTTCGGGAATGCTTTTTTCCACGGTTTTCATGCGTAATGAACAGCATAATTTTTTGTTGTTGCAAAATCTGTTCTGTGAAAATTACGCTATGTCCGCCAATCTATCATGTTTATTTCTGTGTCATTTGCTTCGCTACTTTGGATTGTTGTCAACCTTGTTTATTTTAAAATCTATATAACCTTTGCAACAAGTTAGGTATGCATGATTTAATTTGAATAGGGTTTGTCTAAACATCCAGTTTAATTTAGATAATTCAGGGAAACAAATAAATAGATAAATCCATGAGCATTAACATCAGATAAAATGCAGAGATAAGGGGTTAGATACAACAATAATTTTAAGCTAACCAAATATATAAATAGGTTTTTCTTTTTTTAGTGGGTTGAGGGGGATTATTATACTCCGTCTCTCTGGAATAAAGCTATATATTTGTTCTATCTACTTGTATAATAATTATTAATTTTTTAGTTGGAATTTTGACAAGCCTTTGAATGAGTTGGACTATAAAGATATTTGTGGTAGACAGCCCTGGCTTAATGAGACTTTCAGGTAAATTATTGTGGCTGGTAGGATCAGCTAACTTATATTATATGGTAGTATGACAAACAGAACAAAAGAAGGACAAAAAAAATAAGCAAAACTCCTTGTCAAAACTGTTGACTACGTCGCTTCAATAAAAAAAGTGGTCAGGTATAATATAATACTGAAGAATATAACAAAGAAAAGATAACACAGCGAATCAATCGCTTATGAATACCAGAACCGTAAACCTGAAAGTAAAATCAACACAGACAACAAAAAAATAAAGATTGTATATTTTATATTTATAAAACTATTTTTTCAGGGTTCGTTATTCCACACCTCGTCAAGTGAGAAAAATAGACAACTTCCCATCAAGAAGAAACTCAAAATTAATGGAAATTTTGAGGTATTGATTAACCTTTGCTGAAAAAGACTTTTTGTTTTAACCATTTCCACTATTTTGATTTGAGCGAGGGAACATTGGACAGCAAATTACAGTACTGGTACTCAAAGTTTAAAACAGTGTTTTTTGTAATAAAAGTTTTTTATTGAATTTTTATTTGTTGGCTTCAAACTAGCAATGTGAAAACTTCTTAACCAATGCAATGACTTGAATACAGAAGGGGTAATTTTATTTATTATTTTAAAGGAAAAAATCAATTTACCGTCCATTGTCTTATCCCTTTAGATCCCTGGTTCAATGTGGTCTGTCTTTACATGAAGAAAGAGTAAGATTTGTATTTCAAAAGTTTCAAAGAAAATTATTTCTAGTTGATATTCTGGTTTAAAAATCCTTGAATTCTTTGCATTTACTAATGATAACATTAAATATAATTATCTTATTTGTTTCTACATTTTATAAAATTATTTATTTGGTGTTCCTTCAGTTGCTAATGTTTCAAAAAAAGGAAAACACGAGTAACAATCACAACGAAAAATAGCCAGAAATCTAATGGGATAAGACAATGGCTGATAAATTGATAAACTTCCCTAAAGATGATACTCAAAATTACCTCTTCATTAGATTACAATAAGTAGTTGACGCTCAACTTAATGAACCAACCAATCAAAATTAAATAAAAGTGCACAAAGTTAAAGCAAACAGATTATAAACTTTACTATAAAACTTTGGGGACTAGAGTAATAGACAGCTCAATGTCCCTTCCCTGATAAATAGCATAGAAATAACAAGCAATCAACATTCTTTATCAAATTATATTCTAAAGCTTTGAATTTTAAAAAGAAAATCACTTTCACACAGACTTAAAATGAAACTTTGATTTAAAGTTTATAAGTTTTGTTGCGGTTTTGAATAATACCATTTAATTTATAGCGTTGATAATTGTAATAGTTGTTTTAATTATATGCAATAAAGACAAAGAGCCATGTGTCATTTTGGCTTTACAACTCTAGCATATAAACATTAGGGGAGGGGGTCATTTTTAGTGTGTTTGTGTTTTAATTTAGTTCAGGTTTGGTTAGGTTATATTGGAATTGGATACAGGTTAGGTAATAGGCATGCTGGGCCAGGGGACACTAGGTATAGGCCCCGCAGGCCCCCTTACAGTAGTTAAAAAAACTCACCCCCTATTTACATTTTTTCAAAAATAAGAGGAAGAGGAAGGGGTTTCTGTGCTAGCTTGGCAATTTTAGGGAAAGCACCGACGTATGTTTTAATAGATTTATCTGTAGTAGGGATGGAAAGATTGTGAATGGAGAGAAAACTCAGTATGGGGAGTGGCCCTGGCAAGTATCACTTAGGTTATTTATCAAGATTTGTATTATTTGAAATTATTGGTTTTTAGTAGTTACTCTATAATTTACATTTTCCGTAGCACTATGGGGAAAATATTATTTGAATGGTCCGTTTGTCTGTCGGTCATACTTCAAAAGACAAACATTTTTTGTGATTTTATTTTATTAAATTGATCAGATATTTCTTATCTTTCTATCTGCTCAACTAAGTTGTCCCTTCAACCATGAATTTTTGTGTTTTGATACTTATGTATGTTGTCATCCTTGGTAAAAATAGAATTATTGCACTGACTATAAGATTGGACACCACTAATTTTTTTAGTAAAATTGTAATAAGAGTTTGGATTTTTAACGGTGCTACAAACTAAAGAAATTATAAGAATAACAAATTTCAAACCTAATATTGGAAAATGAAATAACTTATTTGATTTTTGAAAATATTTTATTTAAACAAATCTTGATTAAATATTACGCTAGACAATGGAGAACAGGTAAAATATTTAATTCTAATATTATTTAATTTTAAAAGAATGATCTTATATTATTACTTTTCAACATTAGATTAAAACCGATTCTGAGTCATACTGAGTATTATACTGGAATTTATCTTAGAATTTTTTATTTTATCATCTGTGGAAAGCTACTTTTAATATGATGCAATAAATTATACTGTTGATATTATTATCGTAACTTTACAAAGTGACTTAGAAATCAGCCTTGTGGCGTCTTTAAAATGAGGGATTATCCATCTCTTATTTAGAGATTTTCTTTCTCACTCTCATCTCCTTCATATTTATGACGTCACAAGGCTTTTTTTTAGACACTTTGTAAAGTTACATTATTTTCAGCCACCTTCCTCCACAAATGCGGAGCTGCTTTATTGAACAAGAATTGGGCTATAACTGCTGCTCATTGTGTTGACGGGTAGGAATAGATTTTCTTTTGCAGTATAAAAACATGGATGTACGAGAAATAGATATTAGGTTTTACATTTTATGCAGTTAAAGTAATGGGTTGGGGGAAGTCGGCCCTACACTTTAAATTATAGTTTTGAAAAGAAAAAGTTAAGAAAATTGGGGGGGTGGTTACTTCCCCAAAATAGTTACAAACCTTCCTAGAACCTTTGAAAAACTTAAATGTAAAGGAGAACCATATCGGTCCAACGAATAAGCGAGATCCTTTAGTATGCACAGACAGACTCGCACTCTTTTATTTTTATAATAATTACAGAATTATTCCATATTTTGATTGTCCGAGCTATCTAGGTCTGCCATGGCTAACACATAAGAAATTAAACTCATAAATTTCCATTTACATATCAGCGGACAAGTTAGAATACAAACCCACGTTAGAATTTTTTTTTAGGAAATCAGGATGTATAAGTTAAATGTAAAAATAGTAATAAAATTCTCCAAGTATTACTTCGTATTTTGAAACCTTTTTGATGATTAAATAACCCCAATCCAAAAATAAATACTTTACCTAGCCTAACATTTAGAGTTGAACCAGATCAGCTGTTATTGAGAATGGGAGAATATGACCTGGATGACACTTATGATGAGCCTTATACCTTCCAGGTAACATCTTGTGGCGGTTTCCCTCAAAAGCACATGAATCCCCCCTCCATATTTTAAAATAAATAAAGAATATTTTTTAAATTTTTTGTGTGTCATTAAATATCAAACATTTATTCTTGCATAAATTGAACTAATATATCCTTATTAAATAATGGAACCTTTATTTGTCCAACTTTGGTTTTTTAATTATCTAGGTTTTTTAATAGAACTGAAGGGATGTTGGTAAGAAGGGGGGAAATAAGGAAAGTGGGTTGTGGGGAAATATTTACTTAGAATTGTTTGTCATAATAACATTACCTGTATTTATATAACTCGAGACTATTCTAAAATGTTAAGAACCAGAGTAAACAATAAACAAACACTAATTAATCATAATAAAACAAGTCATTTGAATTTATTGTTCTCAAATTTCATCCATCATTTGTAACAAAAGACAAGTCTATATAAAATGTACTGCAGTTTCTTATTCATTCTTAACAACTTTGTTTCTTTGTTGTCATCAGGGAAGAAGGGAAGTAAATTTAGCAAGTACCCAAAGTTTTCTCAGTCTTAGGCTTAAAATTTTGGAAATATTATGAAATATTGTAGTTTCCAAGTTTTATTCAATTTTGTTCATCTTCATTGAGATGTGCAATGTTGTGCATTGATTTTTCGTCCATTAACTCATCCCTTAAGATCCCTAATTGTTAAAGGGAATACTTATTCTGCTCATTAAAGTATAAGGTCTGAATCAGACTTAAACACATTATTTTTATGAAATATAAAAGTGAATCAAACAAACTTTATAAAACCCCTCAGATGTAAAACAAAGGCACGGTAAAATTAACCATCGGAAACACCCCTAGCATCTAGTGGCTCTGTATTCTAAAAGGGGAGGGAGAGAGTAGGTAAGTAGCCTAAAACCACCCTTTGACCTATGTAAAAATTTCCTAAAATGGAGAACTCAATCGCTTCATAAGCCAGTCCTTAACAGACAAACAAAAATTGGTGATGTACACGATTAACATGACAACTGCATAGAATTTCAGACATATAATTATTTTTTTCTTCTCCATTATCTATCCATGTCTGAACAACAACCTATACAACAATGTGTAACACAATGTTACAATGTATTGTTTGTAAATAATTATAATTTCAAGGGGAAGTTCAAACCAATTTCCCTCTTTTTATTGCAGTCATTTTCTCCTACGTTTTTTTGTTTAGCCGAGTTTAGCTACTCTAGAATCTGCACGAAATAAATATACAAAATGGACAGGGATCTGAAGGGATAAGACAAATTCCGATAAGTTATAGTAAAATGTACATCCCCATTGATGGAACATAAAATTACCCTTCTGTAGATTGAGATATTGGTTAACAACTTTGAAAACTGAACTTAATAAACCAACCAATCAAAATTCAATAAAAGTCCCCAATTTTGTTTTAAAAAAACGAATAAGAAAACGTTATTGTAAAACTTTGGTGACTAGTGTACTAAACAGCCCATTGTCCCCTAACTCTCTGAAAAATATACCCTTCATTTTAAGAAATCAACTGCACAACATTTTTACAACTATTTCGAGTTTGTTGGCAAGTAGAGTTTAAAACGTCTTTTTCATGTTTCTCGTCCTTGTTTAGATATGTTAGCAAAACATAGTAACATTAATTACATATATATAATGTATGTTGTATAGTGGGGAGTTTGAATTAACCTTTATATACTTGAGATACTATATTGCTTTGGCTTTACCTCAACCTTTTTTTTTCTACCATAATTGGTTGAATTTATAAATGTGATAAGTAGACACAAGGATTGATTTTTTAATGAATTAACATGATGCTATAACACCTGACGGGGCCAAAAACAAAAACTTTAGGAACTTAACAAGTTAACAAAGCATTACAAGTTGATAAAATATCAAAATATCTTGATATAATTAAAAATAATGTATAATCTAAGAGTTCAAGCCAAATTTAGGTTCACGTATGATTAACCATCTTAAATAAAATTAATAGCATTCTCCACAAACAAGTTACGTGTGGGGAAAAGTCGCTCAAAAATCAGCATATGACGTCATAAAAATGATGGATTATCCATCTCTTTTTAGTGGTTTTCTTTCCTACTCCTCCTCTTCTCATCCCTTATTTTTATGACGTCAGAATTTTTTTTGAGCCACTTTCTTCCCTCACAGGGTTACTAATAAGCTGCAAAAGCAAACTGTAGTCAATTCAAATTTCCTGATGTTTTTTCTTAACTATAAATACATTCTACATACATTTATGCTTAAAGCTATAATTCATCTACAATGAATGATTATGTAATACGTGCTTCTAGAATGTAACAAAAATAGCAATTTAAACGTATATTCTATAGATGAAATATTAGATAGACAAGGCAATTATTAGTTTTTTTTATAACTAATGAAAGCAAAAAAAGCAAATATTAAAAATATTATTTTTGGAATGAAAAAAGTAAAATTGGAAAATTCTTAAGAATAATGAGCAAAGACGTTCTAATTAACCGGGACGTTGCCGTTCCTGCAACTGGCAGAAATACAGTGGATGTATTTTTGTCAAAATTGTTTGTCTGGATGTAAATTCGACAGTAATTTGCCATATATCGTAGGTACCCTGACAAATATACATCTAACACAGGCATTTAAACATCCAAAATTGTCAATTATACATCTATTTCTTGCCAATTTCACATCTAAATTTTTTTATATGTCAAAAATACATCTTGTACATTTTTATCAATAATAAACAATAGTAAACTGTATACCTAGTAGATATTTATACTACAAGAATATACATAATTAATATATTAGATTATGGTTAAATGTTTGAAATCTTTATTCTATAACTTATTCCTTTTTCCCTGTTTACCCATTTCATAACCTAAATCATCAAAAATTTTGATATTAGGCAATATTTAGCATAGACAATAAGAAAAAATTAAAATTTTCTTTATATTTATAAAAAAAGGTAACTTTTTAAAACAAAATATCAATTGTTAATAATGTATTTTTAACAATTTAGGATAATTTTAGGCCTTTTCCTTTGATGCGTGATTTTTCTGTATTAACAAGTATTTGGCTCTCATGTATGCATGTTCTTGTATTTATAATAAATGTCTACTATACAGTTCACTATTGTTTATTATTAATTAAAATGTATAGGATGTATTTATGACATATAAAAAAGTTTAGATGTAAAATTGGCAAGAAATAGATGTAAAATTGACAATTTTGGATGTATAAATGCCTGTATTAGATGTATTTATGGCGGTTACTTTAAGTATGACTGTATTTTTGGCAGAGGTTTTTACATTTTGACAAAAAAACATCCAGATGTATTTCTGCCAGCTGCAGGAACGCCATGTACCCAATTAACCTCTACGCAACTACCACCAATGCGACAAATAAAGAGCAATTACTCTATGCCGTACCCACAACAATTTTCTAGTTTTTACTGAATATTAAGTGTATATTCATAATTGTTAGTTTAAGTAATATTAGCTTCATCACATAAACACTAAAATTAAGAATGTTATTGCTAAAATTAAGTTTATTTAGAAAAAAACTTTCAAGCATAAACCTTCAATGTCATTCAATAGCAGCAAAAAAACACTTTCCTTACGTTTATAATAAAATTGTTTTCTCTTTTTTTAAAGGTTTTTAAATGTTGTTAGCTAATCTGTAAAAAAATGAAATGATAATTATCACATTAACTTGAAAATCTGTTCTCCTATTCATTGGCTTGAAATCTTTGGAGGTTTAAATTAAATACAAATTGAACTGTGCTAACTAATAGAATTTTCCACCAATAATTTTAATTACGTTGTTATTTTGTCTACTATCAATTGTTTTCCACTTAAGATCTCTGAAATGTTGTGATGACCGCTTTAGATAAACAGGATTTTAGACTGAATTGAAACAGCCTTTGGTAGCAAAATCTTTGTCTGGGAGTTTCAATAGACCCTGGCATAATAATGAATTTTTTTAATCTAAATTATTATTGACCAGTTTTTGTCATTTTAAAATTATGAGAATCGAGTTATAGAATAGCTTATAAATATGCAAACAACTGCAAATATTTATGTTAAATATGAAAATTATATGTTGAACAGAATGATGTGCACCCACTTTCGCATTTTATCACAATGTTCCATATTGCAAAAAGACACAATAGCATATTAGTGGTAAAAGGTATTCAATGAGGAAAGTAAAGCAAAGTTAAAAGACAGTTTGTAATGTAAGCTCTGTGTGTATGTGTATGTAAAGACCTAAAGACAAAAGACCTGATGGATCATAAAAAGGCCTAATTGTAATAATTTAGTGTCAGGTAGGGTCAATTTTTGCTGAACAAGGTTGTATCGGATTCTAAACCATCCCATTGGGTATCCAGAATAAAGTGGCGTTTAGATTTTTTTTTACTTTTTTGGAAGAAATTACACACCCGAAATAGTAAACACTACAATAAACAATAGTTGTGTGAAATAAAACTATTTAACTACAATTAACTTTGATATAAATGCAAGAAAATTTTATTTTTTCTCTTGATAACGAGAGCTATTGTTAAATAGAAAATAAAATAAATTCTTTTTTAAAATATTTTTCTTCACAAGGTTTCGTGATTTACCATAAAATCATTGGTGACCTCTAAACAACTAAAAAAAAAGAAGCAATTTTAAGCTTTTCTAAAATCATTTAAGCTGTCTACGAGATCTTGTTGAGGACACAGACATACATTATGCTATTTTATGATATAGAGTGATTGATTACATTGTCAAACCAGCTACTTGTATTATCCTACCCTCTTATTGTGAGAAATTTGTCTTAAATCCTAAATATAAACCCCGTGTTATCATCCTTACATTTATATATTAATTACATCCAGGGAGCTAAAGAGATAAGACAAAGAACGATGAATTGATGTTAAACATAAATTAAGATAAACAAAATTCTGTAAAAAAGGTTTGTACAACCAAATAAAAGAACCCAAAGTTTTAAAGTCAACCAATAAAAGATTGTATTTTTAAAACTTTTAGTCCATACAATCAAATCCCCCCGCCCCCCCTAATTGATATCAGACTAAATGCATATAACCATTTTTAACGTCTTACCTATAATGCACATATCCCCTAAAACTATTGGATGCTCGACTGACCTCTACCTTTTACTATTCGATGATTCTGTTTGGTTGATTTCATTAAACAATGTTGAAATGTTGTTATAAAAAGTAATGTTTTCATCAAGTGTAAATTAAATTCCGCAAATGTTTCACATAATCAGGGCAGCAAATCATTACAAAGGCATAAACTATCACTTCTAATCATTATTCAAACCTTTTAATTTGTTGGCTATTTTTACTTTTTTTTTGCTATTATGAAGCGAAAGTGATAGCACACACATGTCTTGAATGTATTGAAACAATAGAAACATTATTAAAGCATTGTTGCATTGTAAACCTTTTATGTTGGGAATATGTTAAGGGTCAATGAAAAGGATGACAGGCAAACTTAGGGTCCGATTTTGTACAGTATATATAAGTTTTTCTCGAGTTTTAAAGCTTTTTCTTATGGTTTATTTACTAACAACGATATTTTTACTTTTAAAAGCAGTATTGTAGTGCTTATTTATCCTTGTACTTTTTAAACCTTGAGTACATTCTCGGACTACTGGATGTCTGTCACCAGAATTAATTTTGTTGTTGATTTAAAGTAAAATTTTAGATTTTACTTGAGCCCTGTGAAATCGACTAATAATCATGCGAACGGATAACTGTTATATTATGGACATAAAGATCCTACAAAAATAATTAGGTATATCTTATTCACATATTTCAAAAGATTAGAAAATAGGTGTACCTAGCTTTAACACAATTTTTTTTTGTCTTATATTAACTTTTTTTTATATATTTGCAGGACAGAAAAGTGGCCATCGTTATCACCCACCAGAAGTTTGATCCCAAGACCTTCGAGTATGACCTGGCCCTGCTAAGGTTCCATGAACCTGTCGAGTTCCAGCCAAATATTATACCTGTCTGTATTCCTGACAGTGATGAGGTACACACACACACACAGACAGACAGACAGACATAAATACTGAATTAATAATAGATATATCAATAGATAAATTGTTTTGGAGAAATCTTTTAAAATGACGACATTTACATTCATTATTATGTCTAATACATTTTACTAAGTACGTCTATTTAAACTGATAGTTCTAACGACTCATGTGTCTTTATGTGTGTGTGAGGGGAGGGGTAAAAAGAAAAGAGGTTGGGATTACTCTACTAAAAATTTGCAAAAATCTTACTAAAAATATATAAAGCATCTTTAAAAAAAAGTTAAGAATTTGATTGCTAGGGTGGTTAACGAGTGGTTAAAGGGAAATGAATAAAAACATCATATTTTTACATTTAAAACCTAAAGGAAATTATAAATTTTATTATTATTTAGGATTTGGTTGGAGAAACAGCTTGGGTCACTGGCTGGGGTAGATTATATGAAGGTAAGTTTGTTAAAGGCCTAGGGATTCTGTTTGGATAAAAATTCTTGTAATTTTATCAATTTGGTAAATCATAGCCCTTAAAATAAATTTCTTAATCTTAAGTTTCTTTATTTTTCTGTCAAAGTAAGAATTATTACCATAGGTCCAATCCAGATAAGATTAAACCTACATATTTAACCTAAGATTAGGTTAAGTTGTATTTTTAAAAGGTTTCTTATAAGGCAAAGTATAAAATTTAGACGGTTAGTTAGTACTTAATTAATACCAAAAGGTATAGTAAATAGTAAGTATTTCTTTGTCATTTTTAAAAGTAAAAATGTACATAATATACAAATCAAAGTTACTGTTAGTGTTTAAGTGTTCTGTTAATTCTTACTAGAGGCGCAGATTCTTAATTCTAAGTTGTACGTAATATTACTTCATATCTTTTTTTTTTAATTCAGTGATATAGTGATTTATTGGCATTGTCATTACATTCCTAATAACAATTTTCTTTCGAAATAAAATTTTGTTTGCTATTCAATGATTGCGCTCTTATTTCAATTAATTTTATGTTCCTACAAAACTTCAAAGCATATAAAAAATTGCATTACCTACCAAAATGTTTTTTTTTGTTTACATTTTATAGAATTCATTTCTATATATAAATATAACAATATTTTCATGCTTCTATTGCGTTTCTAGGTTTTTTTTCTTGAAAATATCCTAACACATGTCACTAGCCTCTAGTGGAGGTCAGGGAAGGTAAGAAAATAACCTAAACCCAACATAGGACATTTATAAAACTTCTCCTAAATTATGCCAACAATTTTTGAGATATTTTGCTTTACACAAAATAATTTACTACTTTATATTATAAGATATTAAATTAATTCTTCACTTTATATAAACATATTCCTTTGATATGAAATTATTGATTCCAGATCTAATGTCAGCAAAAGAGGAAATTAATTCTCAATCTGTTATAAAAACTTTTCATTTTTGCTATAGAATCAAAATTTGTTTCTCTTTATATTAGAGACAATTAGAGTTATAAGTTGTAGACTAATCTCAATCATGATTTTCATTTGAATATGGCTTAAAATAAAAATAGGAATTAAACCAAGTGCACGATTAACTAATGATATACATTTATAGTGATACTACCCACCTATTAAAGCTGAACATAAATATTCCAAATGAAGTGAAAATCCTTTATTAGAAATTAAGTGCAAATATTGGGCTTAAAACATTTTAAAAACAGCAATTAAATGAAAGAAAATGCTCACTTATGCTCTGTTGAACCATTAAGTTTAAATTTTGTTGGTTAGTTTGCTTTGAACATAGGCATAAAAGTCAAATAAGTAGTCAAAGATGCCAACAGCAGAAAGGCCCAACCATAATCCAATACTGCTGCCTAAATCTACAACTAGGCTAAACACATCATAAGCACAAACATCCGTGTAAACAATTATATTGTCCATGATTTTCAGTTCAATGTAGGAATACTTCTCAACATTAGTTTGATGGTACAGCTCTTTCAGTTTCCAGCTCATGGTTGTACATGGGGGCAGGCAGGATTCAGCAACCTTTAAGTCAAGTCCTTTGATCAGTTTTATGATCTCAACTAATGCATCAAAGCCAGGAGTGTTAGCAGTCTTAGCATCACTGCAGTCAAGGTTTTCAATCTTTTTAGGGAACCAAGGTGGTAAACATCCAAACCATCCTAGTAGTTCCCTCTTGAACTCATTTTCAACACATTCTCCATAGCTGGTTCCAATCTTCTTATAATCAGTGCATGTTAGGCCATCATGAACTTTGGAGTCATGAATGCTAATCTGAACCTCATAGAGTTTTCCATTGAAGGTCAGATTTCCTGTTGGTCCCAATTCACCCTTCCAACTGTCAATTCTGGTAATGCGCAAGCCGTTAGTCTTTTCTGGGTCATCCAGGTACAGGAAAGATTTTTTTGTGGATCGAAAATTTATTCCTTTCAGTGTTTGTTTTGGTTTCATGCAAAACTTTTGTGGTATAAAGTAAACTAAATCTGCAGGAGCATCCGTCCATTTGTAGTCATCTCCAGTCAGAGAGGTTTGATGAACAAAAGTAGAATAGTCATAATCAAATATGTCCTCTTGTAACTCTTTGAAAGAAAGATTTCCATTCTTACCTCTCCATGAAATAGTTGTGGTATCAGATAGTATTCCAAGGTTGAATCGAGAGAAGGATTTGTATCCATTCTGCCTGGCTTTTTCATAGTTAAATTGGCCATCTTCACACACAAAAATGACAGGTTTAGGTATGGCATCAAAAGTTGTGGTTGAGCTTTGCTGGACCACAGGCCTGCTTATGTATTTCCTGATGGAGTTTTGCATTTGAAAAACAAATATGCCTAGCGCAAATATCTGAACCAAAGTTCTGATAAGTTTTACAAGTTCCATTTTAAAGATAAGTTTTATTCATATTAAGTATGTTATGGTTCATTAAAGGATTATAACTGAATAGAATATAGTGCCTTTGAATTTCTATGTTGATCTTTTTAATTGTTTAACCCTTTTATAATGGTAAACAGAGAAATAACAAAAATCCGGAAATATCATTACATATTTGCAATTTAATAATCTCAACCTTATAAAAAGTTGATAAAAATCATCAATTCCTACTTTGATAGTTTTCTTAAGCTACCTTTCTTGTAATTCTAGGCTAAATTATATTAACAGTTAAATCTGATAGCTTATGAGAAATGTTAAAAAAGTAATAAAATAATATGTTTTGAAGGGTAAAATTTAAGTAAACGAAAATTCTGAATACCATGTAATTATTTTCATTATTAAAGTAGGGCGTTTATAATTAATTCAAAGTGTATTTGATTAAACATTATTAAATTCTGAGGTACTTTAATTTAGTTAATAGAATTTATAATATAACAATTATAAGCTATTTTTTAAGTTGATTTTAATTAAATTACCCATGTTAATTACAAAAAAATATACAAATAATAGTTTTACATGTAAAATTAAAATGTTTTTTTTTAATGAAACTTTGAAATAATGATCTTTGCTTGTCAAAACCTAACAAGGTTGATGTTTTGGTTTGATGCTTGAAGTATTTTCCAGTAACCTAAGTTGGGTTCAGTTACTCTTACCTCTAGTCATAAGTTATATAATATACAACAGATACTAGCTAACTGTATCTACTTACGTTGTCTTTCTCTTTCAATCCATTCTTATTACGTGCCAGACATAGCAGCTGTGTGCTTTTTTAATATCTCTAGAATGACGAGTTTTGGTCCTAACTAAAACACTAAACCTTCCACAACAGCAAGAAGTTGCATTAAACATCGTGGGTACCTAGTGAAATAACTCTTAGTGAGCTCTAATATATTATGATCAATATCATGAAATACATTCTTAAGAATAGGTTAATCCAATAGATTAATAAAAGATTATAATATACCTACACAAACATTTTTATCAAATATTTTTTCTTTACCTTGCATTTATTACAATTAATATTCAAGGACTTTGATTTATCAAAGTGTACAATTTTATTATCAAAGAAAACTATGATTTTAGAATTATAATAATATTATAGTTTGATTTTTATTTCTAGATAAGAAAAGAATTTTAAGTAGTACGTATATGACACATGTATTTAAAAATCATTAACGGCTAACAAATCAATCTTTTCTAACAGAATCAAATCAGTAATAACACGAAGACAAATTATGTTATTGGTTTTCAAAGAGGCTTTCTGCAGAAATGTAAATACCGATGTTTTTTTTATTGACACGAGTTTTTACGTAGAATGATTGAAAGGACGGTTTGATCTAAAAGGAATTATAATAACAAAGAAAAGATCCTGTTGTTTTATAAATTAACAGATTATTTTATTTAAGATGGACCCCTACCCAGTGTGCTACAAGAAGTATCTCTGCCAATTATAAATAATACTCAGTGTGAGGGCATGTATGAAAAAGCTGGATACAGGTGAGCCATAGTAACAGGACGTTTGTCTGTCAGTAATAGACGTCCAATGGTGGGGGTAGATTTTACCCCACTCAAAATTTTTAAAGTACATTAGGTGACCCCTCAAACCTATAAAATCTTCCATTTTACCCCCTCAAGATAAAAAGCTTGGACGTCCCTGCTGTCAGTACATACTTTTTGTACCATGTAAAATTTTAATTTATCCAGTCTGAATATAAAAGAAATTATATAAAAAATTCGTGAGAATAAAAGAAGAAAACAACAAACAATAAACGAATAAAAATATAATTTCTCAAGAAAAAGATTTAGTAAATACTATTACTGACGAAGCTAAAATAAAAAAAAAATTCTCTTTTTGACTATTTATTGGAGGGAAGTATTCGTACGGCAACCCCCCCCCCCCTTCCCCCATTGAACGTTCTTGATTGGTGTAAAAAAAATAAAAGTAGATTAATATAAACAAAAAAACAATTAAAACTGGAAGAAAATAAGGCAATGTTTTAAGGAAATGTATTTTAAATGAGAATTGAAAAGTATATGTCAGTGTAATATTACTTTAGATTAAGAAAACCATAGCTTCGCTTCTATTAAATAATACCATCATTGTTTATATTTTCAGAGAGCATATTCCAAATATCTTTATCTGTGCTGGATACAGGGAAGGAGGAAAGGACTCTTGCGAGGTAAAATAATTAATTTGTGTATCTTTGACTTTGACAAAATATTTGACAATTGACTACAATGACAAATTTTAAATATTATTACTTGGATCTAACACCAGATTATCATGTAGTCTAATAAAGCAAAACTCGTAAAAATAAAGATAGGCTCCCCTCATCCCCCTTTATCTCCTCCCCTCCTACTGGATGAACTATATGACCTATAAATGATGTCCATGTTAGCAACCTATATTTAAGACAATTTTTCCCCTGTCATAATATCCAATTTTATTCTATAACTATTAATAGGGATCATATTGGAAATGCGAGTAAACCTTTGTATATCCTATTTAAACAACAAAAATACTTAACTTTACCTAAATTCAAAATTATTTGAAAAAAAATAAAATAATGTGAAAATCTGCAAATAACTGAATATATCTTTCTATAATTTGACACCATAGATACAAGGATAGGTAATTAGATGATAAATTATCCTGCCCATAAAATTTATACATATATAAAATTAAGTATCTTTTTAAAGGGTTCACTTTTTTCAATAAAAACGCTACAGATTTGATCAAAAAATAATTCAATTCATACTCAAGCAATGACAATAAGAAAACACTATTGAATTTTTAATCTCGAAGTCTCAAGCTGTAGTGCTCTTAAGAGGTGAGTATATTCAAACTATTGTTTTCTTATTGTCATTGCTTGAACATGAATTTCTTTTACCAAAACTGTAGGGTTTATTTGAAACACCCCTTAATATCAGAGAAAATAATTTTCTATTTCACCATCCTTTCCCTGATTTGACACTGACATTTTGACCGTGTGGCAGATTGGATCATTTTCCTAGAAAAATTGCAAAAAAATATAAAAGAAGGAAGATGAGATGCTCAACTCTTTTTGTACCATAATGAGGAAAAAATGAATTACTTTCACATGAATGTTGTTCTCATGTTGACTATAGTGTGTCCAATTCCATGAATAAGAATTGAATACAGCCATAGGTAGGGAATTATTATCCTACTTATCACATTCCTAAACCTGTCCCAACAGAAGTCATAATTTAATCCAACCTCATAGAAAAACCTTGACACTAAGGTGCACGCAAGGAGTTTTTTTTAGGGGGGGGGGGTGGTGGGGAGTGGTAAAATATTCGGTACCAAAGGTTTGAGGCGAGTAATCAAATTTATTTCTCAAAATTTGATGGGAATAGATGTGGTTTTTTTAGGGGGGGGGGGGGTGTAACCCTTTACCTCTTTACCCTCCATCTTGGACATTAGGTGGTATTCAAATGACCAAATCTTTAATTATACTGCAGATAGGCTTTTGATAATCTAACCTAAGAAGTATAAGCGAGCGCCTAAACTATTCGATAACTAAAGAATACATTTTTATTTTATATTATGCCTTCTTTCACTTTCAGGATCTATTATAACTTTTATTAGATTTTTTGTATTTGCCTTCTTTCTCTATCTTACAGTAAAATACTAACATATTGCATTTTTACTACTTATTGAAACAGCGTAAAGTGCCGCCAAAAATGACAATACAATACAAGTGACCAATGAGAGGCCAGTATAAATTTTAATATTAGTCAATTACAATTTATACTGGCCTATCATTGGTACTTTGTATTGTATGACGTCATTTTTTGAAGCACTTTACGCTGTTTCTACTTATTAATAACTACATTTTAACATTTTTACCAACTTTATCTTATTTCTCTATCATTCATGAATTTTGTTTTTGAAATAAATCTATTTTCTATTCTAATGTTAAAAGCTTACTATCTACATATGTATATATGTACATCAAAAGGGAAGAAAACAAGATTCATCTTTATGCTTTTATTTCAAAATATTCTTCTTTCTCTATCTACAGTATTTTTACATTTTTTATATTTTTTTTATTATGGATATTTATCTAGCTTGTAGAAATACAGATACAAGACAACTTAAAAAAAAAGATAGCTTAAAAATCTCAATTTAAAGTTATTTATTAGAAAGCCTGGACCAAATAGATAAATGTCCAAAAGTTTTTGAAGTTGTGCCTTTTGGTTTTAAATAATTTTAAGATTTGAAAGATATTATTGTAATAAAGGTTGTCTTTCGATATGGTCTGGTTTCTGTACATTCAAATTACAGAATTTGTGGATCCTTTATTAGCTAATCTTTTTTTGAAGGGATCAAAAGTAAATACCCCTTAAATTCTAGTTAATCTTTATTTTGTTAAGATTAACTTAAAATATTATTTTCATTTTCTTCTTTTTCTATCTACAATATCATACTTATGACAATTTACAGAACAAATTCTAGATATAGAACAGTACTCAGAACAAATTTTCATCAATTTACCTTATTTCAAATGCAAATTTTAAGTTCATTAACTTGTCTTTAATTAACAAAATATAGTTCAATTCTTCAGTAAATTGACTTAATGGTCCAACTATTATTTTAGCTGAAGTTTTAAGGATTATATTTTTTACATTTCAAATCAACGTAGGAACTATTCGAACCTAGTATTAGTGTCTAACTTTTTATCTTTGTGACGTAACAAAAATCGAAGGATGAGAGGGAAGGTGGGAAAGGAAACCCCTAAAAAGAGATGGATTTTTGTTACGTCACGAAGATAAAAAGTTAGACACTATTACTAGGTTCGAACTATTCAAAAGAATTAGGCCGCTATATAAATAGTTTTTTTTTACCACCTTACCTTTTTTTGAACGCAAATAATAACGTTGAAAGAACAGACAATTGACCGGCTATTTGCAGGGCGACTCTGGCGGACCCATGTCGGTCAGATTCCCAGACGGCAGGTTCAGGCTGTCCGGGGTCATCAGCTGGGGCATTGGCTGCGCTGAGAAAAACCAACCAGGAGTATACACGAGAATATCAAAGTTCAGCGACTGGATTAACCAAATCATCAAGTTCTAAGTAATCTCATCCACAAAATACATCAATTAAAATCAAAGTTTATTTTTTGTATGGCTTTTAGCGAGCTTTTGTTATTTGTTAAAAAAAATTATGTTTTTTTAATGCTTTTTCAAGTATTTACATATATTTATAAAGTGAAGAACTTTTGACTGAAAAATACAATCAGAAATGGTAGAAAACCGTCTAGTTAAATGGTATTGGGCATAGTGATGGGTGTGTATTCATTTCCGCATATACACAATAGCGAAAAAGAATTAGTGTTTAGTAATGAGAGTGGTGGGAAGGGAAAGAGGTATTGCATGCTGTTGTTAAAATTAGTGGTTTTGATAATTTGCTTATATGATACATATGCGGAAATGAATTCACACTAAAATGTATATTTTTCAAACCAACAAAGTCTAGTCATCTACTAGCTTTATCTCTTGCCAAAAATGCCGCTTGTATTATTTTTATAGTGATATTTTATACTCTTAATCTATTTAAAAGCATTGTAAATAATATTGTCTTAATTGTATATTAGTTTAGAATTTTTTTATTGGCAAGAGTTTTATTTTTTATATTTTTTAAAAATCTTGTATTATCGATTATTATTAAAATTATTACTTTGCAAAGTATTGTGAAAGACCTATTGTTGACATTAACATTATTTAATCTTGACATTAAGTCTTTTACACTCCTAATATTTATAAAAATTTATCAACAATGGTTTTCAATATGGTTGCATCTTATATGAAAATTTGATTTTTTCTGCAAACAAAGAACCAATAACTTGACAAAAGTGAAGGATCTTTCAGAGAAAAATTTAAATTTTTAAAAGAGTTATGCAAACAAAAATATTTTACTTTTCTTTAGTAAAATATTTTAGAAATTTTTTTAAATAAAGCCAAATTAATTTAAATTTAAAGAAATGTTCTTAGGAATCTCCAAAACTGGTCTTTGGTTATGTTCTTGTAATGTTGTTAGCCATTAATAAAATAAAATATAATCACCATTTATTTTAATATAAGAATACTCATTAAATGATATTTTGTACTGTTTTTTATACCTTTTTACTTTTTAATGTAAACCTTAAAGTATTTGAAACACTAGTCCTTGTAATAACTTTATAATTGTAAATTTACAGTATTTATTTACTATAATTGTTGCTTTTATTTGTAGAAATATAGAATTTTTAAACCTGAAGTTTTTTTTCTTTATTTGCATGAACCTTTAGTATAAAATTATTTATTTATGATACATATTGTATTAATAGAATATATACACTAGAAAAATTACACCATTTAATTATTTTTATTTGTGAAGCTTCTGATTTGCAATATTATTATTATCTTAGTTTATCAAGGCTGCAAATCATTAGTTTAGGAAAATTTAGCATAGAAAAAATAAAGGGTATAGTCCCATTCGGGACAACGCCTCTTAAGGGGCGTTTTGTCGTATTTGGGAATTTGTTTTTGATAGGTTATTTTAGGTTAGGTTAGGTTAAGTTGGGTGGGTGATTGCCCCGCAGGATTAGGCGATTGTCCCCACAAGGGCTAGAAGTAGGGAAAAAGCTACTGTGAAAATACGACGAAACACCCCTTAAGTGACCGTCACCCTACCCAAAATAAATAAATGCATGAAAATACATCCGCACAAAATAATCTGGAATTACTAAGATTGTAATAATATTTCATTACATGGGAAGACATTTGAACAGTGTATAATCTATTATTTATAGTCGCATGATGTTGCTTTATCTGTTGCACATATTTGTTTATTATATTTATTGTTGTGTCCCGTTATTAGGTCATCTGCTTTAAATTTTGGCTGCAATATACAATGTATCAGTTAGCCTTTACATATATCATTACTATAGTGCATTAAAAGTTTTAAAAATGCATACAAATTTTATCAATCTTTAAAAATTCAGTAATCAAGGTATCTTATATATAATTTCAGTATTGCAAAATAACTAAACATACAACGACCTAAAAACGTTAGACCTAAAACGGTACATTTTGATATATTGGAAATAAGAAGGATACTGCAATATGGTTTTTCTAAAAATAAATTTACGTTAAAAATAAAAATCTATAAATAGAGGGTTAAACAAAAAGGTTACGAAATGCTTCTATTTTCTATCCTTGATTTTATAATTAATGATATCTTCCTTATTTCTCCATTATTTGTTATTTGCATGTATATCGTTTAATTACACACTATGTGTACATGTAATGTTTAGCCTTGTTAGATAATAGATTCACTTATAATATAAAGTAGTAAGGTTTTTTTCATCTAAAGCTAAAGATCTCGAAAAATGGTGGTCCAAATGGTTTGAACTATTTTGGGAAGTTTTGTCGTGGGGTGGTTTTATCCCAGCTTGCTTACCTTGCTTGCCCCCCACTCCCTCCAAAAGTGTAGGAGTGAAAACCTAGTATAATTACATTTTATTTGTGCATGTCGTCATGTATCAGGTATATAGGTATCAGTAAACAAGTATTTTGCATGGGAAATTTTTATAAACATATAGAATATTAAGAACTTTTAAAAATAAGTTAAAAAAAGTAAAGGTGAAAAAAGATTACCCTTTAAAACATGCACTTTTATGCTTATACTTTCTTACATTTGCAATAACTTACCCGATATGACTTCTACAACTCTACTACTAGCGGCTACTCCTCTAGAGGCCTCTATGGCACTTGAAGAAGTGGTAGGTAGAATTTGACTCCAGATGTTTACCTTATTTTTTAGGTAGAAAAACAAATTCTCAAGGGCGTCCAAGATTTTTTATTTGGGGGGTGGTAACATTTTTTTAGGGGGGGGGGGTTAATCAACCCTTTACCTCCCTCCCCATCTTGGAAGTCCTTAAAGGGGGGTGGCATATTTTTTTCCCTAAGGACTTTTTCAGTACAGAAAGACAGACACACACAGATCCTGTTACTTTTATACATATAAGGAAACTGTTATCACATCTCCCTTCATCTAATTTCTGATGATGCATCAAAAGGATTATAGGATGTATATTGTTTTCTAAAATGCATGTAGAAATAATGACAATTATGTGCAAAAATTTCAAGATCTTACATTACAATACGATAAAGAGATAACAATTAGAAACAAAACTTATTTCTAGCCCCTGCAAGGTGCTTTACTGTGGGGTTTTCTTTCCGCGGGGCTATTTTTTATTTTTATTTACCTTACCTAACGTAACCTTAAAATAAGCATCAAAAATACTATTTATAAAAAAGTTATTTTGTGGTCCAGATGCAATAAAGGAAACCTGCAAAAAGTGGAAAGAGTCTAGGCAAAAGAACAAAGGTGGACCCAACAACAAATATATAAAAATGCAGTACCTTGAATTTTAGAGCATCTTCGCAAATAAAAAAAAGTTAAGCTTACTATTTACAACACAAATAAGAATAACCTTCAGTTTGTACGTGCGTTCGTTACTCCGTAAGAGGAATTTTCAAAGACTTTCTTATTTATTGTTAGATTTTTAAAATGCTCTAATTTATAGTTTATTTTATAAAAAAAAAGTTTAACAAAATAAACCTACAAATGTATAAATGTATGTATTCATTGGTTTATTTTCTATAAAAATACCTATGTTTTGTAATGACATCTCTCCCCAGGGACTTAGCAGCGTGAAAGTAAAGCCAACAAGCGAAATAAATCTGAAATAATATTTGGGAGGCAAATAAAAAGGTCACTACTAAGCGTTTACTCCCAAAATCAAATAAAAATCCGTGAAATTACCAAATACTTTTTTGAATTAATTCAGTCTGTGATTGCAGCTGACATAACTGTCCTTGTTTTCACTCAGAGTAGGAAATAGTTCTGTTTTCCATCGTTAGTTTCCTTTTAACTGCAAATGTTTTTCTATTTTTGGAGAGTACATATAGAAATTGAATCTAAAACTGTTTCAATGTCATTTTCTCCAATCGAAAAAAATGGCTTTACTTTCTTAAAATTAACTAAAAATGAATGGAAATTTTCATGAATTAACCCTGACTGTTTTCTATTCAAAGATAAAAAAATGAGTATATCAAGCAGTAAGTTCTGTTTGTGTGTTCATAATGCTCTCACTATTCGATAACTGATATACTGGGTTAGTTTTTAAAATTGTTATGAGCACAGTGCGTATGAAGGTGATTTGACTTTTGTGTCAGAACCTAAGTTTGGACATAGTGCATTTCATTACCATAAGTTAGGTAATTTCATTTCACTTTTCAACAAAATCTAAAATGCAGCCGTTTTTGGAAAATTAGATTTGAAAATTTCAAGTTCAATTTTCATCCACTAGGAGTTACCGCATAATCATGACAAGTAAAGCAAATATTTTTTATTTAAAATTTTAAACAACTTTGCTTTTATAAAGTCTGTCATAAAACCTCTATATATATGATTTATTTAAGGCTCAATTTTCTTGACCTAAGCAAAGCAACTGATAAAAATGGCCATGAATCAACTCACTTAAGGAGTGGTTTTATGAAGAACTTTATAAAAGCAAACTTGTTAAAAATTTAAAAAAAATAATCTTTGCTTTTCTTGTCATTATTATGCGGTAACTTCTAGTGGATGAAAATTAAACTTGAAATTTTCAAATCTAATTTTCTCAAAAACGGCTGCATTTTCGATTTTATTGAAAAGTGAAATAAAATTACCTAACCTAGGGTAATAAAATGCACTATGTCCCAATTTAGGTTCTGACACAAAAGTCAAAGCACCTTCAAACGCACTGTGTGAGAGGATAGTAGCGCATCTGTAGTTCATTAAAATTCACTTCCTATTCATATATTATTTTTTGGGTACATAGCTAATCTTTAATAATTAAGGTTAGACCATACGTCCGTTCAAGGATTTATTATCAATTATCTTTAACTTAAATGCTAAAATTAAAACATAATATACTGAATTTGCCTTGTTAACCTATTTCTAACTTAAAAGATTTGTGTTTGAATTATATTTATTCATTTCAAGCCTGATGTGTATTCTATACCAATCAATCTATGAATATATCCTATTTATTTGTTCCATTCTACTTATCTAGAATCTGTATGTTATAAACTGTAATTCCTAATGGAATGAGAAACAATGCATTGAATGAATGTCTACTTGATTAGTCAGCATTACATCTATAAGAATTTCTTCAATACCACTTTATATCAAGTGGAAGCAAGAAGTTTAGGTATGCGGATTAGGAAAAACCAGGACAATTATGTCCATAGGCTGTATTTAAAACAAATAAGTTTACTTTCAGTCAGGTTAGGTTAGGTCCCAAAGGGTTATTGTCCCTCACAGAGGATAAGCTATGAGAAAAAAAGTACTGTCCTTGGTAGAGGGTTTCTTTCTAATTCACCTAGTAATGTAAAGTACCTTTACGTTAGCCTAATTATAGAGAAGCTGTGCTGCTAGTACAGGGAATATATCTAGCTAAATAAGTCAGATGCTTTGCTAATACATCGCTGTTTGAAGCAGCTTATATTGCCTAATAAAAAATGACGTCAATCACAATGTATACTGGCCTTTCATTAGTGATTTGTATTGTATTACGTTTTTTTAAAAGGCACTATAAGCTGCTTACTAAGGTTTTAATATATTTGATAGGAATTTTCTTTAAACTAAACTTTGCCAACAAACCTAAACCTAATTCGTTTTACAAATAAAAAATATTGTTTAGAGTTCAATTTTTTTAAATAGACTTGAAAACGTATTTAAATCATGCAATTGAAAAAAAACTAGATATAATATTTCTTCTGAGGATAATAAATTTATAACTTTATTATAAAAATTGTATCCCAATAAATCATAGATAAAAGCATTAATATGTATTACATATATATAAATTAATGCATCATCCAGAACAAAACTACTCATACATTCTCTATATTTTTACTAAGATTTAAATTATTTAAGATTTCTTTTTAAAAATCACTGAACCGATTAGGTTCTTCACTTTGAGTAGCTTTATATTATCTTAAATTTAAAGTCTTACAGTTGGATTTAGACTATTTTTATTCATCCTCAAAATACAGAGCACTAGTTGCTAGGGGTGAGGCCACTGGCAATAATCATATTACATAATATAAACATGAAAACTTTTATTCTTGTTATTCATTAATGCAGTATGATCAATTCATTTCTATAAGTTTGGCATTCATATTTCTTCTTAGATTGTTTTGTATAATATTTACATACATAAATCAGTATTTACATTCACGAAAGCAATTCTCTGTACTACTAATGATTGTTAATTTCTTTCTTTGTGTCTTTTGAAAAGCATGTCAATTTTGAAGCTGTTTATAGTGCCTATAAAAAAATGACGTCATACAATACAATTGACCAATAATCTTACACTAGTACCAACAGTTATGTAACCATGTAATCACTATGGCTAGTTTAAGAACTTTGGTTACTTTTATTAAATTTTGATTGGTAAGAGCCAGACTAGTAGTGTCCGAACTTATCAACCAATAGTGTTAAACTTTTGAAGGGTTACTTTTGTTTATCAACGTTGGGGTTATAAACCAATTTTACTTCCATTTTTAGATATCTGATTTGTGCCCCATACGGATTAAATGCTTTTTCAACGTTAATAATAACGTGAATTCTAAAAACTTCTTATTCTTTATAACTTAAGTTTTTTTTTATTACCATTGCATTGCATTGGATGTCATATTTCTTGTTTTTAATTTACAAAGATGAACTTTTTCATGAAACATAAGCCTTTCAATCTGTTCAATAAAAGAGAGGAGTACTCCAGAGGTGGATTCTTTAAAAGAATTAGGGTCGCTGCATCGCTGCCTCACCAAAATTGTTTTTGAGAAAAATCCTAAAAATCACATAAAAAATCTACAAAAATTAAATAAAATCATAGAAAGGTTATCAACATAAGATTTTAATTATTTTTTTTAGATTTTGGAGGATTTTTCACAAAAATAATTTTTTTATGAGGCAGCGACCCTAATTTTTTTAAAGAATCCACCTCAGGTCTAATATAATTCATGGATATGAATATTGAATAAATCCTCCTTTGCATGTCTTACTAAGTGCAACAAATATTATCATACTCTATTTTTATGATAAATTACAACCAATCATTGTTTTACCAGCCAAATATAAAAAAGTATGCTAGCCAAGCTTTTTAAAAATGAATACAATAGGAAAAGAATACTAACCTTTTTGTTAGTTAAGAAAACGTCTAAAATACAAAAAGAACCATATCGATATTAAAAAGGCTTTGAAAATTTTTCCTACAGTTGTGTTATTTTGAAGAAACTTCAATATTGCATGCATAGTAAAGTTTTTATATTGGATAAATTCTATCAATCATTCATATTAACGGATGTATAATTACTTGGATCATACACCAGATTTTCATAATCTATAGTAAATTCAACTCTGTTGCGGGCTAAAAAACGATCCCCCCATCCTGTCCTTTACCCCATCCTATTTCCTCCTACTGGATAAACGGCTTGAACAATAAATGCGGGGAAAATTGCAACCTTAATTGACGAAATGTTTTCTTCTGTTATATCATCCACGTATATTCTACATCCATTTTCATAATAAACTCCATATGTATATTCTGTATAACTAGATTAAGGCTGTAATATTATATTGAGGAAGTGCAAATATTACATTTTTTGTCACAAATCAGCACTATTCTTAAAGCGAAGTTTTTCTATAACTAGGGTCCGTCCTTCCGTAATGGCTAGATCTTTTCGTTAATTGAATCGTGTTAAAATCTACCCTCGATTTAAAACTTTGCATGATGATTCCTATAGCAGATAGGTACGATTTACCAGAAAACATTTAAAATTAAAACATGCTAATTTTAACTTTTTACAACACATTTTTGAATTTATTTTTTGGAATAATGATTGCTAGGACAACACGGTCCAATTTTATAAGCGAAGCATCTCTATTGTTAAAAAATAATGGTGTGCTTATCAAGTTCTTTTTTTTTCAAGAATTAATGTTTATTTGTCCTTCCTTCTGATTTTCTTTAGGGCTTTGCTTTTATGTACGTTTTCATCTTAATTTTTTCTTTGTCTATCCATCCATCCATTTTTCAAGCCGTCATCAAAATAAATTGATTAATTCGGCTTCTAAAGACAGCTAATTGGTTTTGTAAAGATTCCGCTGACTTAGGAGCATCTACTGTATAACTCCTCTTTTTTGTCAGTCTGTCTGTAGCGCTTTATAAGATATCAAACATTTTTCTTTGCTGCTACTTATCGATAGGTGGCAATATTTTTTTCTTTTGTCTTTCTTTTTTCTCATTTATGTGCAAAGACAAAATTTTGGTTAGCTTTATAGTTTACCAAGTGGTTTATCTTCCAACTTTATTGATCTATCTTAAAGTCTAGCAAAGTCGGGATCTTAAGGGATATGATAATGGACGATAAATTGATATATGTCCCCAGTGAAAATGTACAAGTTTACCCTTTTTGTTTTGTAAAATAAAATGAGAAAAAAAGCTTATGAAAACTTTGTATATAAAATTACAGTCCCCTCCCAGATCTAAGGTTCTTAAAGCTAGGGAATCAAGGATATGACAATGGGCATTAAATGTTCTTCTCAAGTCTCAAGTTATAGATTTTGTCTTCAGAAATTTATTTATTTTAAGATAGGGGATTTGTAATTGTTGGGAGGGAGAGAATAATTTAATTCTCAACCGTTAACTTCAATTTATATTTCACGCAAATATAAATGGAAAGATTTATTTACTTTTCATTGACCTATCCCCTGAGATCTCTCAGATAATGTATTGGGCTAAGTTTATCTTAGTTATTGACTTTACTAATACTTGTGGTGATTAACAGAGTAAATTAAATCAACTGGAGGTTTTATCTTAAAGTGCCTAGTCGAGCACTAAGACCCCCATCATCTTATTTAGAATAATATGTAGATTAGTTGAGCATCTTGCGTAAAATCATTACTTAAATAACGGAATAGAATTGAGTAATAACTAGAATTAAGACTGAAGAGAAATTATTCTTAGACATATAACAGTTGGAAATCATCAAATAATATCCATTAAATTGAGTGTCTGAAAAGATTAAATCAAAATTATGAAACTTTTTAAAAAGGGAACAACCCATTTGAGGTTTTATTAGACCAGTAAAAGATTTTTTCCTCTTTGTATCTCTAGCATAAAGTAGCATGATGTCTGTCCGTCTGTTTGTTTTTATGAAGTTCAAGAACACTGAATCACTGGGCTCTGCTTTTCAAGGAATAGTTCTACTGTTCATAATATTGTTTTAATCTATTTTCTTAGCTTAGTGGGTGGGGGTGGGGAGTGACATTACAATCCTAAAAACCCTAAAATTGTCACGTGCCAGACATGGAAGCAGTAGGTATCATTTTTGACTTCTCTATTATGACGCGGTGTGGACGAAACTCGAACCTGACACCCACCTTAAGTGAAAATTAATGGCAAACACAATGCTTTTATTTTCTTATTACAAAATAATTCAAATCTTCATATATTAAATGTGAATTAAAAAAATTGTGTGAACGTCGCGTTTAGATAATTGAACAATTGAGATCTCAAATACGAATGCAATGTTGTACCTGCCTAAAATCTAATAAAACCTTTATCTATGTAAATATAATTATATCAGGGTGACAGCGGCGGTCCAATGGTCCATAAATCCAAGTTAACAGGAAGATGGAACATCATTGGTATATTATCTTGGGGTATAGGTAAGGGTTTTTTTTCTAAGCAGTCATTTGATGAGTAGCTACTATAACACAATAAATAAAATGATAGAAATAAGTTGTGGACAAAAAAGATTGAATTTACATTAGGTAGCGAATCTACTCTTTAAGTTAAATACTTCTGTGACACTTAATTTTCCAGGCTCATAATTAAGATAGACGACTAATTTTTTGGTCTGTTGGTCATACTACAAATGTCATGTACATTTTTAAGGGTAAAGGTTTCGTGATTTATTATTACTATTTCTATATTTGTGGCCACTGAACATTTACACCTTAACTCACAGTGTGCGTTTGTCGTCAATTCATGATTTTTTTGTGCTTCTGATTGATGCTGTCATACTTGTTTATACTGTAAAAAGAATGAATTCTTTTGTACTGTAAATAAAAAAGCTTGTGTCGCGAGGTTAATCTAAAATCATTATCTTAATTCTTATTAATCTAAGTGTGAATTCACTTCCGCACCTTATCACATACGCGAATAATAGGAGTATTCAAGAAAAATGTAGTTAGATCTGTTCTAATAATGTTATTGATTAAAAAATTTTGATAGTAAGTGTTTATCAGGAAAGGTAGGCCTTGGACAGTTGACTGTACCCAAAATTCTATGACCACGTTATCTAATTAATTATATTAAAAACTTTGGGTACTTGTATTGACTTACTAGCCAATAAACTAAAGAATGTGTAATTTTGTTTATCATCATTTTTGCTTTCATTACTTTAACTCTTAACATCATTGTGTTGCTGTTTTGACGCGGATTTAGTCTTTAATAAGTCAGAAGCTTTGTGTACTCTAAAAAGCATTCAAAATATTTATTCATATTTTTAGTTACACTAATTTATTTATATGTATAGAAATATATTGCATATGTTTATTTTTAGGTTGTGCTATGGCAAATCAGCCCAGTGTCTTAACTAGGTAACATTATATCTGCACTACAATTATCTTAGGGGGCTGTGGGCTCATTACCCTGTATAACCTAACTTAAAGTCATAAACAAACAAACGCAAACTAATACCCCCACCTCTTTTATTTTCAATTAATTTATAAAATGAGGGAGGGGTGTTCTCTGCTCAACAGGTACTTTAAGGGATTAACATGCGTTAAATTATCAAGTCTAACTCACATCGCGTGATAACCAAAAAGTTAGTTACTAGGATAAGACAATAGGCATTAAATTAATTCTCATTTCAATTATGATAACCAATGGTATAACGAGTGCATAAAGTTAGGCTATATTGCATGTTGTTCCATATTTCTTTGACAGCAGACATTTTTTATCAGATAAATGTTCCTGGCATCGATTATCTCCAAAAGTCTATGAACTGTAAAGGTTGCCAGAGGCCAAACGGATGTATGTTTTTTTTTTTTTTTTTATGTTCGTACAAAATTTCACCAACAAAAGAAGGCCTACAATTAAATAATTTTGAATATTTATTACTCAATGGTGCGCTGTTATTTTTTAAGATACCAGAAACATTCAATGGAAAACTTAAATATCCCAAATAAATACATATTTATTTGTATTATAAAATTAAACTGGATTTTATCAAAACAAAAAGTTGTTGTTTTTAAAAGAGAACAAATAAAAAAACAGCATTCATTAAAAAGAGAATTAATATAAACATTTCTCCAATAATACAAGAACAGAAATAATGAATCTTAAAACTATATTTCAATTTTGCAACTTTCACTTGCCAACAAGTGAAATAAATCTGTGTATTATTGGGTTGTGTATTTATTGTCTATTCCATAATATAGGTCAGGTTAATAAAGCTAAATTAGTGAGACTTTTCCATTATTGCTTCGAAACCAATTAATATCCTCAGGATTAGAACTGATTCTCAGCCAAATTTAAAAAAAGGTATTGTATTGTAGACAATTTACTACTAATAGTAAAGTGAAAAGATTAATACTAGTTTGATTAGCCCGGGCCTTTGGCTCTCGATGCTATCAAAACTGGTTTTAATCTCACAATTTTTCATTTTTACATTCACGGAAAGCTGTCTATAATACGATGCGATGAATTATTATTCTGATGTTTTTATGATAGTTTTGGTGGTCTTTTTTTAATAGATAATTAGTTGGTATCCTTGAGTGGAATTTATATAAAAATAGATGTATAAGGATCTATTCATTATTCATAAACTATTTAACCCAGGGAGTTGGGTTAGGTCAATGGACAATAAACAATTTTACCGAAAAAGTTTATGTGTTTCAACTTATATTTCTTTATAAAACTACTAGCGGGTACGCCCCTAGAGGCCTATAGGGGCACTTGAGGAGGAATGAGTCGAATTTAATTATTAAATTTCTTATTTTAGATTTTAAAAGAAAAAGTAAAAAATTTTTTTGGGTTTTTTTTTTCATTTTTTGGGGGGCTTGGGGGTTTCCCACCCCCCAAGAAAATAGTTTCAAACCTTCCCGGGACCTATGAGAAGCTACCCTGTTAAGGAGAACCCGATCGGTTCAGCGGTTAGCGAGAATCTTCGGTACAAACATACAAACACACAAACACACATACACACAAACACACAAACATCCTGTTACTTTATTATAAGGATAAAATTGGAGGGTTAGAGGGTTGAAAATTTTTACACATTTTCCCTTTCCTCTCAGGTAAAAGTTATTTCTCGCATCGTATTATAAACGGCTTTCCGCGGATATAGAAAGTACAATTATAAGATTAAAACTAGTTTTTTTTAGCCCCGAGGTGCCGAAGGCGCCGGCTAAAAAAACTGGTTTTAATCTTATGATTGTACATTTCTATATTCGTAGAAAGCTGGATATAATACAATGCTAGACATAGTTTTTTTCGTATTGATGAGAACCGGTTCCTATCCACCGGATTCGAATCAATACGAGAAAACCTATTATTATATTTATTATTTATTAACTAATTATTACGAGAAAAAAAGATTATACCCCTCTATGTATAACTCTCTTTATTCTATAACCTTTTTATTTTTTTCTCTATAAAATTAAAGTAAAACTAAACAGTTATTTTATGAATTATTTTTTGTATATACGTTAAGATCTTGTTAACCACTAAATTGATTTCACCAATTTTAGAAAAAAGTCTTGGGATATTATTAGGCTATTTTTTGACGAATTAGCTTCTTTAAGTGTCTTAAGGCTTTTAACTTCCCTTTTTCCCCTAGTTACTAGGGGCGCAACCTGTAGGCTTTTAAAAATTAAGATATTTAGACCGATATTATATTGGTGCACTACTTCTGGAAATTTCATTATAATTGTAAATTCAGTATGGCTTCGAAACCGATTATTATCCGCTGGATTAAAACTGGTTCTGAGCCATACTGAAAAATAATGTATCGTATTATAAACAACTTTTCACGAATACTAAAATAAAGATTATAAATTAACATAGGTTTAGTTTTCCAGGGTCGTTTCCCGTAAGGGCCAATAAAAGTGGAATTATTCTTCTAAATTTTCATTTTTCTATCTGCGAAAAGCTGTCTATAATACGATGCGATAAATAACTATCATAACTATTTTATTTAGATTGTGGGTGTTCAATGATTGGATCAGAACTATTGTCGAGATAAACCAAGGATAAAAGTAAATTAGTGTAACTTTTTAGAAAAAAAAGATTTTCTAATTTGAATAAAAATATCCTATTTGGACAAAAAATGCTCTAGAATGTATGAAAATGTTTTTTGCATATTTAAAATTATTTCATATTTATTATTTTTACATATAAAAAATCTTTTAATCATTCTGAATTTTGAGAGAATGCTACAGCCACCCCATGATGTCCTGTTATGCAAATATTCTGTCTCTGTTATCTGAAATTTTAAGGGATAAGAAAATCGTCAATAAAATTATTTGCATGCCAAAAGTTGATCAAAAAATTACCAACCATGTAAAATTATTTGTAGAAAAGTTTTTTTCTGTTTCAATTTTGGAAACCTAATGTACACGAAGTTTTTGTGCCAATGGATATGATATTGTGGTTATAAAACTTTGGGTACACGTGTAATTTACAATCCCATATCCCCGGCCTCCCTGCAGTTAGCTAAGAAAGAGACATAGCAACATAATAAGTAAAAGACTAAAAGTTAATCTTTACAAAGTCAGAAGTATATCGTGTTATCAGTTAAACCTGGAAGAATTTTTTTGACATACTATCTCAATAATTTTATAGTGAAATTAATAAAATATATAAAAAAATGGTCGTTGCTGACATGGCAAGTTGTAATTCTTATGCTAAATCAAAATTTTTTCTTCTCAAATAGAGTGCCACTAGAGGCCTCTAGTGGCGTAGAGCATGAAATGGTCATCCGTCCATCCGCCTTGTCCGCTTGGATTGAGATGCGCCTGTTTACGGGCCAAGACATTCCCCCAGCCCTACTCTCAGCAGCAACAGGCAGGCTATCAAACACGCTAATGCCGCGGGTTTTAGTCTTACTGGGTAGGCTGGGTGTCTGGAAAAGTTATATTTGCAATTAAAGTTAATCTGTACAGGACGTCAGGTCTTCGATAGTATGCTATCTTTTCCGCACATTATCAAGGATATATTTTATTTTTGCAAAATATATATCATTAGGTGTCTACACAGAAATAAAACAATGGAAGATGAATTTATATCCTTGTTACTATTCAAAATTACCCCTTCAACAGAGTATATTATAAGTTGAACATTTTTGACACTACTAGTTTGAAACCTACAAATCAAAATTCAATAAAAGTACCCAAAGTTTTGAACCAAAGAATAAGATAGCGTGTTTATAACACTTTGGGTACCAGTCTAATTTACAATCCAAAGCCCTCTCCCTCCCTGGTTTCAACTGCATGAGTAAAGCAAAGGGTAATAGATAGTTTATTCATGTGTGGAAGTGAATACATATCCCACTTCACCTGACATAAATCAAATCTTTTCTTACTACAATATTTTCTTTATTTAGAAATATTGACCAAAGTTCCTTTTTTTCACAAATGTAGAATAAATAAACAAAATATATGATCTTTTTTCTTTCTTGAAGGGAAACATTTAATTAAAACTAGCTAGCTAGTTTTAAGTTTAAAAAATACCAGCGGCTTCTTAGTATTTCTCTTGTGGCTTATTAACCTAAACAGGAAAAATAGCCTGAAAACTCATCATCATTGGGGATGTACATCGATTTATCGGCAATTGTTTTATCCCGCCTGAAAGTTATCTTTTTCTTAAAAAAACACACATTAAGCACAATTTTACAAAATACATTAATTATGCTAAAGGTTGTTAAGGGCTTTTGTCATATTTCCATAGTGTCATTATAATAGCGCTGTATCAGGATAAGTCAGCCATGGCCACTTTTATAATGTCAGCCTTTATGGATTTATTATTACTTGGATCTTACACCAGATTATCATGTACACTAATAAAGTGAAACTTGTAGCGGGTTAAAATAACTAACCCATCCCCCCCCCTGTATCCCTCCCCTCCTACTGGATGAACGAAATGACCAATAAATGACAGGGGAAAAAACAACCTCAATTGGCAAAAATTTATCCCCTGTTCTAATATCCACGTGTAATTACATCCATTTAGTCGACAGTAAATGCATGTCAACAGAATTCTACTAGTTTTGACTAATAATAGAATGGTCTAAAGAATGTATGTAACAACTTAGAAGTATAAGTTTTATATTTAAATGTAATTTGTAATTTGCATATCAAGATTGTCTGTAATTTATATGTCTTCCATATAGGTCAACCTAACTAAATTTTTATTAAATTTTTTTTAGTTTGAATTTGTTATACTATATGAAAAAGAAGTAGGTGGGATACTTGTAGAGATGTCGTAGATGTATGTGTAAAGGAATCATCATTGAAAGCTAAAATTTCATATATAGGTACATTATAACACATCCTTATAAATTAGGATTATTATAAAAAAAAATATTATTATTTAAGAAAGAGTTAGAAATAATAAAATGTAGTTTTAATAAAACTACTTTTCCAGCTTAAATTATTAGCTCTCTGAGATATGTTTGCTAGCTTACTTGATTCCCTAACTACCGAAATCTCTGAAATACCAACCCCTTCCTTTTTTCTATAGAATTATTTTAAACCAACGTGATTTCAACAATATTATTCTGGTTGTATTTAATTTTAGTGATTTTAATTAACCTGGTTAAAATATGTTTTATTTATTGTTATTGTGCATATTTATCTATTTAAGAATATTACTTTTTCACGTTATGCTCGACAGCCTATTCTGCAGCTGCAGTGGCAGAGAGCTGCTGCTGCCGAGCCCGTGTTTATCTAATTACTTTTTTGTACTGATTTTTTAGTGTTTTTGAATTTTATTTTTATTTTTAACCTACATTCCATTTTGATGTCACTTGTGGAACTAAGCAATGAAGGAATATTGACGAGTTGCGTGTCGGTAACAAAATATCAATATTTTTTTAAAGGAAACAAATATTTCTTCCTTTAATTTTTGTTAATAAAGAAACCATGTTAGGCATTCTAGAGATGCCATAACTCACATTTCTTAATGAGTTCAGGGATTGGGGTACCATTATTTAAAAAAAAAATTTTCTTTACATCTCGTAGGAAGAGTTCTCAGAACCTGGATTTACTGCAGTTCACGGTAAAATATTGCTGGTAAGCAATATTTCCAAAAATCTATGAATTTTAAAGGCTGCTAGCTGCCAAACGGCTAAACGTAAAGATCATGTCCGCACACCATTTTAAGCGGCATAAGAAGGCCTACAAATAATCTGGTATAACCAAGATCCAATTATGCACAGAGAAAGCTTCACTGAAAAAAAACGCGTAAAATAGGTCTTTTTCGCGCATTTCTCTGCACTGCAAGATAGTTATGCATTATTAATTTTATATGGCTATTCCAGATTATTTGTAGGCCCTCTTATGCCGCTTAAAACAGTATGCGGGCATGATCTGTACGTTCAGCCGTTTGGCAGCTAGCAGCCTTCAAAATTCATAGATTTTTGGAAATATTGCTTACCAGCAATATTTTACCGTGAACTGCAGTAGATCCCAGAACCTAACCTTCTTTTTCTTTGTTGCGGTGCTTTCACATAATCCTATTTATGGACCACCGAAAATATATTTTTATTGTATAATACTCTACTGTACTATTGTCCATGTCTATGAACCATAAAAGCAGATGAAATGCAAAGAAAGTAAACAAAAATGCAATTTTAAATAGGTAAATATCTGTTAAATCAAACCTTTTTTTGTAATGTTTTTTATATGTGAAACTAATGCTGTATTAATGTAATATTTATACAAATGAGAAATTGAATAAATTTGATTTATTTTTTTTATTTTAGAAAGCGTAGCTTTTCTATAATTAGGGTAAGTCCTTCCGTCAATTTAGACATTATAGAATTGTCCCATATATTTTAAACTTTGGATTTTGATTATTAATCTTTACCAGAAACTCAATACGTCCTTTTTAACGTTTTTACAACATTTTTTGTATGACATAATAATCATTCTATTCACCCAATATTTGGAATAATTTTACCTAGGACAACAAGTTACAACAATTTAACTGTAGCATGTTTATACTCAATTCATAAAATTAAAGGTATGGCCTTAAACAGGTATGTTATTTATATGTTATTAGGGAAGATTACATCCTTGTTTTGGTAATATGGTAGTATATAATTTTTTTTAAATATTAAAATCAGCCTTTTTATTGAAGTTTTGATTACATAAATTCTTATAAGATGTATTTATAAATAGGCATTTTAAAATTAAAATTGTTTGTTGTAACATGAGAATTGAAGTTTATATAAGATCTTATTAATATATTTTGAAACATTTTTAATAAATATTATTTTTAGTATTAGAACGTGTATTAGATTTACATTTTGAAACTGAGATATCAAGGTTAAATAATAGCAGTGTTATTTTTAAATAATATTTTGAAGGTATTCATAGGTTTTATCATTGGGAAAAGGCAAGAATTAAAAGTTAAAGTAGGGTATTTCAAGGAATGTTTTGAAATAGAGTGAAGGGGTTAGATAAATTTAAAGATCTTAAAATAGGTAGTATCTGCTAAAAACACTCCTAACAACGAAAATTAATAAATTTTTATTAATAACCACAAAGCAATTGGAAGAATTAATCTAAGCTAAATATCTAATTATTTACATAATATCTGTATCAAGTTACAGACAAGTTGAGGAAAGCAACGCCTTTTAGAAAACATTGCGCGTAAAATTATTGTTGTTCAGTCAAATGCTTTTATTTAGTCAAAAATACAACAAATATTAAACATTGACCCAGCAGGGATCTAAAGGGATAAGACAATGGCCGATAAATGGATGTACATCCACACTGATTATAAATAAAATTACCCTTTCTGTAGATTACAATTAATAGTTGAAGCTGTTGGACAATCAATTTAAGAAACCAACCAGTCAAAATTCATTAAAAGTCCCAAAAGTTGGTAAGCCAACGAATAAGAAAAAGTTATTATAATACTTTGGGGACAAGTGCAAAACACACCATTGTCCCCTCTCTCTGTTTTGATATCCTATTTTAATCTACATTTTGTTTGACTTAAAAGAATTAAATATTTTTCGCTTTATTGACAACAAGAGTACCATTCAATAGATCATAAAAAGGTAGAAAGTAATAATTCTTTTTTACAGATAATTTTTTTAAGCATTTATTCTACGTATAAGCCATGGTACATTAGGAGAAAGGGAAACTTTTCACCCTCCTGGAAAACTAAGGGAGATAAAAAATATCCCCCTTGACAAAGTCCCATCCCCTTAAATATATGGGGGTGTAAATTTAAGGCATTTCTTTGAATATATAGGGGGATGTTTGCAACCCTGGACAATAAATTACACTTCTTTTGTTGTTTTGTTGTCTATATAACATTCCTACAAAGTTCACACCCACCTACATTTGTTTTAGGGGGAGGGTGTAGGTGAAAAACCCTATTCATGCCAATGTTTTTTCGTAAAAGTATGGCCAGGCCAATCTTTATACTTTCTTTTATATCAATCTATTTGGGATAATAAATAAGAAACAATTTTAGATGATTAATTTGTTCTGAGGACACCATGGAAACTGTCCCAATTTTATATAACTTTTGCGGAACATGTTCCAGTTACGTCATATTTTTCTTTCCCGAAAAAAAGAAGGGGGAAAGAAAAAAAAGGGAAGGGGGGAAGAAAAAAGATATGGGAGAAAAGGGGGTTTTCCCCATCTCTTTTGAAGAGATTTTCTTCCCCCCTTCCCTTTTTCGGGAAAGAAAAATATGACGTAACTGGAACATGTTCCGCAAAAGTTATACAAAATTGGGACAGTTTCCATGGTGTCTGTTCTGAGTATTAAATGGAAAAAAAATCATTGCATGCACTTAATATTTTAGTCAGTAATATAAGTAGTTTTCCTATAATGTAACAAAGATTAATTCAGAATAGAAGCTCAATTTAAGCAAAATAGAAAAATAAAAAAATCGAAAGCATCCTAACGGAGTAATCACTAAGAGAAACAATAAGTAACGTAATCCTGTTAAAAAATCAAGTTGCTCTTATTTTGATCCGTCTGGGTTGTTGAGCTTTGCTTTTGCGGATGTTGCCATTCTTTTCTTTATATTACTAGCGGCTTCGCCCCTAGCCTCTAGGGGCTTTGCCCCAAGAGGTTTGATCAAACCAATTTTTCGTATTTTAGATTTAAAATAAAAAAGAAAAAAAAAATTTTTTGGGGGGGATTTTTTTTTTTGGGGGGGGGGGTATTTTTCATTTTTGGGGGGGTTAGGGGTGTCCCACCCCCCAAGAAAATAGTTAAAAACCTTCCCGGGAACTATGAGAAGCTACCCTGTAAAGGAGAACCCGATCGGTTCAGCGGTTAGCGAGATCCTTCGCTACAAACAAACAGACAAACACACAAATACACAAATACACAAACACACAACACACAGACAGACATCGTTCTACTTTGTATTATAGATTACTAGATATACTAGATAACCTATGACAAGCTACCCTGTAATTGAGAACCTTATCGATTCAGCGTGTAGCGAGATTCTTTGGTACAAACAGACGGACATCCTCTTACTGTCCCCTTTAAGCATAACAAAAGTAAGAATTGTTAACACCAAACAAGAGTGGGTGGGGAAGGTACCTTCCTCCCTCTCCCCACAAATAAATTATTTTATATCTCTACAACGAGTGTTAACCCCCTCCACCCCCCCCCCCCACCTCTCCACAAAACCTGACCTAAAAACTTCCCTAAAATTAAACTAATAGGGCCGTTTACACATTTTAGCAGATAGAATGTAACTTTAGTTTAAGGTACATTTTTAAAATGGTATGAACATAAAATCTTTTTTTATTTACTAAGTATATTTGCGATTACTTTTATTTAATGAAATGTTCCAATTTTTAACATTTACAAAACAGCCTGCTTTATTGCATCAAGATCCATGACAGATCTATATAGGAAATAAACGTCTATAAATGAGCTCGAGTCTTCCAATGGTAAAGTGTTTGAAACTCATAGTGCTCCAATAATCCTCATAAAACTCTCATTGACCAAAGCGATAAGACCTTTATCATATTTGTTTATGGAATGAATTAAGTTTTCACTTCATGTAGATATTTGAATTACATTGAAGTATTTAATCCTTATTTCATAAATAAAAAATATACGTTCATAATGAAGTAAATATAAGAAAACTGTATTTTAAAAGAATTCGATTGTGGCGACACTTCCTTTGTGTTAAAATATTAAAACTAAAATTTTAATCATATTAACCCTTTGGTGATGGTAATCTGAAAAAAATATAATTGAAAAAATCTTTTTAAAATTATTTAAATTAATAAATATTTACTTCTTTCTTTTAGACTAGCGGATCCGCACCTAGATGCCTCTAGGGGCACTGGTAGGAGAAGAAAAATCGACCTCAGCCTATTTTAAATTTGAGTTTCAAAAGAGTTAAAAAAATATTTTTTGGGGGGAGGAGGGTGAAGACACCCTCTCCAAAAATAGTTTAAAACCTTCCCTGGACCCATAAGAAGCTTCACTGTAAAGGAGAACAGTATCGGTTCAGCGGTTAGCGAGATCCTTCGGGACAGACAAAAAACGCTTACTACTTTATATAATAGGATAGTAATGGCGAGGGAGGAAAATTGATTTATTGAGAAATAGATAAATAGATATGTACTTATAGAAAACTAGCCAATAGCGATATAGTTATATTGAGCCAACTCTAGTTGAATAATATGCATATTTACTTATATATATGTATTTTCAATATTACTTTTATATATTTTATTGTTTTCATTATTGATTCAATACCATACTTCATATTATTCTACATTTTTCCTTCTCATTAACGAGAAGAAATAACAAGGATGACAACACACATAAATAGCGAAGCTCAACAAATAGGATTGTTGGCCAAATGACCAATAACACATACAGGGTGGGGCAAATAAGACCGGACAAACTTTAAACGGCCATAGCGCCAAAACTACTTGACCAATCCACACTATAAAAAGCTTAGGTAATGACCTTTTAGCACAAAAAAAAATTTGGAGGAAGATAGACGTGTACACCGAGCTGGCCGCGCATATGTTAAACAAGGCAGATTCCAAATGCGCCGGTGGTTAATGCGCAAAATCACATAACGTAGGGTCCGATAGGGAAGGAGTTGGAATCTTGACCCCAAATTTTGTGGGTGTCTTAGGCTCATTGAGACACACATTTTGCCGTGTTTAAATCCATTTTAGCTCAATCCTAGCCGAAATGAGATCGATTTTTCAAGATTTTGAGCCTTAAGAAATCACAAACAGTAGGGCCCGACAGGGAAGGAGTTGGAAATTTGACCCAAAATTTTTTGTGTGTCTTAAGCTCATCGAGACACGCATTTTGAGTACTTAAAGTCCACTGTAGCTAAATCCTAGCCCAAATGAGAGCAAAAACATGGATTTTGTCAATTTGGCGGTTACTCATGTTCCTAAGGAAATGTGGCCTCCCAGCAGCCCGATCTTAATTCAATGGACTTTTGGGCCTAGGGCTACTTTGAAGCATGCACCAATAGACGTGCCCATACCACAAAGACCTCCCTCATTGCCACTATCAAGGAGAACTACGCCAGCTTGGACAGGTACATTTTGACCTGGACCTGCCGGCGGTTGAGGAGGCCGGTAGAGGCGGTGATTGAGGCTGGCGGCGATTTTGTTGAATTATCTACTAGTCATATACCTATTTTGCTTGCCAGTTTTTAAAATTCAATAAAATCTTTAAAATTGACGATTTTATGTTTATTTGTTTAGAAGTTAGAATTTGTCCGGTCTTATTTGCCCCACCCTGTATAGAGTAACAGCACTTGAAGAAACAAGATATTATTTAGTCGCAAAGGGCATAATTACCAGAGCTCGGCAACCCGTTTGGATTCTTTTTTGAAAAGATGGATTAACATATGTATATCTGTCAGGTTAGGACTTCCAGCTGATTTTTAAAATAATAACAAGGCTAACAAGCGGCTGACGCACCGCTCCCGAGCCCTGCTAATTACATGTTTTAATAAGAGCGTACATACTTTTTTACAATGCCTTTAAAGTTGCTAAGCTTTATAAATAATCTATTATTTATACAAAAATCTTATGTTTAAAATGAATTGGACGGTTAAACATAGCTAAAACAACAATCAGAGCTACCTCTTACGAATGGACATACAGACCGATTCTATCTAAAGAAGAGCTTCTTTTTTTTTTTTTGCTACAGACTGATCTTATAATTTGATAAAATGGTAACAAAATGTTAATATGAAAAATAGGATGACAGTATACATAAGAAGAAGATTGAATTAAACTTGTATGGGCAAACGAGATAAAGTTATTTTTAAAGCAAATGTTCAGTAGTCAGTGGCATAAAAGAGGGAGTACAAGAAATTTATATCTATAATACAAAGTAGAACGATGTCTGTCTGTCTGTCCGTCTGTCCGTCTGTCTGTCCGTCTGAAGCTTTAGATCTCAGTAACCACTGAACCGATTGGACTCTACTCTTCAGGGAATGTACCTACTGGTCCTGTGATGGTTTTAAGCTATTTTATTGGGGGTGGGACTCCCCCAACCCCCCCAAAAAATGAAAAATACCCCCCAAAGAAAAATTTTTTTTTTTTACTTTTTCTTTTTAAATCTAAAATACGAAAAATTAGTTTGATCAAACCTCTTGGGGCAAAGCCCCTAGAGGCTAGGGGCAAAGCCGCTAGTATATCCTATAATATAAAGTCCTAAGCTTTTTTTGTTTGTAGCGAAGGATCTCGCTCACCACTGAACCGATATGGTTCTTCTTTAGAGTGAAGGTTCTTATAGGCCCTAAGATGGTTTTAGGATATTTTATTTTTATAAATAAGCCTGGGTATTGTTTTAAGCTTTTTTTCTGCTCTTCAATATCCCTGCGAATATAGAGTCCCTAAATGCTAAGGGCGTAGACGCTAGTACATATTATATAGAAAACCACGAAAACTCATTTAGATATGCAAAAACGTCATTTCTATCGTTACCGTCAGACTAAAGAACCATGTGAGTTATATACTGGATGACGAAGGGATAGACAACGTGAATTATGTAGTAGCTTTGCTACAAAAAAGGGAAATGACAAAATAACTGCACTTTCGTACTATAATGTGTACACTTTCTAAGCAATAATACGGCCGGGTTGATACTCAATTGTTTTCCTATTGGCTGTTTTAGAGTGTAGATCTTTTTATAATTGACTTATTATGTGAAAAGTTGATCTCGAAACGAGCTAAAAATCTATATTTTTATAATGACGTACTGACTTTCTAATAATAATTAGATGGTTGCTACTCATTCTAAATTGTACCTGATTTTTAAAAGAATCCCCATTCAACGTTTTAAATAAACATAATATACAGACAGACTCTAAATGTAAAAAAGCTTTGGCTTTAAATTTTTCTTCATATCATTGTAAATGTTTTCTCTTTTTTACTTTCTTTCTCCCTCCTGTCTCCCCCTATCTCTCTCCCTGTCTCTCCTCTCTCCCCGAGTAAATTACAAGAATTAGAAAAACGGGGGATTACCAAAATTTCTCCCTTCTATATACAAAGTACATATACACACTACAGACAAGTCAACTTAGTACTGCACAAAAATCAACTCAAAGCAGTGATTTTTAAAAAGTTAAATTAAGTAAAATGTTAAAAATGATGTTATATAACAAGTGCTTAAAGTTATTATTCCTTGATAAGAGAAAAAGTGATAGTAAAAATAAAAGTTATTGTTTGCTCAGTAAACAAAAAATCTTCCAAAATCTTAATAATGGTAATTTTATTATTTAAAGTTTTGCAGCTATTCTATTATTAACTTGATGCAATCCGTCTGTTTATAATTTAAACACAAGGTGTTCTATTAAGCTTAGTATCCAAAATTCAGCATGTAACGCTTTCTTTATTTGTGATTTTTTTACATTTTGACAGGAGAAAAAGAATGTATTAGGAAAAGTTTGATGAAAATTCTAGATTTGAAACCTATGACATATAAACCAATTTTAACCGGTTAAAAAGAAAGAAAAGCAAGAAAATGATAAATGATAGAAAATCATGAAACCTTCATATCTTCACGTGTGATTTTTGACAAACCAACTGACCTAGTATATTATATAATTGATGCTCTTTGGAAAACTACCATACAAATAAAAATCAAAATTACATTCTAACTAGCATACGACAGAATAACAATTCTTAATATTGTTATGGACTGTGCAGACTGACTGACGGACAGACAAAGTGAATTAAACCGTAGCTTTGTTACTAAAAATCATTATTCATAGCAAGACAAGACAAAGTAACTAGCCAACTTGATAAACTTACAGACACCTTCATAATTTAGAATAGATTGTGTAAACTTAGGTCATTGTATTCTTATTGTTGAAGATACTAGAAATGTTCGTCCGTCTGTCCGCCCGTCTGTCCTTCCTGTCCGTACGTTTTCACTTTAAGAGAGACGGCTGATTTTTTGTGAAGATTCTCTAAACAATAAACATTTAGTATATAATCTGTTTGGTCCGTCGGTTATGCTATGACGAATATCCGACTAGGCTGCTATTTTAGATAGACGGCTCATTTTTTGTGATGATTCCACAAGATTGCTATTAACAATGATCAACTGCGGTATAGCGATATTTTTTCTTCTTACTAATGGGGTTTCATCTCAATTTTATATTTAAGAGCTTCGTTACTTATGGATGTTGTCATCCTTGTTTAATGTTAGAATGGAGAATTTAACCATAAAAAAAAATAATTAAAAATGCAAAGGATTTGATACATATGGATTTGGCCGGTATTTTTAAAAAACTGATTGGCTTTATTTTGCATATAAATAAGTTTAAATGTCAGATAATTTGAAATTAAAATAATAAAAAGCTGGAGCCACCGGCTAGTTACTACGCTTTTAAAACTTAAAACGCAATAAAATTTCCGAGCAAAAAAGAGAAATCGTGGACCAACAACTTATGGGATATAAGATTTAAATCAAATCTAATACATATGTAGACAAAAAATAAACAATAACTAATAAAGATATATATAAACTGGATTATAACCGGTTCTAAGTCTAACTGAAAAAATCATGTAGCGTATCGTGTTTTTACGAATAATAACATAAAATCATAATACCAATACCAGTCTCAGTGATAACAAAACTGAAAGCAATCTTATAATTTTTCACTTTACTAACCGCAGAAAATTTTCTATAATACAATGTTAAGTTTAGTGGTCCTAGAAATCATCAAGAATTGTAAAAAATAACTAAATTATAACAAAAATGGTAAAAGTGAACGTTCGGATGATTTTAGATGATCTTTGTTATAGGAATCATCATAAACTGCTTGAAATAGATAGGGCAATTCTAAAATACTTAGATTTTAATAAGTTTATAATTTTGAGTTAATTGAAAATTGAAAAAAAAATTGACTGCAAAAACCTAAGCAATTAAGATTTGCATGAAAGTAAATTTGAGCCGTGAAAAATGGTAGACTTAATTTTATCAACAATTCACAGTAGATTTAAAACGGAGGTTGAAATAATTAAATTTTTCCACATAATGTTACGGTTTTAAAATGTATTTTTTTCAGGAAGTAAGTATATGTTGGACTTTAAATTGTTCTTTCTAGTACTAAAAGTTTTTTAACATGCTCTGTCATTTGTTGGCTCAAAGTTTGGTTACTTCTATTAAATCTTGATTGAATAGTTCAAACAAACACTTTATTACCAATATTTTTTTTCAACAATGTTAGGGTAGTAAAATCAATGTATCATCCATTGGTTTATCCCTTAAAATCCTTCAAATTTTAGGTTCAAAACTATATTAGTTAATTAAATGCTATTTCCAAGCTTATTTAATCCGAAGAAACTAAATTTCATGTCTCTCCATAAAATGAATATGGCGCCTATAAAGGCGAGTTTTTTCATTTTAAAAAAATATTCAATATATTATTATTTGAATGTTGCACCAGATTTTAGGTACTCTAATAAAGTGCTGCTGGCTAAAAAATGATATCCCCTTTACTCAGTTTCCTCCCCTCCTAGTGGATGAACGAACTGACCAATTAATATAGTCCATAATTGCAAGTTATATTGACCTCAAATTTTCCCCTGTCTATATATCCATGTATAGTTATATCCATAATTTATTTTTATTTGAAACCTACTGTGCGAACCTGTTTTAGATGTTTAGACCGCCCGGACTCACTGGACTAATAAAAATAGCTTAATTGTTAGAAACTATTATGTAATATTGCTAATAGAACCATTAACTGTACACATTTTATCCATGAGAAGCGGAGCTAATAGGCCGGATCATTATAAATACTACATGGAAAGAGCTATAGTACAAAAAAAACTAATATCAACTAATAAAATATTTTTTTTCTGTCTCCCTTCCTGTTTAATTGTATATTCATTAAAACGACTGTGGAACATTCGATCTTTAAGACCTGTAGTGTGTCAAAAAAGTCTAAGCAAAGTTGCATGTGAATTAAAGCAAAATTGATTGAATAAAGGATACTTACTTGGGGACATACATACATTTTAGGATCTGAGATAGCTGGATAACTATTTCATACAAAAAATATTGACAAAAAAGTAAAAAATTAATATGATTTAAATTGACGTACAGAGTTGCTACGCTTTATAAATAGTACCCATCTGTTACAGGAAACACCATGTAAAATTTGAATTAGGTAGAATAAATCTAACATTATTTAATTAAATGAATGAGCTAAACGTTATGGAAGGGCGGACAGACGGACTAGAGATAAACCCTATGAAACCCACTTTCAAAACATTTTTAAAAGCGATGCTTTTCAATAATTAGGCTCGGTCCGTCTGTACGTCCGAACGTCACATACATTAGCTCTTTTCGTTAATTGAAACAGGTGAAAATTGTCCTATCGATTCCAAACTTTGCAAATTCACTTACAATTTTGTTTCGACTTTTATACATTTATATTCTAATTATTCCGTTCTGACACTTAAGTTCGTTTGTTTGTTTGTTTATCCTACCGTTTCAGAGCTTTGGAGCTTATGTGTGTTGTCATCCTTGTTTCTATATGAACCTTTTAATTGACGTGAAAATTGATAGTCTTGTGGAAGAAAGAGTTGCGGTCTTTTATGGAATAAAGAAGACAATACTTTATTAAATTACTAGCTGCTACGCCCCTAAAGGCCTCTAGTGGCACTTTAAATGTTTTTTTCTTCAAATATCTAACTTGAGAAATAGTTTGTTTATGTTGCGTTCAAGTCTCGATTTTTTTGTGATTTATCTTAGGAGGGTGGTTATACCCTCCCCCCCAATAGTTATAAACCTTTCCGGGACCTATGTAAAGCTACCATGTTTAGGAGAAACCGATCAGTTTAGTGGTTGGCGAGATCCTTCGGTACAAACTTATATAAGGATTACATTATAAGGATTTTCACCCGGATTTTTTTTCAGTTAGAAAAAATTCCAAACACAAGATTTTGAGTAAGATTGATTATCACCCATTGTCATATCCCTCAATTTTTGCTCAACAATACTCATAGCAATGCAAAATATCACTAAGAGTTTATACAATGCAATGTTATTGAAAAATAGCTTTGTATTTTCTAAGAATCCAGGGACTGTAAAATATACATATGTTAAAATTTTATTAGAATTCAATATTAAAATTGACAATATAACTAAAAATTAAAATTTACAACAACAATAAAACAGTTTTGTTGTGCTCACTTTAGGTTAGGATAGGTAAAGAAAGAACCCTATCTAATGAAGAACCTATGCTTTTATTTTGAAAATTAGAAATTAATAGTAAGGAATGGATCGGTTTGTTAACATTAGTAATTTCACCAAGTGAACTTTATGAGGAAGAATTTCTCTTGGCAACAATTTGAAAATAGCCTAAAACATACTCTTTTGTTTTGTAATAGAATCCATGGAATTTCTTGCTGTTTTTTTTGCAGAGTTTTGTAGTTTTGTTTAAATTTTGCCAAGCTAAATATTTGAAAAGATTAGATCTGAAAACTTTTTGTTACTTTTTGATCATTTGATTTGATATTCAGCTTTCTTATTTTTTAAGCAATAAATATAAAACATGTAAAAATATGTTCATAAATAACATGGTACTTCAGGCTAAAAATAATAATTAAACGCATTAAAAAATAGTTATTTATCGCAACGTATTATAGATAAAATGAAGAATTATAAGATTAAAACCAGTATTGTTAGTCCCGAGTGGACGAAGCCCTGGCTAACAAAACTGGTATTGATTTTATGATTTTTATTTTAGTATTCGTAATAATTTGTCTGTAATACGATGCTATACATGATTGGCCAGTTTGGCTGAGTGAGAACCGGTTCTAAGCCAGAGGATAATAATCAGTTGCGAACCCATACTGGAAAATCTTTTTAAAAAGAATAATTAAAGTACATTAGATTTTTTGTGACGGATGGACATACAATTTAGTGACATGTCTTATTTATTAAGTTTAGCTGCTTTAGTTCATCTACTTGTACTAAACCAATTAAAATTAGAAAAAAGGAGAGAGAAAAAGTCTGTTAGTTGTGCGTACAATTTGAACTTTTTTCACCTTAGCTTCACAAAATAGGGGGGAAAAGATGAGTTGAGAGGATGGGATAAAATGGTTAATAGTACGTATACAGGCACTAATAGTTACACACACACACAGAAGAAATCAGGGGTAGGGCACCAGATTTAGATATCTGGCTTAAAGTAATTTCTGAGGCAGAGCTCTTGTCTTAGCAATTAGGATAACAAATCAACATTTCTTCTTTAAAATATAAAGAATAGTCTAATAGCCACCAAAAGCCCCCACTCCCCCCCCCCCCAAGTCCAAGATACCTAAGATAATCACTCATGGTCTTATCACTATATCCATGGTAGGTTTTTTAAGGCAGGTACAAGAATAAATTTCGGCTTATCTTACAGCCTGGGCTAAAATTGTGAAGCAGACAGGAATGTTTGTAAATTTTTATTACGCGCACGGAGGGGGGGGGGGGGCTGGATATTGGAATAGGGGGAGGTATTATGCGCGTAGTAGGATCTTCTGTTTGATTGAAAGGGCAGGGCAGTACTGGTTATAACACTAGCGATGTTCTATAACTTACCCATTAATACCAACTCTACAAATTGAAAAGCATGTAATTTTATTTTGCTAAAATTTTGTTTTTGACAAAATAAAATTATATCTTTTGATATAAAAAACATTAAATATCTTCATAATATCATAATTTGCGAAATCTCAATATTAGATTATTGAATTTTGCACTAAATGCTTTAATTTTGGCAGTAAAGACGGTTTATTCCCAATCCATCTTGGGACACAGCCCCGATAGGCCAGGGGCGAAGCAACTAGTATTGTTATATTTAATATCAATAGCAATATGATAATTAAATACCTAAACTTTGATCTTATTTCTTATCCGCTATTTGCAGTTTTAAATTCTGATAAACTGGTTTAATTTATTCGGAAGTGATGCCACACCAAGAATCACACAGACACACACACACACACAGAACCATACGACTTGATCTTGACTAAAGCACACAGACACACACACACACACACACACAGAACCATACTACTTGATCTTGACTAAAGCACACACACACACACACACACAAACAGAACCATACGACTTGATGTTGACTAAAGCACACGGACAATTACACAGGCACATGCAAACAATTTTCGTTTTAGTTTCAGTTTCTCAAAGTTCGATTCAAAATCATAACATTTTTTATGAATGGTTTAAAGTGAATTATGTTATAAAAACCAGTTATGATTGTTATTGACAGATAAGTGACAAACATTATATATTAGGTAATGATATCATTTTAAAAAGACTTTTCAAAGGCTTTTTTAGCATAATAAGCTTAGCCTAGCAACTAAAAACCAACAGAATTAAATTTCGCAATGGCATCTGATACATATTTTTTTTTCAGTGTGGTTTTTTACTCACTTGGCCGAGAAAAATAAAAAAAGATTATCTGATTTTTCCCCTTTCGAAGTTCAGACTAGAGGCATAAGGCAAAAATCATCTGTATACTATAAACAGAAACTGTATGCAAACTTAGTTTTCTTAAAGTATTTTTACACAAGATTTCTAATTGAAATTTTATTTGCTACATTTGCCACATGTTTGTAGTAGCGAAGCTACTCTGTAGTTCCAAATCTTCGTCTGCCAGCTACGTAATGGTGAAACATGATTTTCTCGGCTCTTATTCAAGATATACTCTTGAAACTGTTTCAGATTTTCTATACCAATGAGCATTTAGTATATAATTTACTTAGTCCGTCACTCTGTCTGTTAGAGAGCATCAAATTTCATCATTTGACTTTCGTGTGATATCACAATGAAACATTCTATTTACTCGGCTGCTATCATAAATAGATTGTATGAAGATTCTCTAACCAATGAGCATCTACACTAAATATAACTAACTTTATCTATCAGTTATTCATTCTGCTCTACATGACAGTGTGGTATTCGGCAACCGTGAGCCATGCCTATGGCAACCCTGAACTGGGGTTCGGTGGAGGGTCAATGGCCCTCCCCCGAGTCCTGGGGAAGGGGTCTGACGACCCCCTCCCTATGCTTAAAATTAATGATTGAATCTGTCATGTTTATTATGGTTAACTGTATTCTTAATTCTCCCCCACCCTTTCCAGGGATGGGGGATCATTATTGCCCAAACTGACTATTGTATATGTGTTATAATGCTTTTATGTTATGATTATTTATTCCTATCCATGTATTTATTGTTTGTTGTATATAGCTTTAGTATCCTTTAAACCTTCAATAAAGTGACAACTGAAATAGATGTTGATTATTATCTAGTGAATGCTAGAGAAGCGTAGCTTCTCTATAGTAAGGTGTCCACGTCTGTCACACTGCCGTAATCTAATTGAACTCCGGTGTCTGCCATTTATCCTCGGCGGATACCACAACAGTACATTTCTATTGGTTAAATGTGATTTTCTCTTTTGTTATTTAAAAAAAAGGATGATAATATCTTGAAATTTTCTGACCAATGACCACCTACTCTATAAATCGCTTATTTTATCAAGTTTATCCAAATACAACACATCAAATGTTTTATAGTAAATGTGTTTTTTTTTTCTCACCTGTGCTTAAAGACTATGTAAAGTTAGGTCTTTCATACAAAGGTTGTGCAATCAACGAGTTTGTTTTTTGTTGAATGTTACTTAACCCAATATCCTATCGTGGGCGTTAGAATATCGCATCTCATTACAAGCAGATGATGGTATGGGTTTTCTAGATGATCACTTAAAATCGACGAAGAACCCTACCCCAACAAGTTAACTAATTAAATAACCCCCCACCAAAATGATGTGCACGTCCGTGTCTCCTTATTGCCAATTGTTCTGTCATTTGATCCTTCACAAAAAGTGTTGCTGTCTATTTTGCTTTATATAGATGAGTGTTCCTTTCTTCATTGAAACCGAAGTTTTTCTACAATTAGGGTCGGTCCGTCCGTCCGTAACGGATAGCTCTGATCGTTAAACCACAGTGGGATGTTCATTTAAAACAATGGGATATTTCTAAAGGATAGAAAATAGCATAAAATCGATCCATTTTTAGATCATAAAAAAATAGCCTAAAACCAACCAGAGAGGCCTATGTGAAGGTAACTAAAAGGTAGAACTCAATCTTAAGCTACAGACAAAAAAAGACTTGCTTCTTTATGTGATGGAATATGAAGGCACTATCTATTCCTCAATGTTCGTTTGTCCGTTTTAATTATAGACAGAAAAAAATCTATCGCTTTGAACAATTTTATATTTTGTAATCTGATAGAAGATTTCTATAACAAACGAAGTATTCTCTTCAAAGTTTACTTTTCCATACGTTTGTCTGTCTGTATATTTATAACCAGGGATCTAAGGGATAAGAATATGGACGATAAATTGATGTTCATCCCCAATGACGATACGCAAAATTACCTCTTTTGCAGTTTAAAACACAAAGTTTAAAATAGTAATTCATTAGTTGCTATGAGACAAGGGCTCATTAAAAAAAAAACCTCTTTCTGATTTGTTTTAACTGTATGGATGTTGTCATTCTTGTTTAACCAAAAATCTATCACTCGTTTACATTTGTCAACACCCAAACATTTTACTTTTAAATGCAAGAAGTTTCAGCCTACTATCTTTTATAGAAGCCGAGAAGATCACGTTTCCCCCAAAACGTTTCAGACAGACGGACAGCCGGACATTTCGAATTATAGAGTATCACTATCTTCGCTACTATAAAGAGTTAAAATGTATAGATGTTTGTTAAGCTAGTAATTGAGCTAGACCAACAAATATGACTTATACACTGTGAGGGAGAGTACATTGGACTGTTAATAATAATGTGCGCCAAAGTTTATAACCCAATTATCTTAATTAGTCGCTCTAAAAATTTTGGGTACTTTGAGTTTGTTTAAAACTAGTAATGATCAAACTTTTCCACAGATAATTTTGATCTATTAAAAAAGTTTTTTTTTGTTTATCTCCGATGGATTTTATCAATCTATCGTCCATTTGCTTATTCCTAAAGTTCCCTGACTTTTACAATGGATTTACTACTGAAACAAGGATTACAACATCCATAAAAACGAAGCAATGAAACGGTAGGACAAACGAACTTTAACACTTGTGTCAGTGTCAGAACTGAATGATCAGAATATAAATGTATAATATTTATATATAGGAGAAACCAAATTGTAAGTATATTTGTTGAAAAACTGCTTAAATACAAGAAATTTTTTAAGGACATGCTTACATTTTTGAGACATTATTATTGAGATGCTTATAACATTGTACTTTATTGTCCTAGGAATCAGTACTCCAAAATGAGATCAATCGGATAATTATTTCACATACAAATTTGTTGTTAAAAAAGTTAAAAATCTACATGTACACTTTCTAAATTGTACCTAAATACTACAGGAATCACCATTTTGGTTTGGAATCAATGGGACAATTCTAACCTATTTAAACAATCGAAAAGAGCTAACTGTCCGTTCGTACTTATAAGTAAAGAAAATTGTATTCTGTGGATTATCTGAATATATGACATAGTCAATTCATCAATTTAAAAGATCGCCATATTTGTGTTTTCTCTCTCTCTCTCTCTCTCTCTCTCTCTCTCTCACACACTCTCCACCTCAATGCATGTCTGTCCGTAAGTAACGCGTAATCATAAATAAATTTCAAACCTTGTTCTTTCATTCTTGAAACTATTTGGTATAATATGTCAAAAATAGCAAAACATTAGACGTTCATATGGAGGTGTATCCACCCGCATGCCAAAATAAAGGGGGTGGGTACACCCTCATAGATGACTACTCTCCAACACCCATGTACAATTTTGTGACAAGGGTCTTTAGTTGGTAAAAAGAAAAGAAGCATCAATTTATTTACCAGTAAAATGTCGTTTTCTACCAATGATCAATCGATGTTTAATTAACTTGGTCCGTGGATCTGTCAGTAATGCTCGTGGGAAAATAGGAGTCATTTATGAAAAAATATTTCTTTTATTTTATTTCGGGTTCCTGTTTGTATAACTGGGAAATTTGGATTATATTAACCATTTTTTAAAATAAATTTCTCAGGGTAAAACTTATATTGTTTTAGATATTTGTGTATGTGCTGTTGATGGGTAGATAATGGGGTGCACCTGGTCCTGTTGTAAACCAGAATGTCAACATAACCCTCAAGATGGTCAGGTATACAATCAATCAATCAATTTTATTATAGGAAATATAAAAAAATTAACTGATTTGTGTTTTATAAGCAATATAAGAATATTTTAGGCTTGTTTTGGAGGCCTTCAATGCTATTTCTAAACCCTTTTTTAAACAATACTGGCTTACCCTGAATTTATTGTTACTTTTTATTTTTATTTACAGGAAAGATGTGAAACCTTGAGGGCCCCCCCAAAAAGTCGGGTATATTCCCTTTCGTTGCATCCCCTCTTAAGGGGCGTTTATTCATATTTTCACAGTAGCTTTTCTCCTATTTCTAGTCACTGCGGGGAGCCGAATCGAAGAATGGAACGTACAGGTTCCAGCTGTTATTGCTGGGCATTGATGGATCTGGCAAATCTACATTTCTTAATCAAGTCAAGGTAAACAAAAAAAGTTATTTCTAGTATGACTTTGAGACTGATTATTATCCGCTGGATTAGAACCGGTTCCCAGCCAACACGGCATTGCAGACAATTTTCCACGAATATTAAAGTAAAGGTAATAAAATCAAAACCAGTTTTATTACCACGGGCATTCGACCACGCGGGGCTAAGAAAACTGGTTTAAATCCTATAACTTTTTTTATTTTTATTCCGCGGAAAGCTGACCATAATACGATGCGATGAATAATCATTCTCTTTAAGGTGAATTTAAAATAGATATAATCCTTATATAAAAGTAACAGAATGCCTGTGAGTCCCTGCGTCTGTTTGTACGACAAAAAGATCTCGCTAATCGCTAACCCGATATGGTTCTCATCTTACAATGAAGCTCCTTATAGGTCCTTTGAAGGATTATAACTATTTTGGGGAAGGTAACCACCACCCTCCTAATGGAAATCGCTCCCACAAATAAATAAGGGGTGTAGCCACAAGTTTAAACTATGTTTACACAGACATTTATAAGTCTAATAATTGTTTTAATCCGCGGAAAGCTGTCTATAATATGATGCGATAAATAACTATTATTCTTTTTTTAGTTGATGACAGATGGATTCAGTGCGGCAGAGAGGCAACAATTTATACCAATAATCTACAGAAATATTTTTGATACCCTTGACTCACTTCTTGATAGTTTAAAAACGTAAGTATTTTACGGCACCCTGGTCAGATTGTGTAAAACAGTTTGACACCCATGTTTATCGTAAAGTATTTAAACTCTCCCAGCACCTATGTTTTTTTGCTGTAAAAAAAGATATATAAAAGTTATTATATTTTAGAGTGGCATTTTTTCATAAAGTTTCGTAATCAAAAAGCATAACACCATCACATGACCAGTAGGTAAACTCCCTGAAAAGTGGATCCCGAAATGTTCAACAGTTCATCCAAGATAATAAGCTTCAGGCAGACGGAGAGACACTTTGTATTAATGATATTTGATGCGCCCTAGGGCCTTAATTTCTATTAACTATCCTTCCAAATTTCATTTGGTCACCTTTAGGGGCGATTTCTTTTAATGAACCTTTTTGAATATAGAGAAAAAATATTCCCAGGACCAATAAGTAGCTTCACTATATGCAAAACAGAAATACACACATTAAACATCTTTTATGAAATATATTGTTAAGGAAATACGTAATACCACATTTATGGAGTAGCATAGCCTCTTTATAACTGAATTCTAAATTTAAGGCTGAACTTGGCTCTTAGTGTGGAGGGTGAAGACTTGTTAGAAAGATACAGAGAACAAGCTAACAACTCTGTCGAATGTGCCATAAGGTTACAAGCTGCAAGGTAAACGAGTAGAGTGTGTCATAAGGTTACAAGCTGCAAGGTAAAACAAGTAGAGTGTGTCATAAGGTTACAAGCTGCAAGGTAAACAAGCAGAGTGTGTCATAAGGTTACAAGATGCAAGGTAAACAAGTAGAGTGTGTCATAAGGTTACAAGCTGCAAGGTAAACTAGTAGAGTGTGTCATAAGGTTACAAGCTGCAAGGTAAACAAGTAGAGTGTGTCATAAGGTTACAAGATGCAAGGTAAACAAGTAAAGTGTGTCATAAGGTTACAAGCTGCAAGGTAAACGAGTAGAGTGTGTCATAAGGTTACAAGCTGCAAGGTAAAACAAGTAGAGTGTGTCATAAGGTTACAAGCTGCAAGGTAAACAAGCAGAGTGTGTCATAAGGTTACAAGATACAAGGTAAACAAGCAGAGTGTGTCATACGGTTACAAGCTGCGAGGTAAACAAGTAGAGTGTGTCATAAGGTTACAAGCTGCAAGGTAAACTAGTAGAGTATGTCATAAGGTTACAAGCTGCAAGGTAAACATGTAGAGTGTGTCATAAGGTTACAAGATGCAAGGTAAACAAGTAGAGTGTGTCATAAGGTTACAAGCTGCAAGGTAAACGAGTAGAGTGTGTCATAAGGTTACAAGCTGCAAGGTAAAACAAGTAGAGTGTGTCATAAGGTTACAAGCTGCAAGGTAAACAAGCAGAGTGTGTCATAAGGTTACAAGCTGCAAGGTAAACAAGTAGAGTGTGTCATAAGGTTACAAGCTGCAAGGTAAACTAGTAGAATGTGTAATAAGGTTACAAACTGCAAGGTAAAACAAGTAGAGTGTGTCATAAGGTTACAAGCTGCAAGGTAAACTAGTAGAATGTGTAATAAGGTTACAAACTGCAAGGTAAAACAAGTAGAGTGTGTCATAAGGTTACAAGTTGCAAGGTAAACTAGTAGAATGTGTAATAAGGTTACAAGTTGCAAGGTAAACTAGTAGAGTGTGTGGAGGGTGAAGACTTGTTAGAAAGATACAGAGAACAAGCTAACAACCCTGTCGAGTGAGCCATAAGGTTACAAGCTGCAAGGTAAACGAGTAGAGTGTGTCATAAGGTGACAAGCTGCAAGGTAAACAAGTAGAGTGTGTCATAAGGTGACAAGCTGCAAAGTAAACAAGTAGAGTGTGTCATAAGGTTACAAGCTGCAAGGTAAACAAGTAGAGTGTGTCATAAGGTTACAAGCTGCAAGGTAAACCTGTAGAGTGTGTCATAAGGTTACAAGCTGCAAGGTAAACTAGTAGAGTGTGTCATAAGGTTACAAGCTGCAAGGTAAACAAGTAGAATGTGTCATAAGGTTACAAGCTGCAAGGTAAACAAGTAGAATGTGTCATAAGGTTACAAGATGCAAGGTAAACAAGTAAAGTGTGTCATAAGGTTACAAGCTGCAAGGTAAACTAGTAGAATGTGTGGAGGGTGAAGACTTGTTAGAAAGATACAGAGAACAAGCTAACAACCCTGTCGAGTGAGCCATAAGGTTACAAGCTGCAAGGTAAACAAGAAGAGTGTGTCATAAGGTTACAAGCTGCAAGGTAAACTAGTAGAATGTGTAATAAGGTTACAAACTGCAAGGTAAAACAAGTAGAGTGTGTCATAAGGTTACAAGTTGCAAGGTAAACATGTAGAGTGTGTCATAAGGTTACAAGCTGCAAGGTAAACAAGAAGAGTATGTCGTAAGGTTACAAGCTGCAAGGTAAACTAGTAGAATGTGTAATAAGGTTACAAGCTGCCAGGTAAACTAGTAGAGTGTGTAATAAGGTTACAAGCTGCAAGGTAAACAAGTAGAGTGTGTCATAAGGTTACAAGATACAAGGTAAACAAGTAGAGTGTGTAATAAGGTTACAAGCTGCAAGGTAAACAAGCAGAGTGTGTCAGAAGGTTACAAGCTGCAAGGTAAACAAGCAGAGTGTGTCATAAGGTTACAAGCTGCAAGGTAAACAAGCAGAGTATGTCGTAAGGTTACAAGCTGCAAGGTAAACTAGTAGAATGTGTAATAAGGTTACAAGCTGCAAGGTAAACTAGTAGAGTGTGTAATAAGGTTACAAGCTGCAAGGTAAACAAGTAGAGTGTGTCATAAGGTTACAAGATACAAGGTAAACAAGTAGAGTGTGTAATAAGGTTACAAGCTGCAAGGTAAACAAGTAGAGTGTGTCATAAGGTTACAAGATGCAAGGTAAACAAGTAGAATGTGTAATAAGGTTACACGCTGCAAGGTAAACAAGTAGAATGTGTCATAAGGTTAAAGCTGCAAGGTAAACAAGTAGAGTGTTTCGTAAGGTTACAAGCTGTTAAGTAAACAAGTAGAATGTGTAATAAGGTTACAAACTGCAAGGTAAACAAGTAGAATGTGTCATAAGGTTAAAGCTGCAAGGTAAACAAGTAGAGTGTGTCGTAAGGTTACAAGCTGTTAAGTAAACAAGTAGAGTGTGTCAGAAAGAAAACGGAGATTTGATTGTGATGTTTAAAACTTTTTATTAATCATTTGAGCAAGGTTAGGCCAATCGTGGATTAATCAAACTCTCCCGACCCCTAATCTCGCATTCAGAAATTGAAATGATTATATTTATATCTGAAGTTTCATTATTTAGTTTTCAAGGACAATATTTTCAATTGTTATCAGATTATCCAGCGACCGTGGCTCAATGCTAGTACATCCTCTCGTCATCGGGGAGATGATAAGTTCGAATCTCGGACCGACACAACGTCATAACTAAAATATACAACATATACATATATAGTTATTGTAGGGAAAATGCCTTAGCCCAGAAACAGTCGCAACTCATTACCAGTTAGGACTTCTCAGACAAATAACGTGCATTCACAGGGTTGATTGTGGCCACATTTGTTCTTGTTTACCCTTTGCTTTGTATATTTGTAGATATTATGTAAATATATTTCTTTATGGGAAACAAACATTTTATACTCCTGGATCTTTTTGCATTGATTCTCGAACATTTTCCCATCTGTAGTTTCTTTGAACCCTAATATTTCCCATTTTAGTAGGAGTGAACCTACTCTTTAATTACAAATTACAGTCATTCTGTCCGTTGATCCAATTGTCTTGTCTCTAGAGGCCTCTTGGGGCGAAGAAGCTAGTTCTAGGTATAGGATTAATTCTTTATATTTCTTCAAAGCAGCGAAGACCATCACCCTCTACATAAAGAGAACGTACACAAAAAAAAGAAAGAAAGAGGTTTAAAATTCCTTTCAAAGATGCATTGGTAAACAAAACTAGGCTTTATGTCCTCTATTTATTGTGTCTATCCTTCTATGAAATAAATGTTTTGTTTAAAGGAAATTTATTTGTACATGCCAAAATATATATTTCCTGTAATTTCAGAAATCTTTGGGTATCTGAGCGAATTGTGTTCGAGGAATGCTTTGACAGACAGAATGAGTTTCAAAATGAAAACAGAATGTATACAAACGCAAGATAGTAAGTATCAAATATTCAGTTAGAATAAACTTTTCTTAGGGTAAACATGTGTTTGTTTTTTTCAATTTTTCAAGACTATTTAGATAATTAAGCAAAAAAAAAGTTTAAAGCTGTCAATTTGTATCAATATATAATAATATAATTGCTTATGATATTTTTTTTCTTTTCAGTTTTATGGATGAAATCGACAGAATAAGGAATAAATACACAATATTCATCTAAAGCAATGACAATTATTAACACAAAAAAAACCTAAATCACAAAAGGCCTTATCCTACAAAAAACCTAAATTACAAAAGAAGTAATCCTACAAAAGACCTGATCCTACATAAGACCTAATCCTAGAAAAGACCTAAATCTCAAAAGAATTAATTCTACAGAAGACCTGATCCTACAAAAGACCTAAATCACAAAAGAATTAATCCTACAGAAGATCTGATTCTACATAAGACCTAATACTAAAAAACACCTAATCCTACAAAAAAAACCTAAATTACAAAAGAATTAATCCTACAGAAGACTTGCTCCTACAAATGACCTAATCCTACAAAAAAAACCTAATCCTACAAAAGGCCTTATCCTTCAAAAGACCTAATCCCACAAAATGCCTGTCACCTAATCCTACAAAAGACCTAATATTTCAAAAGGCCTAATATTTCAAAAGGCCTAATATTTCAAAAGGCCTAATACTACAAAAGGCCTAATCCTACAAAAGACCTAATCTTACTATAGGCCTAATCCTACAAAAGACCTAAATACAAAACTAGCAAACAAGAGTCCCAAAAAACGTTAGAATCCCCTCCAATAAATTTTGTGCTTTGTGCTATGTTTTAAAGCTCCTTTTTTTAAAAAATCGTGTAAATTTTTCACAATTCCCACCAAAACGCTGGGTTTTTGCATCTAATGCCAATTGAAATAAACAATTCTATGCCCTTTGAAGAGTAGCATCTCTAGAAATCTAGACAGCTGTGAGTTTACTGGTTGTACTTATAGTGAGGAGGGTTATCTACCAATAGTTTTGGATATTATCAATGCAAGAAGAGTCACTCAAGAAGTTTTAAGTAAGTATTAAGTATTGATCCATATGGCATGTTTTTGATTATTTTCGTTATCTAAACAAATTAGCACACTTTTTCTCAACAATTTAAATTATTACTTTGGCGATTTCCCAAAAAATACTTGGTCGACCATAGTTATCACCCCCCTTATTCTGTCATGAATTAAAAATAAGTAGGAACGAGGGGTAGATTTTCTAGTGTTTACCATAGGTTAGATTAAATAATGTTTAGAGTATCCCCGCATGTTTTGGGTGGGGCATGAAGGAAACAGATACTTTATTTTCAACTAGCGGCTACGCCCCTAGAGACCTCTAGTGGCACTTTAAATGTTTTTTTTATATTTAAAATATTTCTATTTTGCATTTGACGTTTATGTTTGCGTTGAACTCTCTTTTTAAAATCAAGAACGTAAAAAAAATTTAGATTTTTTATTATTTCTCTTTGTAGGATGGTGGTACCCTCCCCCAAAATAGTTAAAAACCTTCCCGGGACCTTTCTGAATCTACCCTGTTAAGGAGAACCCAATCGGTTTAGCGGTTAGCGAGATCCTTCGGTACAGACACACAGACAAACACACAGACAAACAAACAGACAAACATCCTGTTACTTTAGTATAAGGATTTGAGGGAGCAACAATACTATTATCCATCCAATCTGATTTTTTCCATCATGGCTTCGAAACCGATTAATATCTGCTGGATTAGAACCGGTTATCAGCCTTCCTGAAAAAGCATGAATAGCATCGTATCACAGACAATTTTTCATGAACAGGAAAATAAAAATCATAATATCAACACCAGTTTTGTTAGCGCGGGCCTTCGGCCTCTAGATACTAACACAACTGGACTTAATCTTATATTTTATGTTTACTATTCGCGAAAAGCTGTCTGTAATTTTGTTGAAATATTTCACTGTTTCCTTTTAGATTATGTGTATTAAGATAAACAGATTTGTTTAGATTATGTGTATCAAGATAATGATATGGTGATACAAATAACAGATTTGTTTAGATTATGTGTATTAAGATAATGATTTGGAGATACTAATAACAGATTTGTTTAGATTATGTGTATCAAGATAATGATATGGAGATACAGATAACAGATTTGTTTAGATTATGTGTATCAAGATAATGATATGGAGATACCAATAACAGATTTGTTTAGATTATGTGTATCAAGATAATGATATGGAGATACAAATAACAGATTTGTTTAGATTATGTGTATCAAGATAATGATATGGAGATACAAATAACAGATGTTGGTGGGGGCGTTGATGAAAGACAACAAATGATGGAAGTGTTTCTGGTAATTTAATACATATGTTTGCGGGAACTTTTATGTAATGAAATCTTCCAATTTTTAACATGTACAAAACGGCCTGCTTTATTGCATCAAGATCCATGACAGATCAATATAGGAAATAAATGTCTTTAAATGAGCTTAAGTTTTCCAAATATCAAGTGTTTAAAACCCATAGTGCTCCAATAATCAATAATAAACTCTCATTGACCAGAACAATATGACCCATTATTTTACTGTATGAAGAATAAATTTATTTTTATTTTATGTTGATATTTGAATTATATTGAAGTATTAAATTTATATTCATTAAACAGAAAATTTAAATTTATAATATAGTAAATAAAAGAAACTTAGTTTTAAAATAATTTGATACTAGCGTTACATGCTTAATGTGGTCAGATATTGAACTAAAATTTAACAGTTAACTAAACATTTTAACCCTTTCAGGACGATAATTAGAAGAAGAAAAAATATTAGGATCCTAAAATATTTTAAAGAAAGAGAGGCAAAATTATAAATACTTTAATACTTTAAACAGGGATAGGACAGTGGAAGAAAAAGATTAATATTCAATCAAGCAAGAAGCGGGATAATTTTAGAACGCAGCCTCTAGTATTTGCATATTTGTCTGACTCAGGGAGGGTACATTTGTTTATTACACTAGTCCCAAAAGTTTTATCATAACTTATTCTTATTCGTGGGCTTAACAACTCGTGGGTATTGTGAATTTTAATTGTTTGTTTCATTAATTTGAGTGTTCAAACGTTGCAAGTGTGTCTTTTTTAATGAAATTAATTAAAATTTATGCATTTAGATGGAGGGTAACCTACATGGCATTATTTACATAGTAGCTGTAGACGAATATGATGTTTATGCATTAAATGAGGTAAAACAACTCTGCATGTGCTAGATGTTCACGATAGAATGTTCCTAGGATTGATTATTTCAAAAAAAAACATGAATTTTATAGGCTGTGTCAAATACGTCTTTATTGCGAATTTGGGTTAGCTGTGAGATAATGGTGCACTATTGGCAACTAGCAGCCTTTAAAATGTATTGATTTCGGAGATAAATAAACCTAGGATCATTTTACGGTGAGCTTGATCTAAAAAACTTTTTTTTACATTTTATAAATAATTATATTAAATCTATCTATTTTGATTAATTTTTAGACAGGAGAGATGCAAAATCGAATCAGAATATCTCTAGAACTCTTTGGCCAAATTATGGTAAACATTTGAATAGAGTAGCTAGTATTCCCATCATAAATGATTCATAGGACAATTAGGAAAAATGTTATGAGCATTATGCAATTCAAGACCTAAAATGTAAATATGTCTGTATTGAGCAGTTTCCATTAAATTAATTTTGTGAAAGATTTACACAGAATTTTTGTTTGTACTTCTGAATTAAAATTAAAAGCATTCCATATTTGAAAATGTTAGTTTGTCTGATAGTTTAATTCGCTAAACTAAGCCTATATCAATGCTGTCATCCTTGATTTTTCAGACACATCCGTGGCATATGAGAACTGCTTTTCTGATATTTTTAAACAAGCAAGACATTTTCCAACGGAAGCTAGAAACGTCAAATATTGTTAAACATTTTCCAGAGTATCAAGGTAAAATTTTAGCAATTATATAATTACCCAGAAGCGCTACAATAATAAATAATAAATATGAGAACAGTTTGTTTGTTTGTTTGCGTAGCCATTGTTTCTTAGTGTTTGGACCTAAGTAGTCATGGAGAAGGATGAGACACATTCGTATAGCCACTAGGGCTAAAAAGATCCACGCTCAAGTACATTATGCCTCGACCCGCTGTCTCAAGAGAGCTTCTCCTTGTTACCTCACTCTCATGGTATGGCAGGTGTCCCAAATTAAGTCACCTTAATGAATGACGCTCTCCGTGACTATAAAGTATCCAAACCACTCCATAGTCTCTCTTCTTACACAACCAGGGAAAGTTGCGTAAATGAATTCAACTGAGAAATTCGAGTTTCCTCATGGGGACTTGAACTCGAACAAACATCACCTTAACTCAGTGAGTTACCACAGTGAGAACAGTAATCCGCAAATGAAAGAAACATGATGTCTATCTGTCTGTAAATTAGGAATCGATAGGGATTTTATCTACAGTAAAGTTTCTCATAGGCTCGATTAAGGGAAAGTCTAACAACTTTTTTTCTAAGGGTACCTCTCCACCTTTCTAGAAGAAATAGCCCTAGAAAAAAATTACATTCTCAACATTTTTTACCTTTTCTTTTATGTACATCACCACTCCCTTCCCTAAAATGATTCTGCATCTAATAAGAATGAACCAAGAAAGCAAAGGCGATTTAAACTGGGCTACGTTAAATTATAAAATATTGGAGCCTATGTCCCATCCCTTTATCCCTAATTATGTACTTAAATGCATGAATAACATTTTGAATATTTATTCAGGTTTTCAAAACGATGTCAAAGATGGTGGAAATTTTTTCCGAAGTTTGTTTAGGGAGTGTGCAAATGGTAGGGATACATATTTCCACAACACACAAGCTACAGGTACAGTACAGTGGTACAGTCTACTGCGCTGCAGGACCTTTTTACAGTGCCTATAAAAATGACGTCACACTGGTCTACAATTAGTCAATTAGAACGTTTTCTTGCCTGCCATTGGTAATTTAGTCTGTGGATTGGCCTATCATTGTTCATTTGTATTGTATGACGTCATATTTTTAGGCACTATAAAGATGTTCTGCGTGTTAGGGTGTATAAAAATGAATTTCTATCCTTACTTTATTATTATCGCATTTTTTGAGCCACATATAGTGATATTGATTCACAGAGAGATAAAACTGCCTCCTACTCACAAAAAAGTATACACTTATTTTTTTAAAACTCAGTACATTCCAATTCCAAAATCGACCCACCCAAAATGGTTACACAAACATACAATCTTTTATACAAAAGCGCGCTGAAGGGGTTGTATTCTCCCCCCAAACTCTCTATACCTCCCTTGTAGGGGTGGTGTATGCAACCTCCCGACCATAAAATATAACACCCCTATTATTTTCTGCATTACACCGCTCTTAAATCTCACAGTCCCAAAAATATGTGTTTAATGGGGTTGTCAAAATTTAAATCATAACCCTGTATACGCCTGAATTCTGATATTCTTTTTGTATATTTCTAGATGAAAACAATATCCAAACAGTATTTCGAGCTATAAGAAGTCATATTTTAACACAGCGTTTAATAGAACTTGGTCTTATGTGATGACAAGCAAACCAAACTGATAAGAAAGGTCAGAGAAAGAGTATTTTTAAAGGGAAAAACTATTCTTCCAATTAAACTAATTATCACAAAATTTGGGCATTTCAAGAGAGAGAGAGGGGGGAGGACATTGGGCTGCTTATGACACTAATCCCCAAAGTTTTATAATAACGCCTTCTTATTTATTGGCTTAATAACTTTGGGGACTTTTACTGAATTTTGATTGGTTAGTTTAATAAGTTGAGTGTTCAAACGTTTCAACCACTAATACTTATTAACACAAGGGGTAATTTTGTGTGTCATCATTGGAGGTGTGTACATCAATTTATCGGCCATTGTCTTATCCCTTTAGATCCCCTGGTATTTCTTTGAAGGGGCAAATCTGAAAATAATAGGTATATGACAATGAAATATAAGCTGACAAGCCCTGCTAAAAAGTATTGTGATTTCCCTCAAAGTGTCTAGCGAGCACAGAATCCTACCCATTCTATAATAAAGGTCGGTCCGTCCGGAACAGAAAGCTTTTTTCGTTAATTTAGGCATGATAAAATTGTCCTATCGATTTCAAACTTTGCATGGTAATTCCAGGTACGATTAAGAAATCGAAGCAACTCTATAATCATTACCAGAATGTCAGTACGTCAATTTTAAACATGTTGATTTTTTTTACTTTTATAACAACAAATTTTTAAATGGTCAAATTTTCAGACTGAGCTGATGTTTGGTATACTGATACCTGGGACAACAAAGTTCAATATTTTAAGCAAAGCAACTCTATAATCAAGTCCTAAAAACTGTAATTATGATCATAAAAATTACCTGTACCAAGCAGTTTTTCAACAAATGTACTTACAATTTTGCTTCGACTCTTATACATTTACATTCTGATTATTCAGTTCTGACACTATACAAGTGTTAATGTCCGTTTGTCCTACCGTTCCAGAGCTTCGCTTTTATGGATGTTGTCATCCTTGTTTAATAAGAAAGGGAAACTACAGCACGGGGCTACTATTTAATCATTATAACCTAACCTAAGCTAGCCCAAGATAAAACAATTACACACGAAAAACTATTAACCCCTTATTTTAAATCTGTTAAAAATTTGGAGTGGGGGGTTAGGGGTGGTTTTGTGCTATACTAAACATTTTGAGGGAAATCGCAAATATATTATTATTCAATTCAAAGAAGCTCTTTGTAGTGCCTATAAAAAATGACGTCATACAATATAAATGCCCAATGCTAGGCAAATACACAGATTAAATTACCTATGGTAGTAAGTATACATTTTAATTGACAAATGGTAGACCAGTATGCCGTCATTTTTTATAGGCACAACAAAAAGCTTTCAATTCACATCAATTAGTTTAAATGACCATGTAATAATTATATTTTTTTCAGATAGGAACAACATCAAAAGAGTGTTTGCAAGTATCAGAGGGGATCTTTTAAAAAAGGGTTTACAACAAATTGTTGTTATATGAAGACAATGTAAAACTTTACATGTTATGTATCCATAATGTCAAAAGTTAATCTTATTAAAATAACAAGTGAAATGTGAAAATTCAGGAATTACAAATTCGAGAATTTTAAATGTCTAAATCAAAATTGAAAATCTCAAAATGACTTCCTAAAATGCAATCAAGAAATGCAAACGCTGTGTTAAAAAGAACAAAGCTTTTTTTTATAAAATAAAATGTGAAATAAAGTAATATTGTGAATCAAAAGGTACAATTTTTATAAAATTAATAGTTCAATAATATGTATTAATCATATAGTGATACAATGAAGAAAAACAAGACTGCAAACGGTCATAATAAGCAGTTATCTAACATATATATACGTTAGTATACTCCAATAGCTTATACTATAACTATCGGCTATGACCCTAGAATCCTTTGGGGGCACTTTAAGTTTGAAAATATTTTTTATTTAATTGGGTTCCTTTTTTATTGGGAGAGTGGAGATACCATCCCCAAAAATAGTTTTAAAAACTTCCTTGGACCTATAAGAAGGTTCACTGTAAAGGAGAAACATATCGGTTCGGCGGTTAGCGAGATCCTTCGCTACAGACAAAAAAAAACTTATTACTTTATTAATAGGATGAGTAGCAATTACTTTAATAGCGGCATACAATACTTCTCAGTCAGGGAAGCTTATACTTATAGAGATGCTTCGCCTATAGAAATATGTTCTCGAAAGAAATATATGTACATGAAATTGATTAACCAAAAATGATAATTATCTCTTTTTATTCGTCTACTCTTTGCTGTGTTAAATATTATTAAAAATACTTATTTTCGTTTGTTTCTTTTTTGCATGAAGACAAAAAATCGTTAATTTTGAAGCCAGATGGTTGACTGCACGGCATAAGTTTCCTCATATCAAAGAAAATGACACAATCTAGCCCTCTAATATTTTGAAATGCAGTGCACTCAGTGTTGGCTATTATTACAGACTAATTATAGCAAGAGTGTCCCAGTTCATATGATTTACAAAATTGGATGAAAATACATGGATATTATTACGGGGAAAATATGTCTTTAACTTTTGTTGCTACAATGGTCCACATTTACTGGTCAGTTCGTTTGTTCTGTAGGAGGGGATGGGAGTTATCTTTCTAATAGCCATCTGGAAGTAGCATATTGTCAGTGTATGCGAGAATCTCTGACACTATCCATGTATTCTATAACCAATGTACAAATTAAGATGTGCGGCTAGACGTAAGGATTTCGATATTGACGAAAATATACCTACAATCTATTTTAATAGTATTCTAAAATTAAATAAGGATTGCTTACTTTACTGAAGTTGTTTTATACAATACTGAGAGATTTTTTATTAAATTAATTTATATTATCTGGCTATTAAAACTGATTCTTTGAATTTTTTTAATTAACCTACCTGAGGTATCGAGCTACAATACAAATCAAAAACTCATGTACTGTATATCCAATAACATTCTTGCCAATAAAAATCAAATTATAAAAGTTTTATTTTAAATGTATTAAATGATTCATAATTATATTGTGAAAAAATATTTGTTTGATTTTAGCAAAAAAAAAACAAAATTATTTTTGTTATTAGCTTCTTTTATAGCACAGTTACTCTATAACTAATCAGTAAACCCGAATGAACGTACTTGTATTTACTAGATTTAATTGTCGTTACCAGCCTTTAAAGTTCATAGATTTTATGGATATTATCGTTACCAAGAAAATTTCAACGCGCGTGAACTGTACTAAATCAAAACATTTAAATACATTCATGCTGTGCTACGTATAACCATAATTATTCTTGTTATTGTTGAAGGGGTGAAGGAGAAGGGGGTTGGTAGAGGGTTGTCAATTTAGAAGGCCTACCATCCCCCCTTTCTCAACTCCAATAGGTTTATACCTATACTGACAAATCCCTGTGCACACCACTGGTTATACTTCTAATTCTAATCGTCCTGGTTTCTGTGTATGAATGAGGTCATCGTTTAGTCTCATTAATCAGCTTTCAGATAGAGAGAAAAGGACGAGCTCATCCATAACTAGCAAATCATAAAAGTAAATAAAACCCATTAAAAAAAGGTGGAAAAATAGACAAAGATATTTATACTGTAGATTTTGAAAAGAAACAAATAGTTCCTAGTAAAAATGACGCCTTACAATAATAATTACCAATGATAAAAACCCTATTTATTGTAATTGACCAATGATAAAATGTATACTAGCATATCATTGGTCATTTGTACTAAATGACGTCATTTTTAAAGCACTATAAGCTGCTTCGTAGTTAAGAAGATAACGATGAGTTTTCATATAAAAAAAATCCGCGATCTGGTTCAGATAACAACCGAGTTATTTCCATTTTTCTGAAAAGTTTTAGTCGAACATACTAACGAAAATATCGATTCATAGAGTAGCTTCGCAACTACAAAAGAAATGTAAAAGAAGATAGTTCACCTAAATGATTATTTTATAGGAAAGAATCAATAAATGTTATAACTTTTCAAGCATGGTATATATTCAAGACTTGTAAAAAAGAGGCTTTTATACAAGATGTGTACGTGTTGTATATATACAGTTAGTTCTTATAGTAATTCTAGACATTTTAAAATTTTAAATAGATTCTTAAATCAATTATCAGTAACTTAGTTAAAGTAATGTCGTTGAATATATGTATGTGAGAATTTTTGTATGTGATATCATTATTCCTATTTTCATCTTTTAACAATAGGACCAGAAGAAAATCTTGGAGATTTCATCCCTACGTTATATCCTGATCTTTGTAAACTATAAGGGCGCGGGAAGAAAAATACGCTCCATGGCATTCCAATGACATTGTCAGAATCTTACTTATTTGGAAATTATATCCAAATCTTTAACTTTAGTCGTTGGTTCTTTTGTTGTCAATTCGAATCTTACAGGACCTAGACCAATACCTTACTACTTTGGTCCAGTGTTGGGGACCCTTCTCGCCTGCAAGCAAATTGCTTTCTGCTCTTTTGTAGCGATTTGGCTGTGTTGATATTTGCAACGCTATTGGCTGATATTCATAGTCCCAATTAAAAGTCTGCACAGGGTCCATGGGGTGGGGACATAATAGTATTTAACCCTTTCCCCTCTATTGTTTAACTCTAATGATAAGTATATAATTTCCTATTTCGTAAAATCCTGTAATTATCATAGTGATAGAATATACTTTTCTTATTTCTTTTCCCTATTAACGCTTGGTTACCCATGTTGAATAGTATGAGATCAATGTGTCTGTCTGTAGGCAAAAGATAAAGGAAAACTATTAATACAATATATGGACACAAAACTTTTTTATTGCTAAGAGCGCTGCTTCTCCATAATTATTCCAGTTGGAAGGACAAGATTTTGGTAAAAGCAGGGATAGTAAGGGATAAGACAATAGATGGTGGAATGAATTCATCCCCCAACAATGATGATAAACAAAATTAATCCTTTTGTAAATTATTCACAAGTTGAAAAGTTTGGACACTTAGTATTTTGTGTTTTCAAAAAAAGGTTTTGGTTGGTTCAATCTCATTGATTTTAAAATTCTGTGGGTGCTTTCCCTGAGACAGTCTTTAGACCACAAACTCCCCCCCCCCCCTCCCTTGCTCCGAATTTTAAATGCATTAGAAATAAGGGGGAGGAGAACAGTTTTTTCTCTCACATGCTTAACAATTTCGAAGATACCTAACCAATAGGATATATAAGTTGGAAGGAATTTTAATGTTAGGGGGAGATTTGAAATCTGCATCAAATTTTAAGGATTTTTTATAAAATTCGTTTTTTGTATAATTCTTTATCTAAAAGCGGAAATACAATTTAAGTTAATTAATTTTGACTAATAGGATAGGTGGATTAGAAACTACCTGCGCTCTAATTGGGTGAATGATGTACGACACTTAAGCTTCTCTAATCAGAGCGCAGATAGTTTTCAATCCACCAATCACAGATGTCAAAATTGATTAACTTAAATTGTATTTCCGGTTTTAGATAAAGAATTATACAAGAAACCAATCTGTGCCTAGGCTACCCAGTGCCCAATAAAACCTACTCTATAGTCTTGCCTTAAAAAGGAATCCCTCTCCCCCTCTTATCTTAAATCTATATCAAAATGTGAAGAGGTGAGAGGTGGGGTGGGGGGGGGGGTTGTGATGTACAAGGAATTCCTAGGGAAATTTTGTATGATATTTCTAAAAACTTTTGTCCCTAGTTTAACCCTATATTTTTATATCTTTTTTTATTATACCAAAAACAAAGGTTTCTTGATGAAAATTAATAATATACAAAATGTACAGTTATTAGATTCAACATAAATCATTTTTTGATAAGTTTTACAAGGACGATAATATAAGTAGGAAGTTGGGATAATAAAACTATGAGGGGTGCTGCATCCTTCTCCATCCTTTTTAAAAAAGATTTTAGGGGTTGTTTTATATCTTGGGGTCATATAAGGGTTCACCTATTCCTCTGTCATATGGTTTACTACTAAGCTTTCACAAAATATTAGAGTAAAACACTAGAGAGAGAAAGGGTTAACTAACTGTATCTTCTCGTCGCTCCACCTTGTGCAACCCTTGGGTCATTGAAAATCAACCAATGATGTCGCTTATATTACCCAGCCAAGTAGCAGAAAATAATTTAGAAGCAGAAGAAAGAGGTCGTTGAAAAAGAAAGGGAGGTAGTTGTCTGTATATACATCTATACTATAGATTATTAGATATGTTCACAAAATTACGAAAATTGCGCATTTTGCTTCTTGGGGAGGGAGGGCAGTAACGTAACATGTCCTAAAAACATCCCAAAAGTTGGATTTTAAAGAAATTATAGCCTCAAACAATCTCGGGACCTATAAAAACTTTCCCTGGAAAGAGGATATCTTAACGTAAAAACAAATACTGTACTTTAAGTAATAGGATATAACAGGATATTGGTATGAAAATCTTTGTATTATATTACTAAAACATCAACCAACTAACAAAAGTACAATGTTTGAAGAGTAGCTTGGCTCCGAAAAGTTTGTATCTCTTGATAAATCTAGCATTGATTGATGCATCCAAGTTCAACTTAAGAAGATTAATAAAGCCACGTTCAGGTCCAAATTTTGAACTTTTTTACGCTAGACCTCTAAAATGGCTGAACAAGAAAGAATTTTAAGACAGATTTTTTCTTATAAAATTCATATTCCATGAAAAATATAAGTTGTGTAAACATTGCATGAGCATTTAATAATTATCGATGTTCCCAAAATTACATTGCCATTATGGTTAATTTTCATAATTTTTATGTATTATATCAACTTTTAAATTTTTTTTCTATATTTACCTTTTTATCCCACTAAGACTTCGCCCCTGGCACCTAGGAGGTATGAGATCAGTAATATTTATTTCTCGCATCGTATTATAAACAGCTTTCCGCGGATATAGAATGTACAATTATAAGATTAAAACCAGTTTTTTAGCCCCGAGATGCCGAAGGCACGGGCTAAAAAAAACTGGTTTTTATCTTATGATTTTACATTTTTATATTCGTAGAAAGCTGGATATAATACGATGCTAGACATAGTTTTTCGTATGGATGATAACCGGTTCTTATCCACCGGATTCGAATAAATACGAGAAAAAAGCTTACAACCATCCCGTTACCTATGATAAGCTGTGTAAAATAGAGAACTCAAACTGTTCAGTGTTTAGCTAGATCTTAAAAGCCAAAGTATAACCTTTGCATAATATTCTTATAATTTGTATTTGAGTATGTATGTCCCATAAAAAGCTTTGTCGATTTTTTAAAAACAATTTTGAGAAAGTTTGGTTACTTTTAGTCCATAATATAATTCTGATTCGATATGGAATTGTATAATAGACAGCTTTCCATGGATAGTAAACTGAAAAATTATAAGATTAAGTCCAGATTAGTTGGCCCCGAAGGATCGTAGGCCCGGGACTACGTAGTAAACTGGGATTTTAGGCTTTTATTTTATTCTACGTGGAAAATTGTCTGTATATTGTATTGAAAGATCATATAATCTATATTCATTTATCAAAGATTTATTTTCGTAAGTCTGCCCATTATACATATTTATCAATATTTTGAAATAAAACAATTTAATATTACAAAACATAAATAAAAATAGAATGTACTATTTATTTTACATCAATCGACAATCTAAATAAAAATATTAAGAAGCCATCTAACAAAATACTATTATTATTGCTTTTTTATTATAATAAAACAAGGACCTATATGTCAATGAGTAGCGCCAGCTATTTTATATTTTTGTAAGAATAAGGAAAGTATAAGAAAATACACCAGGACCTTTTACTGAACATCTCAAATAAGTAGAGTAGCTGCGCCACTAAGAAATGCTTGGCAGTTTTCTTCAAAGTGCCATTTCGGTCACAGAAACCCCTCACTTCAATTTGGAAATAAAATTGAATATAGGGGTAGTATTTTTAATGGTTGATTGGTTATTACTTTCAGTCAGGTTAGGTTAGGTTATATTGGCTACCCCCAGCAGGGAAAAACTACCCCCTTCCCATTATTTTCATTTTTTAAAGGGTGGAGGAGGGGGGGGGGGGTTGTAGTTTGGGGCTTGATAACACTTTGAAGGAAAACACGAAATATTAAGAATAAAGAGATTATCTTTTTTATGTTGATTTTATTTACATTTTTATTTGCTGATCTACTCTATAATTAAAGTGCATGTATGACTGTAAAAGGTTTTCCCATCGTCTGAGTAAGTTAACGAAGCTTTGACTTATTTGTTTTTTTTGCGAATTTTAAAAAAAGTTGTTGCTATGAAAGTAATGAGATCCAACTTTTAAAGGCATTTTATGCGGGTTTAAAAAAAGAAATTTTATTTTACCTGTTATTATTTATTGCGTATTTATTACTTGCGTAAGGATAAAAAGTTTGTTTATATAATGTATAAGGTCAGGCTAAAGTTTTCCAATAAAAAAAATCCATTAAATTTTAGTAAGCTAAAATAACATAATTCTGTCTATCTCACATTATAAAGTCTATCTAATAACTAACCTAATATAGATAGATGTATCTCTCTTTATTTACTAGTAGTCTAGCTACTCTTTTATTTGGGTTTGTCCGTACTTCCATTCGAGTAGTTTTATATAGATGAGATGAAATTAAAATTTGAGGTTGGTTTTCTATTTTTTGATGCACTGCGTATTTATTTTAAATTATTGGGAAAACACTATAAAAATTTAGTTATCGAAAGCTAACTTTTAACTTGGAGGTGCGCATAATACTTTTGGTTATGAAACAATTTATTGTTCTTATTCTTTTTTTCCAATTTGAAATTGTGGCGTAAGCCTGCCAACCACCCCTCCCCCCCCCCCCCCCCCCAACAAAAATAAATGTAAATAATTAGTTGTGGAAACGTTCAGACACTCAACTTAATATATGTTTAACAAAGAAAAAACACGTATACTTAAAATGTTTAATCATTTATTGCAGAGAGGTGACCAAAAAAAACAGGTAATCAAATTTCCAAGGTTTTTTCTGACAAGGTTATACAATTAGTGGTAAAAACTTTCTTTATTCTATCTAGTTCTACATACAAAGAAGGGACATAGAATAAAATTAATTGAAAAAAAATTAACCTCACATTTTTTACGAGTAACGTAATTACTTTTTCTCTTGGTTATGTCAGTATGTCCGAACTTCAAAAAGATTTTTATAAAATAGGATTAGTTCCTTTTTTATAAGCCCCCAAGGGTGTAGGGCCAGGACAAACAAAGAAGGAATAATACCAGTTTTAATTTCTTTTTTCCTGCAATTTTTATAAAACTAAAAATGTTTTGACAAGTTTTCTTAACTAATTTGTTTTATTTGGAAAAAGAGGAATCTGTGCAATGTTTTATTTAGATAAAATATTAATTAAACAAGGATGACAACATCCATAAAAGCGAAGCACTGAAACGGTAGGGCAAACGGACATTGACACTTGTATAGTGTCTGAACTGAATAATCAGAATATAAAAGTATCGAAAGAGTCGAAGCAAAATTGTAAGTAAATTTGTTGAAAACTGCTTGATACAGGATAAAGTTTATGGACATACTTACATTTTTCGGACTTGATTATAGAGTTGCTTCGCTTATACTATTGTTCTTTGTTGTCCCAGGAATTAATAGATCAAAAATCAGATCAAACGGATAATTAGATCACATAAAAATTTGTTGTTAAAAAAGTAGAAAAATCAACATGTTTAAAATGGACGTAAGGACATTCTGGTAATGATTATAGAGTTGCTACGCTTTCTAAATCGTACCTAACTACTACAGGAATCATCATGCAAAGTTTGAAATCGATAGGACAATTCTAACATGCCTAAATTAACGAATAAAAGCTATCTATCTCGGACGGACGGACGTACGGACCGACCCTAATTATAGAAAGCTTCGTTTTTAAAAATCTTGTTTTTGTTGCGCTTCTTTGGGACATAAGTAAACTAGGTTATCACAACCAATTCTTTATCTATTTATTACAATTGTTTTTTTTTTGATGATAAAACCTCTCCTTGATTCTAACTATAGGGCAATTTTGTAATTAGGTTTATTCTATACAAATTACGTTTATCCAATTCGTGGTACAATAAATGAAATTGGGAATTTACCTTAAACTGAAAGTGGACAAAACTTTAGTTTTTTAAAGAATACTTTTTAAATTTTTAATGCTTGTTGTAGCTGTTAGGTTAGGTTGAGTAAGGACTTAGAGAGCACTGTATGGATAGGGTCTTTTTTAATATGAGTGTTATACACACTTTTTTAGGATATGGTAGGAAGGAAGGGGGGGGGGAGGGTCCATAAAATTAGATGACTGTAATCTAAACAGACATTTAAACACAAAATTAAAGATTAGACAAACTAAAAATTATGGGTACAAATACAGAACATTTACTATAATTATCAAATTCTAAATCATAATTTCTGATTTTATTCTTAATTGACAAGATTAATTGCATTTTTGTGTAATTTTATGTTTTGTCTGAATGTATATTATTGTTATTATAATTATGAAAGGATAAACCATAATTATTTTTTACAAAAGTAAGTTTTGAAAAATATAACTTGTAAATTTTGAATTTATTTGTTATTAAAAGTTATAGCATAGAGCTAGAGATAAAATGGACAACTAACTTTCATTCAAATGCCAGAAAATTGGCAACTAATAAAATATATTGCTTTTTAAAAAAATCAAGATGTATTTTTTTAATTAAAATTTTTTAACTTTTAGAGGAAATAGTACAACTTTTTAGTAATTCACCCTGAACATAATAATTAATACATCGTAATTATATGATATGATCATTACAATAATCTCATTATGGAAATTCATTTGCAATTCTTGTTACAAAATAAATTTATCTTTTTTCTTATTAAATTCTCTTATAATATAATCTGAAAATCATTCAAAAATAGATTGACTCAAAAATATTTTTTATGGCTTCAAAGAAATAAAAAAAATATCTATTTAAAGGATAAGGTATAACTATCACAATAACAGAAAACAGATTCATTCTCTCCACTTTATATTTATATGGGGTATTCTTTGTAATTTTCTAGCACTTTTAGGGGGTTTTCAAAGTACAAACTAATCTTAATTTCTTTTTTTATATCACTTCTTTATTTTTTATCTTCATATTATGGTTTTAGGATTTGTTTTAATTTGAAGCAAACTCTTGGTCTTCTGGTTGTTCATAACTGTCTGTATATACTTGCCCTGAAAATTTTTCATTGTAATAATAGTTTTAAGAAAAGTTTTAGGCAATATTTAAGATGAAAATAAATTTTCATGAAAACTCGGGTCTAACAAAACTGATTTTTAACCTATAGTTTTTCATATTAATATCCACGGAAAGCTGTCCATTTAAAACGAGTTTGAAATTTTAAATAATGTTCATTTAAAATTAATTGTATCTTATTTCTACAAAGTAAATGTATCACTTATATTACAAGTAAACGTCCCTTTTACATAATTTTTAGTGTGGTTTTAACAACAAAAAGTATAGTGTTTCTACGCTTGTAAAATGGTTACCTAAAAATCTGGGAAATGGTCGTTCCGGATCGTCGGTACTGCTCTCTTCATTGGGTAACCGACTCAGGTTTACTTTACGGCACAAACTAAAAAAAAATAATTCATAAGAGATGTATATATAAATTCTAAGCCATACGGTTAGCGCAGCCACAACAATGCAATTTTAAAAATGAGCGCTATATAGTCTATTCTTTTCTCTCATTCAGTTCGTTTGTCTTGGGATAGGGATGAGGAAGTTGTTGTTGGGGACAAAAGAAGGAAAAGAAAGAAAAACTGCAGAAAAGCTCCGTAAAAATGTAAAGTGCGTAGAGACTATATTTGATGCATTACAGTAAATTACTTTTACAGCCCTAAAATATGTTAACTAAAGTGTAAAGATTTTCGAAAAATATCTTCTTTGCATCTTTACTTTTTTGAAAGGAAGACATAGATTTCATGTCATTTACCCTCTTGAAACACATTCAACGTGGTTTTAAAAGGATAAAAAGTTTGATTTCTGACCAAAACCCAAAAAAAGAGATATAACAATGACCATAAGAGTAACCAAACCAAAAATATAGTTCTTAACCAAACAATAAAAATTTAAATTGGATCACAGGGTTCTAAAACTTTGGGTCCCACTGCCATTTACAGTCCAATGTCCCCTACCTTCCTGACAAGACTAGAAATTTATTCATTTTTTTGTAAAAACTTGAAATTGGATCTGTCAACCTTGTTATTACCACAACATTCAAATACATTAAGGGTGTGTCCGTCCGTGACGGGTAGCTCTGATCAAACAAAGTCAGTACGTTTATTTTGGTTTTGATAATTTTGCATACAAGTTTGATTTTGATTTGCTTAGATGATCCGCCACTAGCATGTAAGGTTTAGTAAGAAATAGGGAAGAAGAGGAGGTGGCAGAAAAATAGCTTAAAACCATTCCAAGGCCTAAATTTAAAAAAAAAATAATGTCTAAAGCTATATGAACTGAACAATTATATTTCAATCGGTCGAGTGGTCATGATTTTTAATCGGTTAGAAATAAACTTCATTAAATTTTTATTTATACATATCTTTGGACGATTTAGTATCAATATTTCAGGGGTGGATCTGTTCGTTGGATTGCCATTTTGTCTTATTTGTTGGGATGCGCTTTTGCTGAAGTTGTCATCCTTGTTTTAATTCTATTATGTCTTATTTGCTTTTCATAATCAAAATAAATAAAACCAACAAAAGAAATTAATTGAAGTTTGGTAAATATATTTATCCAACAAAATGAAAACAGAAAAGAAGATTTGTTTTAGAAAATTGGCAAATATTTTAAAAATCAAATGAAGCTTCTTTTAATTTAGGTGAAGACGTTCGGAATGGAAAGTGTGGTAGCGGCCGCGGTTTGTCAGCCGCTTCCCAAGTTCGGGTATTACGGCAGTGTGAACAGACGTGGACAAGTATAATTGTAGAGAAGCTGGGCTTCTCTATGTATCACCAAATAACAAACAGAATTTAATTGGGTGTTACTTTATTCAGAGTCTAAAGGTTACTGATTTATAATACAACAAATAATCAATACACAGATTGGAATAATTAATATTAAATCAAAGGTTAAATATATATATACATGCAATAAACAAAATAGGCAACATTTATCCCCCATCCCTGGAAAGGGGTGAGGAACCAAGCAAATCAGATTAACCATAATAGGGTTGTCAAAACTATAAATACTTTTAATGCATGGGGGAGGGGTCAGGTTTTCATGGACACCATTTCCACGGCCATTTCCCGGCCAATGGGAATGGCATCCCAGTCTACCGAGAAGTCTCGAGATTTGGTGTGGTTGGCCTTGGCCCTGGCCAAGGCCTTGCGGTAGAGCGTTGGGTGGTACAGGAACACTTGAGACATCGCATTTAGGGCGGCATGTACACCTCCTTGTGCTGCTGCCAGAAAGATAATTGTCAGGTCACCCAGTAGCTTGAGGATCAACAGCAACAGACACAGTATGGCTGCGCCATCTCCCCATTCATGGATGGCCTGTCTGAAGCCAGCCCAGAGGTCCAGTGATTCCTCCCCTTCCTCCGCCAATCTGTCTATGTTGTAGGATACAATTCCATGGTCTCCTGTGGCCGAGCAGCTCCCCTGCTGGACGCAGGAGCCGTACGAGAGGCCGGTCAGCATGGCGGCCTTGTACGCCGGGAACGACAGTAGCTGCTGCCAATCATTCAGTTCAGCCTGGGAATACAACCCTCCCGAGCTAAAGTCATCCAAGGGCTCAGTCAGCAGCTGCTTGGGCGTCTCCAGCGGGGGCGGCCTCTTCTTAGGGGCTGGAGTCAGCTCTATCCACCCCTCCTCGGCGTGCACAGTTAAGGGGTAGGTGGAGGAACAGGGAATCTTGGTGGCATGGTTGCTGTACACCTTTGTAACTGCATCTACAAATCCGGTGGGCTCCACCGGCACTTTGTCCCAGCACTTGCTGCTCTCCCGCACCACATACTTGTTTCGTTGGCAGTTAAGTTGGAGCAACACATCTCCCCTCAAGATGGAGAACGTGCTCCCTTGGAGTCCAGTTGCTGGAGCTTCCAACAGTTTGCAGCCACCACTTCTGCGGCTGCGCTCCGCATCCGGGTCTCCAGGGTGAACCTGATGTAGGCCGTGTGTATCTGGGCCTGGAGGGGGACATCCACGTCCCTGGTCGACACCCTGGGCAGCATCGCCGCGGCCGGGTCAGCCGCCACGAACAATGCCGGGTGGTTGGTGGCATGGGCCTCAAAGTCGCAGTTCACTATAGAGATGGGTGTAGTCATGTTGATGAAGAATTGTGCTTGTTGGTCCACCAAGAATGCATCCATCACCAGGCTAGGCTGAAGGCTGCGGATCATTCTCAAGGGGCAATCCCTTCCCAGGTGGTCCCACACATACATGGCCTCTCCGTTAACGCAGGACAGCTCAGACTGGGGACAGGACAGGGTCAGGTGGTCGGACTGGGACTCCACCCGTCCGTCCTCCACCACATAGGTCTCCTCCTTGACTAGCAGCCTCCTCTCCTGGAGCACCAACTCATTGCGATACAGCTGGCCTTCAAAGTGTACATCCTCTCCTTCACAGCCCACACCCTCTGGGCTGTTTACCAGCGCCCCCACCATATCTAGGGTGAAAAACAGGGGGTGGTTCAGCTGAAATGTCAATGGCTTTGTTTTGCCTGGCAGGCTGTAGACTCGGTTCCGGGCTAGGTCCCGGCAAGTTTCCGGGTCAATCTTGGTTGGCCGCATAAGGGTGGGGACCGATGTCACCTTCAGGTGGCCCCAGACGCCACACCAAAAGGTCCACTGGGACACCGTGAGTTGGCAGCTGTACCCAGTAGTCTCCCGGATCTTGACCTGCTGCAGGATGTGTACTTCATGGCCCAAGGGCACCTCCTGGTGCAGTGGCTCCTGGCTACACATCTGATCCTTGTTGAAGGCTGTGACATGAGTGGGGTTGGCACAGTCCCACCCTGTCAGGACTTAGCTGGCCGTGGGCCACACAGCGGCCAGCAGTAGGCCCCACAGGACCATCCACCAGTGGGAGCACCGGCCGGACGGCCACCATCCCATCGCTCGCAGCTGCGGGCTCTCGGCGGCCGGGTTCTCGTCTCTGGCCACAGCGGTGCCCTGGGGAGGGGACCTAGTTGTCTGTTCCTGGCTAGCTACTAATTTCCATTGAGGGTTATCCCTAGATGCCCGGGGCTTCCCTATACCTTCCCCAATGACAGACTGACAGGCAACCGGCACCTGGTGGGGCGTCAGTTTCGCCAGTTCACTGCTGGGAGTACCTTAGTCTCGGCTGCACATCTGCTCTACACTTGTGTTTGCCGTAACCTCGCACCTGTCACCAAAAGTTGTGGTAGCGGTCGCGGTTTGTCAGCCGCTTCCCAAGTTCGGGTATTACGGCAGTGTGAACAGACGTGGACAAGTATAATCGAAGAGAAGCTGGGCTTCTCTATGTATCACCAAATAACAAACAGAATTTAATTGGGTGTTACTTTATTCAGAGTCTAAAGGTTACTGATTTATATTACAACAAATAATCAATACACAGATTGGAATAATTAATACTAAATCAAAGGTTAAATATATATATACATGCAATAAACAAAATAGGCAACATTTATCCCCCATCCCTGGAAAGGGGTGGGGAACCAAGCAAATCAGATTAACCATAATAGGGTTGTCAAAACTATAAATACTTTTAATGCATGGGGGAGGGGACAGGTGTACCCACCCCCCTACTCAAGGGAGGTCCATCAGACCTCCTACAAGTCGGGAGCAGGGTTGCCATGAAACCATGGCCTAGGGTTGCCGAATACCACAAAAGCTCTGCCCACCCTTTAAATTGCAAGAATATATTTTTAATAATACCCAAAAAATAAAAAAAATTACCCCAAACCTGGGGGTGCCACATATAGCCAAAGAAATGAAAACCTCAGAATATCAAAAAATTATGGCGCTTCACACCATGTTTTAATACTCTTATTTTTCTTTAAAAAAGGTTATTTCTCCCTGTTATAATATCCATGTATATTTCATATCCATTACACAACCACAGACAACATCACACAGAAACACACACCCACAAGATCACACACACACAGAACACACATACACAAACTCAAACAGAACCACTATCTCCGGTTTGTAAATCCTGTGCTAGGAAATAAATTTGTTGAATTCAGTCGGGAAGGAGGAGAACATTGGACTGGAAATAGTTATATTACCCATTTTAACCCTAGGTTTGGAAAAACTTTTTCACAATTAATTTAATCTTTAAAATGGGTAGTTTTGTAATTGGCGGTGTAAAATATATAAATAACTGTCCATTGTCTTATCCCTTTAGATTACTGGAATGTATCCAAAGTAGTTGCAATACTTGAAAATATATATTTTTATGTTGTTAAATCTCTTTAATGACTTAACTGATCCGAATATCGCTATTTTTCTAGGGGGAAGATCAACCACTTTTCTAATAAGTATGTTTAATAAATATAACCATTCGAACTAGGTATTATATCAGAATGCAATTTATTCCTTTTTAGAATTTATCTTTTTTGAATTTTTATAGCAAATAATTGTAGATAATCTTATGATATTTTCTTCTTAAACATTTTTTTAAAGATTCTATTTTGATAAAAAAAACCGTATAAACAAGAACAGTTGTGTCCAAAAGAATCTCAGCAGTATTTTTTTTTAATTCTTAAAACATAACTTATCATAACCTTTTGATTATTTGAAACTTTAATACATTCAAATAAACTTGGCAAATATAATAAACTAGCCTACAGCTCACGTTGTTCGCTGGTCTGTAATGCTCTTGAGAATATTAAATATCCGTACTGGAAAGGTGGATGCTAATGCAATTATTAAGGTATAAAATCCGATCAGTTAAGAATTTGTAGAGGGCCCGATCTTTCAGGGTTAAGACAGAAGACTTATTTTATATTTGCTGACCAATGCACGTCTACTCTAAGAATAATATTGTCTGTCGGTCTATAGGTAATGCTCTTAAATAATTTTCCCAGCTTTTATCGAAGATATTTTTTGTGTAAAGATTCACTATGCATCATTACTTTATATGTCTGTTTGTTGTGCACCCTTTTTGCTTTTATTTGCTTTGCCTTTTGTTTTTTTAAATTCAAGAGCTTCTATAGTTATGGATGTTGTCATCCTTATATACCTGTTAAATGTTAGTAGCGAAGTCAATTAATTTAAATTTTAAAAGTTTTATTCCTCACTTAGTCCGTTATTCTGTCTATAGTGCTGTGAAAAATAAAATCACTGTAGGGGAAATGTTTATTTTCCTTTCTGCTATTTAATATAGAAGATTTATTATTTTTTAGACCAATGCACTTTTGTCTGCGTTCCGTTGATCAATCAGTACTGCACATAAACACAATTTTATTTTCTGGTATCAAAGAGTACTAATATTTTGTGTGACCACTGCACTGATCATCGTTCGTCTAACTGTCGGTTATGCCGAGTTTATTTCTATTTACTTAAGTGTTTTTACTTTTACTATTAGGATTTTTGCTACTTATGGATATTATCATCCTTGTTGAAGATTTTTAAACTCAGGGATCTTAGGAAATAATGTTTTATATTCATTTTACATCCCCCATGATGATAAACAAAGGTAAGCCTTCTGTTGATTTAAGAGTTTGAACACTATTTTAGTCAAAGTGGTTACTAAACTTAGGTTAACAGTGTAATTTACAGTCATATGTTACCTCCTTCCCTGAGCAAAAGAAATTTTAGAATTGAAATTATCCTTCTTACTCTATACTTCACTCTAAAATATTTGTTTTCTCAAAATTAGATGGCTTAAATTTTTAATCAAGATTATAATAGACATTTGTTACTATAATTGCTTATTTCTAATTCAAAATGTCCGTCCGTTCGTCTGTTGGCTAGGATTAGAGGAAAAAGTAATTTTCTCATTTGCTATTCAATGCAATGGCTGAAAATTGTGTTAATATTCCCTACATAGCTTGCCAGTATGGACCTCATTTGTTGGTCAGTTTGAAAAGGGATTGTATAATGTTAATGATCTATTTCTTGTTAAAAGCAAAACTTTTCTACATTGGGGGTTGGTCTGTCCATCCGAATATCCCTAACAGATAGTTTTGATTGTTAATTTAGGCATATTAAAATTGTCCTATCGAATTCAAACTCGACAATAAAATTTTTGAAACTGTTATGTCCTTCAATGAAGTCAAAGTCAAAATCTTTATTTTTTTCCATTGCTTTACATAGCTGCTCTATCACGTTAGTATGTCCAAATAAAATATCTTGTATTATATATTATTTATATTTATTTTATATAAAAATTCAATATGTACTTCCCCCTCCTTTCTCTCTCTCTATCCCTCCGTTCTCTCTCTCTCTCTCTCTCTCTCTCTCTCTCTCTCTATCTATCTCTCTCTCTCTCTCTCTCTCTATCCCCCTGTTCTCTCTCTATATATATCCCCCCATTCTCACTCTCTCCTTTTTCTCTATCCCCTCGTTCTCTCTCTTTCTTTTAAAAATATTAAGTTGCACATAAAGATATGACTTTAACATCTTATTTTATAATATCTGTTTAACTGATTTATTCGGTAATTTTTTGTTTTATCTATATTTAATGTAACAATACACGATATAACGTTTTGCTTCATTTTTTTTACATTTTTTAAAGAATATACACCTAATATTTTTCATTTTTCAAATTTTCGTCCTGAAAGGGTTAAAATGTTTAGTTTAATATCAGGCCACATTACGGGAGTGTCGCACTAATCAATTTATATTAAAACTAAGTTTTCTTAGATTTACTATATTATAAATTTAAATTTTCTGAGTTATGAATAGAAACCATATACTTCAATGTTATTCAAATAGCAACATGAATTAAAAAAACTGAATTAATGATGCTAAAAGTAGAATAATGGGTCTTATTAATAAAGGTACTAAGAAAGAGAGGGAATGTCTGATTGAGCCAATAGGAGAATCGCATCGGAATTTACATTGGATCTCATTGGTTGAAATTATGTACACATTTTCCTACGAAGGCATGTTTTTTTTCATTTCATACATACATAAAAGTCAGCTGTTAACAGTATATTTTCTTAGTAGAAAGCTTTGCGGAATCAGAATTAATTGCCCAAAAATTTCGTTTACAATTTGAAAGCTTGAAACAAAGTTGGATTCTTAAAAGTTAGGCTGGCAACTCGCTGGTGAGGCAAAATTATTTTTGTGAAAAATCCTCCAAAATCGAATAAAAAAATTTACAAAAATGAAATAAAATCTTAAGAGGGTTATTAACATATGATTTTGTTTAATTTTTGTAGATTTTTAATGTGCTTTTGGATGATTTTTCACAAAAATAATTTTGCCTCAATATCGAATAGCGAGTCTATCATTTTTTAAGAATCCACATCAGCTTGAGTCGAAAGTAAACAATACTTTTGTCTGCTAGGAATGTTCTCTCTTAGATTTGACGAAAAAAGGGTTCAGAATATTCTTCTACTCTTCTATTTCTATTGTCTTATTGTTCTGGTCAATGAGAATTTAATAGGGATTATTGGAGCACTATGAGTTTTTAACATTCTGTACTTGGAGAATTCGAGCTCGATTATAGACGTTTATTTCCTATATAGATCTGTCATGGATCTTGATGCAATACAGCAGGCCGTTTTGTACATGTTAAAAATTAGAAGATTTCATTAAATAAAAGTAATCGCAAATATACTTAGTAAATAAAACAATCCAACAGTAGCCGTTGTTTATTATATTCTGACACAACCCTATTCCTGTATCCCTAGTATCTATACAGGATCTATCTGTTATAATTGAAAGACTACACCGCTTCTGTGTACAAGGACTACGTATTTAAAAGTTTGAAAAAGCTTAAAATTTCTTTAGTATAAATTTAAGGCACCTCTCATTATTTATGTATGTGCATTGAATTTGATTGAATATCTTTTGTAATAAGTCTATTATCTTAGGTCCAAAATAATTAAACCCACCTTATGTTTGTAAGTTTATTAGTCTAGAATCTAAAAAAAAGGGCTTGAATAATGATATGGCCTTTGTACTAGAGACCTAAAGACAAAAGACCTAGAAACATCAGACCTAGCGGACAAAAGACCGAGAAACATTAGACCTTAGGGACCGAAGTTCATAAGGATAAAAGGGCTAAGGATCAAAAGATCCAAAAGTAGAGTTAGAAAGGTCTGATAGGTTCGAAACTTTGCAATTGGACAGTGTTTTTTAAAAGGGTAAAAAATTGATCTGTAATAAAAATTTTCATCTTCATTTTTTCGGTCAATTGTTAAATTTCTGTCGGCTAATATAGGGACGTTAGAGGGACATACGTATTTTATAACCGCTGAGTATCTAAACATTGTAGCTGCCACCGAAATGGATTAATGAGACAGTTATCCAATGAACAAATTAGATTCTCTTCTCTCTTTGACTTATTATTATTTAGCCTAGCTAGTCTACAACTCATCATGTCTGGCTGTCTGTCCGTTTGTATTATTAGAGTAATTTTCTCGGATGCTATTATACACAGTTAGCTGGTTAATTTCCCTTTTTCCATTGAACACTTACTACACGACTTACTTTCTAGATGGATTAGCTGATAACTATTGCATAGGAGACAATAGTTTTTTAATAGTTTTTTTTTCGCATCGTATTATAAACAGCTTTCCGCGAATATAGAATGTGCTATTATAAGATTAAAACCAGTTTTTTTAGCCCCGAGGTGCTGAAGGCACGGGCTGAAAAAACTGGTTTTAATCTTATGATTGTACATTTTTATATTCGTAGAAAGCTGGATATAATACGATGCTAGACATCGTTTTTTCGTATGGATGAGAACCGGTTCCTATCCACCGGATTCGAATAAATACGAGAAAAGAATATTCTAAATATTAATCATCTACTTTACATTTTTCTGTCACTATAATAATTTTGTCCGTATGTCTGTCTTCATTCCTTTCGCTGCTTATGTTGATTGTTATCCTTATTTCTTAGGGGTTAATATTCTTTTACCAGGCCAGGGGTAATAAAAAGTAATTTGTCATTGGTTTAATAGCTACATTACATATATTAACAAAGACAATAAAGTCTATGCATAGCGAAGCATTGAAAGATCTGAATATTTAAAATGGATTTAAGCAAAACTGATAATTAAATATTTGGTTATAAAGTGAAAATTATCGAAATTACTTAAGAGATGGAAAGAGAGTGGGAAAAATAGGCAGACAATAACCAAAGTGATCTCGTGAATGACGAAACCGATCTTTTTACAATTTTAAGATAGCTCAGTGTTGATCTACGGCAGGTTAAAAACTATTTTCCCGGGATTATTCTCTCAACCTCAATGGATATGGTTCTTAAAAAATCTTACCCCTATAGCAAATTTTTTTTATACTTTTAAAAAAATTGCAGTGGGTGTTCAAAGATTTCTCCATTAGCTTTTATATTTTGAAATGAATTTCTTTATTATTATTCTTGGAAAATCTTTATTAACATTTATTTATCTTTTTTTTGGCATAGGATACATGCATATAATTATATTGTCATAGGTACATACACATTACACATATGTGGTCTGTATTATCTTGTAATCAAATTACAAGCACAATTACATCCATATGAAGTACGGCAGCAATAGGAAGAACAACAATTGTGAATAGCAATATCAGGAAAATCAACCTTTAACAACCTTAAAAATCAGCTTCAAGTCTAAACCTGACCTAAATAAGGCAATCTCTTTTTCAATAAAACTTTAAAAGCATGCAAACGGATTTAAATTTAATTCATATTCGCGGCTAATGCACAGCTGCGGAGTCCTAATAGAAGGGTAAATCGGAAATGCTTGGGGAATGGATCAAAAAAGTGAAGGAGAGGTCCTATAACAACTACTGTGCCTAGGGTGGATGCAGTGTGAACAGGAAACTTGCCGATATTTTTAAATACGCACAGTCATACTATAATCATAGAAAAGATTTGCAGTTACCAATGTTTATATTTAGATGGAACAAAGGTTCTTTATCACATCTTTGTATCCAAAGATTAAGAAATCCATTGACAAATTTTCTCTTTTAATCTTGATTTATTGTCTGTTTGATTATGGATAAAAAGTGAGAGGGGAAAAATCGTTTAAACAGCATATAAAATCAAATAGCTTCATGGTATGTATACATAACCCCCTTCCCCCCAAAAAATATTTTTTTATCTTTTTGAAACTCAAATTTTAAATGGGATGAGGTCGACTTTTCCTCCTCCTACCTTAAGTAAAGTGCCCCTAGATGCTTCTAGGGGCGTAGCCGCTAGTGCTTTATTAAAGAAGTAAGACATTTTTTTTAATTTGTATCGATAATGAGGTAAATTTACAACAACAAAAGTGGAATGCGAAGCAGCCTATAGTGCCTAATAAAAATGGCGTCATACTAATACAATACAAATGACCAATGATAAACCAATATACATTTTACCATTGGCCCATTACAACGTATACTGGCCTATTATTGGCAATTTGTATTATATGACGTCAGTTTTATTAGGCACTATGAGCTGCTTCATGGAATGCATAATAAAATAAATCGAAGTAAAAAATTACTAAGAATTTGTTGCATCTAAAAAGCATAAAAAAAGGTTAGCAGGACAACAAAACTTGTAACCAAGATAAATATAAACTAACTTTATACATTAACAAACTTTTACCCCGGCTAGAGTTAATACAATTAATTTGGCAATTCCCTCAAAATGAAAGTGGATCACAAACAATCTTTTAATATTTCAGCTGGATGTCTGAACCTTTTCCACAAAACACAAAATCCATCTTTTCAGATTTTTATGCGCACAAGCGGTTGAAAATTTGAGGCTTATGAGTGGCCGAGGCACAACTGCCGAGCCCTAAACTAAATTTCTTCATCCTTTGGCTTTTCGCATATTTTGATAGAAGATATAGAATTAATTTAAAAGTCAAAAACAAATCTAATTTGAATAAAAGAAAATGGAAAATTTTATTCTATTGTTTTAAAATTCTTCCGAAAACAGAAGGCTTTTATTGTACTATCTATTTATATTTACTGTCGTAATTAAATTAAAAATATTGAAAGAAACAAGGATATTATCATCCACAGGTAAAGAAGTACAAAAAATCATGGACAGGAATACGGAGAAGATCACTTGAAGCGCAGATTTTTGGAAAAATCACAAAACCTTTGACATGTATTTTTCTATTTCTTAATTTTAATATTTCTTAATATTTATATTTCATAGCATGACTACCAAATGGCGGACCAAGATAATTACATGCTGGATGCTTGATATAAAATTTTGACAAAAAAATTAACCGTCTATCTTGAATATTATCCGGGAAAATTAGATTAGAGGTACTCTTCAATTATATTTAATCCAAGGCCAGAAAGACGAACGGACGTACAGAATGAGAGTTTTATAAATAGTCGGCGCTACTGTACAATTATGTTTTACCTGACAAATAAAAGAGTATTTCTGAGCACAGCCCAATGATGTTTCCCTCGACTTTTCTTAGATTCTAAAAAAAGGAACATTATAGAACAATTGTGGTTTGTGAAAATTTTAGTCGTCTGTCTTTAATTAAAGACAATTTTAATAAAAACAGCCTCCTATCTCAAATATCGGCCGAAAAAAAGCATGTTGTTTACAGAAAGTTAGACAGACGGTCATTTCGAAATAGCCATTGCCAACATTCAACCCATATTTTGAAGAAAAAAAACACCCCCTTATTTTCCATTTATTTTTAAACTAGGGTAGGGGGGGGGGGGGAATTGTCAGTCCTCGATAGGTACTTTAGAAACACCCAATTTGTGTTCAGACAAAGCTGTTAAAAGAAATTTTGGCTATAGCCTCTCATTAATTCTACAGGGACCTGATAGATATATGAAAATAAACTTACTTGGCTTTGATTTGAAAAGTTTCTTCATACTAAATCCTCCACTCTCATGCGACTAGAACAAAAATATGCTCAAATATATTCAAATTTCCACGATTTTCCCAATGATTTCTCTATGTTTTCAACACATTTGTGTATCTCAATATCCCAAAAGTAGTTTGCAATCTTTTTGATATATTTTGGGCAAAGTAGACAGATCCATAGTGATCTATTCATGGTTACCCGGGCAGAACTGATTAGGATTTAGGTTGTTTATTGTTATAGTAATTTTAATTGTATATTATATTTTTTTGATTTTATGACTGTTTTTTGTTTAATTTTTATGCCCAAATAAATATGTTTATGTTTATGTTTATCTTAATAGTACATAAGCCCATCTTTGAGCTTATTGATTACCTCTAGGGGCGTGGTGACGTTTCTGGTACTAATCATCTCCACGTCACCTTTAAACATACTCTGCATTTTAAATTGCAATGTAACGCACTCAATCGCCTAGGGTATTAACACCCATTAAACAACCAACCCCTTGATTGCACGACCTTTGTCTGAGAAGTCCTAACTGTGCATGGTAATGAGTTGCGCCTGTTTTGGTCCAAGGCATTCCCCCTATTTATGTCACGCATCTGACATAGCAGTAATATGAACTATTTTTAACGTCTTTAGTTATAACGCGGTGTCGGACCAAGATTCGAACCATCACCTTCCCGACGACGAGCGGATGCGCTACGTGTTGAACCACGGTTGCTGGTAAACACTCTCATCTTTAAAAGCAACCAAGAAAATCACATTTAAAACGGACAAATGGAAAACATTCGTTTCTAATAATATATAAATATTTTCTCTACACAAAGTTTAAAAAGGATTGATCAAAAACTTGAAAAATCTAAAGGAATTTTGTTTAAAAATGAAAAATGTTGAAGGATTCTTGAAAGCGTTCTTCAAATTCTTGCTACAAAATTGAATTATATTTTTTCCGGGTTTTTTCTATGTGCATATATATCTAAAGGGAGAAGTATGGTGGTATGATTTTATAGTTATTTTTAGTAGCAAAGCTTCCCTGTAAACGAACTGTGATAGTACGTTTAAACAACTTATTTTAATGTGCTTCAAAAAAGGAAAATTATACTGTGATTATTAACTCCTCACTAAATCCCCTTCAATAGTTAAAGGTTGTTTTAGGGTCAGGTTAAGGGTAGGGTAGAGTACGGAAACAACCGTAGGGTTAAACCTAACCGCAGAGGCTAGGAACACATTATTAGATAATGAAGAAGCGTAATGGGGGGGGGGGGCTGTAGTTGGTTTAGGGGCTATTGTGGTATTCGGCAACCTTGAGCCATGTTCTGTGGCAACCCTGACCTTGGTTCGGAGAAGGGCCGAGGGCCCTCCCCCGGGGAAGGGGTCAGCCTGACCCCTCCCTATGCTTTAAAATTAATGATAGATTTTGACAGCCTTATTATGGTTAAGCTGTATTGTTAGGTTCCCCCACCCTTTCCAGGGATGGGGGATCGTTATTGCCCAATCTGATTATTGTATATGTATATTATATTGATTTTGCTTTAGGATTATTTATTCCAATCTGTGTATTTATTATTTGTTGTATATAACTTTAGTAAACCTTAGACCCTGAATAAAGTAACATCTGAATAGACTCTGTTTATTATTTAGTGATTGCTAGAGAAGCGCAGCTTCTCTATAATATATGTGTCCACGTCTGTTCGCACTGCCGTAATCATTTGAACTTGGGTGTCTGCCATTTAACCGAGGCGGATACCACACTATACCAAAACATCATTATTCTCCATGTTAATATTTATATTTTCTCTCAGATATAATTTGCTTAAACGAATCAGCAACTGTCTAATATGCATATTTTTAGTAGCGAAGCTACTCTTTAGTAGCGAAGCTACTCTATAATTCACTTTGTCCGTCCGTCAGTCAGTCCGTCAGTCCGTAACGCTATGGGGAAAATGGGATTTACTCAGCTCCTATAAAAGATAGAATGCTGAAATTTTTTGACAACATTCCCATCATAAGGGACCACAATTGACTATAAAACATCATTGGCGTTCGGACCGATTTTTAGCAGGTTTTAGGCTATTTTTATATTTTTCACATTTTTCTTCAGTGTTTATGGTCCGATTTTCAAAAATTTTTCAGTTACAGATATCAAAATTAAATTTCCCGTCGTTTAAAGGAACAACCATGAAGGCCAGACTGCCTTTTCAGCAGGTTTTAGGCTATTTTTATATTTTTCACATTTTTCTCCATATCTTCAGTGTTTATGGTCCGATTTTAAAAAATTTTTCAATTATAGATATCAAAATTAAATTTTCCGTCTTTTAAAGAAAACAACCATGACGGCCAGACTGCCTTTTTAGCAGGTTTTAGGCTGTTTTTTTTATATATTTAACATTTTTCTCCATATCTTCGGTGTTTATAGTCCGATTTTCAAAATTTTTCAGTTATGTATATCAAAATTAAATTTCCCGTCTTTTAAACAAAATAACCAAGACGGCCAGACTGCCTTTTTAGCAGGTTTTAGGCTATTTTTATATATTTAACACTTTTTTCCATATCTTCAGTGTATATGGTCCGATTTTCCAAATTTTTTAAGTTAAGGATTTAAAAATTAAATTTTTTGTCGTTTTAATAAAACAACCATGACGGCCAGACTGCCTTTTATCAGGTTTTTGGCTATTTTTATATGTTTTACATATTTCCCCATATCTTTGTTTATTTTGATGCAATTTTCAAACTTTTATGGGATATCTGTATCAAAATAATTTGGTGCTTGCTTACATGTGAAGACCGGAGCACCGAAACCCCCCCCCCCCGCTTAGTTTTGACAAAAATCAAAAATAAGGGGGGGGTAGTTTTTAACCCCCCGCTTAGTTTTGACAAAAATCAAAAATAAGGGGGGGGGTAGTTTTTAACCCCCCCCCTTAATTTTGAAGAAAATCAAAAATAAGGGGGGGGTAGTTTTTTCACTGTACAACACGCCAGAAAGTTGAGTGAGGTAAATCAAGTAAATCCAGTATACCAAGGTTTTAGTAAAAGGTTTTAATTTTGCGCAAAATTAAAACCTTTTACTAAAATCAGTCAATAAATAAGGAAATTATGCCCCAAAACATGAATATCCCTGTAATAAGGTTTCCCCTCTGGTATACTGGATTTTCTTGATTTACCTCACTCAACTTTCTGGCGTGTTGCACAGTGAAAAAACTACCCCCCCCTTATTTTTGATTTTCTTCAAAATTAAGGGGGGGGGGGTTAAGTCTTTGCCTTGCTGAGCTTTTTTCCTCCTTGCCGTTTTCCAGACATTAAAAAACTACCCCCCCCTTATTTTTGATTTTTGTCAAAACTAAGCGGGGGGGGGGGGGGGGGTTTTCGGTGCTCCAGTCTACCACATGTAAGCAAGTACCAATAATTTTTCCCATTGTTATGAGCATCTTTAATATAATTTACTTTGATCATCGTCATCATGCAAAATAAAACAAGGTTTCATGTTTATTTTATCCAATAAATCTATTCTTGATTTTAGTAAAAACCTTTTAAATCTACCTGTACGTATTCCAATCGACGATTTTTTGTGCTTCGCTACTTATGGATGTTGTCATCCTTGTTTTTATCTTCTTAGAAACTTTCAGACGGCCATTCATACAAAAAAATTTAAGACTTGATCATAGAAATGCTTTGCTTCTAATATTATTTCTAACGGTCAAAGGAATCCAAATTCCAAATATGAAGTGAATATGATGATTATCTATAATACAAAGTAGAACGATGTCAGTCTGCCCGTCCCTTAAGATCTCGGTAACCACTGAACCGATCGGATTCTATTCTTCAGGGAATATACCCACTGGTCCTGTGGTGGTTTTAGGCTATTTTCTTCGGGGGATGGGACACCCCCAACTCCCCAAAAAACAAAAAAATCCCCCCCATTTTTTTGCTGAAGATTTCCTTAAGTCCTTTTTGACCACCTTTGCCCCTAGAGGCTAGGGGCGAAGCCGCTAGTATTATATAAAATGTGGAATTTAAAAAGTAAAAAATTTACATATGGACTTTCTGATAATAATTATTGAGTTGCTATGCTTTCTGAATTCTACCTAACTGATATAGGACAATCCTAACATGCCTAAATTAACGAAATAATTAATCTGTTACGGCCGGACAGACCCTAACTAATGAAAATCTCCGCTTTTAAAAATAAATCTACTTTGTATAGTATTTTCATTTCGCTTTGTGTTGTAAAAGAAAGATTTTCTATGGGACTTTCCTCAATTTTAACAATATGAGATATTCAATATTGCATAGGTTTTTTGCTTTTGATATTATGTTCTATGCATTGCTAGAATAATAGGGATTAATCCTATTAAATATAGTAGTAAGGTTTTTTTGTTGTTTGTAACTTAATATTTTGACAAATACTTTAACGATTGATTTATCCATTGAAGGGAGCTCCACATAGATTTTTGGAAGGTTTTAGGCTATTTCTTTACCCTTCCATATCTCTTAGAATAGGGAGCCTCTAGATTATAGGGCCGTCGCAGTCGCTGCTAGTCGATTCACAAAGTTGATAAAAATAGAGAAGTTATTTTAGGGCTTTTCTGGATGTTGTCATCCTTGTTTGTCTTTAAAAAAGGAGATACAATAGTTTTTTTTTTCTCTTCGAACAGATTTGAAAAGCAAATCCATAGCTCTGAATTTAGATTATGTAAAGACTAAATATAAATCTCATTGTCCTATTCCTGTAGAACTGAATATGAAAAATGCATGATGGACACAGTACATATCATTTTTTTGATCATTGAAATAAAACAAAGTAAAGGGTTTCGTCGTATTTTCGCAGCAGCTTTTCTCCTATTTCTAGCACCTGCGGGGGGCTCTAACCATGTGCTGCCTATATCCCAACCATGCTGGGCAATCATTAACATTTACCTAACCTAACCGAATATAACCATTCGAAAGCTACTGTGAAAATGCGACGAAAGTCACGAAACCCGCTACTTCGTTTTCTTTCCATGATACATAATTTTTTTACTAGAAGAATATTCTAAATTTTGTTTTGAAATCGGTTTAAATAACACTTTTTTTAATCATAGAAAAAATGACATTTGTTTAAATTGTCTAAATACATTGCTTAGGCAATGACGGGGGGGGGGGGGGGTGAGGTAGGAGTCGACCGTCCACTATCGAATTGAGTTTAAATGATAATACAAAAATAGTTTTTTTTAAAAACCTTCTTGGACCTATATAATAAAGCGTTTGGGAAGTGGTACTTGATATTTCTCAAAAGAAATTTCAACCGGAATTAAATCAGTGTATTCTCTATTTCTATAGCTATTTAAATTATATTTTAATGTCAAATAATTGAAACAAGAGATAAAACTTTTATTTCTAAAAATAAGTTATATTCTAAAAATAGAAGTTTATATTTTTAACATTAGGTTTTTTTCTGTTCAGTAATATATTCAGTATACGAGCTCTCCATTCAAATTTGGTGGTAAAACAAAAATCGTAGGAAATAAATCGAAAAGCATGGTTTACTTTTAAAGTCGCAATTGTATTAAGAACTACTATGCTTATAATATCATCATTTTAAGTTCATAAAATTTCAATTTTATCTGATGGTTTAATGTCGTCAAATTCGTTGATGATTATTGACGTCAATTTCTAATTATGGCTACTTTGTTAAGATCGCGTAACCACTGGACCGATTTAATTCTCTAGATTTCCATTTGTCTTGGGGTGGTTTAAAATTTCCTTCCCCCTCTCTCTCCAACCTTAGAATTTAGCGCACCTATATGCTGAGGCTCAGCTGCAGACGTTTGTTAAGATTTTTAAAGCATATCTTAAGTCTAGGGTTGGGCCGGATATTTTTTTGGCCGGATACCGGATATCCGGCTAATTTCAAATGCCGGATATCTTGCAAATATCCGGTTATCCGGCCAAATTACCGGATAACCGGCCAAATTACTACAGATTAAAGTATCAAAAAAGGATATAGTCCCTTTCGTGGCAACGCACCTTAAGGGGCAATTCGATTTATTTTTTAAATTGCTTTTAATAGGTTATTTTAGGTTAGGTTAGGTTATATTTGGTAAGGTGATTTCCCCGCAGGGTAAGGCAATTGGCCCCGCAAGGTTAGAGTCCCCTGCGAGGGGCTAAAAAAAGGAGATACGCTACTGTGAAAATACGAATAATTGCTCCTTAAGGGGCGTTGCCACGAAAGGGACTATTCCCGCAAAAAAAATTTCTTCATAAACTGGTGCTTTTGTTAAGATTTCTAAAGTATATCTTAACGTTATTTAAGTCTTAATACAATGTTTAAAATCAATTAAACGGTTCTAACTTGGCTCCATTTATTCAGTTTAATGGTATGCATACCACTAAAGGGCATTACACAAACACAAGAAAAAAAAGAAATTACCTCTGATTTGGAAAGTTTCTGAAAGTTTTGACTTCCAAAGCAACACGTAGTTGGGTTGCATTTTGTTTTAGTTTTCATTATTTGTTGGGTAGAAATGTGCTTATGTAAACATTATCATATCAACATCTTAACTCTGAACAAAGAATAACCTTTTAACAAAATATAAAAACCAAACAAACTTGTTATTAAGTTACAAGATTGTTTTCTGAAAGGATGATTTATAATCTAGTTTTTTATATTTTCATATAAAAGTAGTTGGATGTCTATATGTCTTTACCAAAGGATCTTGCTAACCACTGAACCAATATGGTTCTCCTTTAGTGTCTCTAATCTAGGGGCGTAGTCGCTAGTCTTTAAAACAAAGTGGAATAGCGTCTGTCCGTCTGGCATAAAAATAACATATATTTAAAATTACAAATTACGTAGGGGGAGAAAATCACTCAAAAATCAGCCACGTGACGTCATAAAAATGAAGGAGATGAGAGAAGAAGTGGGAAAGAAGACCCCTAAAGAAGAAATGGATAATCCCTTATTTTTATGACGTCAAGTGGCTGATTTTTGAGAGACTTTCTCCCCCTAAACATATTACATGATTAAAAGAAGATTAAAATTGGTGGATAAATAAAGAAATGTCTATTCTTAAACAGGGACAATACAATTCAAAAGATGAAAGAGTTTCAATCAATATCCATTATGGATAATAGGATACACCCTTCAAAATTTCCGACTGTCCTTCAACAAAATTATTTGCTCCGCTTTTTAGGGACATAGTTTTTCCATTCTTATTGTGTTTTTAAAAAAGCAAAAAGGTAATTTAGAGCCTTTGAAAATTAGGTAACTATGTTCGTTTTTTTATATTAAGTTTTCTTTCGTTCATTTTAGGCCTGGGCGAATTTTAATATTTTTAGGATAACAGAGGACATCCTAACCATCAAGCTTGCAGTGTTACTTGTATGGTCCAAATAAGGTTAAAGGAATATTCAAAAGGCCTCTCTCTCTGTTCGCTTGAGTACTGTATACTTCAGTGTGCCTTCCCTTCCGCAAAGTATTACGTCCTCTGCAAACTGTTTTATATTCGCTAAAAAAGCCCAATAGTAGTTACAAAGGATGGGTTGTTTTATGACAGCGATATAAAAGTAAAAGAATAGAATAAGTATGAGCTAAATGTAACTCTGCCCACATGGCGTGGTCCCTGTCCCGATTTTTTATTTGGTCTTTAAAATCAGCTAATAGCGTCGTAAATATAAACACAGCCGAGTCCCTACAATAGAGCAAAAAGAAGACAAAAAGGGTCTTCGCCTCTTAGGCCAGGTAGTTGTCTGCATTATACATCTATACTTGTTCATTAATTACAATGATAATGAATCAAGTGGAAGAGGGCAGTTTGTGCTTTTGAATAGAAGGCGATTCTGATGTTAGTAAAATGTGATACATGAACGGAAGTGAATTCACATCGTATATTTCTCTATAGTCTCACACAACCTCATTCAAATTGAATTTAAACTGAGATTACAAGATTAAAGCACTTCTACCTCAGAGGCTCTGTCTTTTATCTTAGCAGGGAGGGAAAAGACAATGGTAAACTTATTATTCTTCCATCAAACTTTCCTTAAGTTTAATATACTTCTACCTTAGTATCTTAGGAGGAAGTGTGGTATGATGATAGATAGATCTCACCCAAAAATTGAAGCATTTCTATAGGGGACTTTAAACTTTTCAGGGAAGGGAGAGAATATGGTTTACAAATAATCCCCAAATATTTCCTTGTGAAAAAAATACTTATAATCACTCTCTAATGTTAACAGGGAAGGGAGGGACAGTAGTTGATAAATTATTCTTCCTCCAAACTTCGTTTAGAATTAATAATCTTTCCAGTTTGGCATCGAAACCGATTGTATTAGAAACGGTTCTCAGCCACAAAGAAAAAAAATCGTTTATAATATCGTATTAAAGTCATTTTTCCACGAATATCTAAATAAAGTTAAAAGTTAATACCAGTTTTGTTGTTGTTGTTCGTTCAAATATTCTGTTTTGTCCTTGTCCGAAGTACGAAAGGCTTTCTTCTTTGTTAGATTTCCTGGTTCATATTTACATAAGTTTTTAAAAGTAAAGCTGATCTATGATTCACTTTGTCTCTGCATCCCTTCTGTCAGTCAGTCCGTAACGCTATAAGGGGACTTGAGATTTTCTTTGGTGCTTTTAAGACTGATTTTTTAGTGAAGATACTCCTTAATGAAGGCCATCCAGTCAAATCAGTCTGTCTTCAGGCTATAAAAGACAATTTTATTTATTATAAATTTTTTCAACAATCACATATTCTTCTTTTTTTATGACCACTGAACATCTGCTCTATAACTCACTTAGTCCGTTTGTCTATCAATGATATATTTGTGTTTTGCTACTTATGGATGTTGTCATCCTTAGTTTTGTGTAATTAGCATGTGAAGAATTATGCCGCTCTCCCTCCCCCCCCCCCCTTGTAGGGTGATGACAGGAAGGTGAAATGCCCCTTTCGACTATTCGCGCATTTTAGAATACATAATTTACATAATTAGTATGACAAGTTGTTGTTTATTATTGCTTTTCAATTATTCTAAAGATATATATTGTTTCCGCTTTAAGTTTCGAAAAAAACCGTAGAAATAATTAAACAAGAAGGCTTGAGCCAAAAATTGTAACTGGACAAAGTGTCTCAAAAATCAGCCATGTGACGTCATTAAAATGAGGGAGATGAGAGAATGTCTGGTTACCAAAAATTAGATTCTTTTTAAAACAATCTATATCCCTAATTTGAATTTAAGCATATAAAAGCACAGTAAAACCCCCCTTGCATTAAATCATATCCTGATTATATCTATTTTAAAGCATCATTTTCTTTACTATAATTCTTACTTTGCCAAATTACCTTCTAAGTATATACATCCTTTGTGCTAAAATTTTATCTATTTATTCATAACTTTTCTTATACTATTTTTAAAAAGAAAGGAAAATTTAAAATATTTTTCTAATAGACACATTGTATATCCTATTATATAAAGTAGTAAGCGTTTTTTGTCTGTCCCGAAGGATCTCGCTAACCGCTGAACCGATATTGTTATCCTTTACAGTGAAGCTTTTTATAGGTCTTGGGAAGGTTTTAAACTATTTTTGGGGAGGGTGTCTTCATCCCCTACTCCCAAAAAAATATTTTTTACTCTTTTGAAACTCAAATTTAAAATAGGATGAGGTTGACTTTCCTCCCTCCTACCTTAGGTGACCCTAGAGGCTTCTAGGGGACGTAGCCGCTAGTCTATAATACAAAGTAGAACGATGTTTGTTTGTCTGTCTGTCTGTTTGTTTGTACTGAATGATCTCGCTAACCGCTGAACCGATCGGGTTCTCCTTTACAGGGTAGCTTCTCATAGGTCCCGGGAAGGTTTATAACTATTTTTTAGGGGCTAGGGGCGAAGCCGCTAGTATATTTATAAGTTAAGAACAATGGATATTTTAAGATAATTAACAAAGACCTTTATTATAAAATTTGTCTTTTTAGCGTCATACCATGAATTTAAAAAAATATGTAAACATAATCGATATATAATTATTTGGATGTTACGCCTGATTTTCATGTTCTCAGACAAAGTGATGCTTGCAGCTGGCTAAAATAATAAATAATGAAATTCTTGGCTCAAATCTGATTTATTTCCGCTGGACACAAATCAGTCAAAAATGCTGAGAAAATAAAGATAATATATAGGAAATAACATCCTTAAAAGCGGGACTCTGGAAAAAACGGTAGGTCAAACGTACATAAACACTTTTAGAGTGTAACTGCCTCATAAGCAGAATCATAATGTTTTAAATGGACATGCGGACTTTCTTGTAACGTTTGTAGAGTTGCTACGATTTCTACATCGTACCTTACTGTTACAGGAATCAGCATGCAAAGTTTGAAATCCATAGTACAATTCTAACATACCTATATTAACAATACTAGAGTTGGGCTCGACATAATTATCTCGCTATTGGCTAGGTTTATTCAATGTTTTATTTACTTTCTTTTGGTTTTCTGAATTCTGACTATTAACCCTATTCTTCCATTATCTTCTCACTGGCGATTTCTTTCTTTAAACTATTTTAGGATCTTAATATTTTTTATTTCAAATTGTCGTCCTGAAAGGGTTAAAATGTTTAGTTAACTGTTAAATTTTAGTTCAATATCTGACCACATTATGGACGTATCGCTAGTATCAAATTATTTTAAAACTAAGTTTTCTTTTATTTACTATATTATAAACTTAAATTTTCTGTTTTATGGATAGAAATTTAATACTTAAATATAATTCAAATAGCAACATGAAATAAAAAAATGAATTGATTCTTCATACAGTAAAATAATGGGTCATATCGTTCTGGTCAATGAGAGTTTATTACGGATTTTTGGAGCACTATGAGTTTTAAACATTTATTGCTTGGAAAACTTGAGCTCATATATAGACATTTATTTCCTACATAGATCTGTCATGGATCTTGATGCAATAAAGAAGGCTGTTTTGTAAATGTTAAAAATTGGAAGATTTCATTAAACGAAAGTTCCCGCAAATATAAGTATTGAATGAGCTAGCCGTTACGTACGAACAAGCCTACTTACAGAAAAGCTTCATTTTTTGAGAAATGTGTATTTTCAACATTTATACTGTAAAGTACATGTTCAAAAAATATCAAACAAACAGATAAGTTTTCTTCCGATCACTGCACCGAGCAACAAACCTGTTACAACTAAAATATTGAATAAGAAGAAACCATCAGGTTCTCATCCCGTTTCGTCCTTAACTTTTCCATGTGTGATTTACAGTGGCCCTTACTCTGCATTTGTCTCTCTGTCTCTCTCTCTCTCTGTCTCTCTCTCTCTCTGTCTCTCTCTCTCTCTCTCTCTGTCTCTCTCTCTCTCTCTCTCTTTCTCACTCATTCTCTTTACTTCCTCTGGGAGAAATAACGGAGAAAATGCGCGAATGAGAGAAAAAATGCACGAGTTTTTACAGAGGTCAACCAACCTTTCTTTATTCTCGGTGTGCATACACGTAACCTAAATTAGCAAGTACTTAATACAGTAAAATGTTCATTTTGAATAAAAGTTTCTTTAGCGTAAAAATTTCAGTTTTGCCTTCTAAGCCCTTTTTTTTTTGGCAAATTTAGTATATTGGTTCCTTTTTACAATATATATTAAAACTTTAACCAACATCCTTAACGTGCCTTTTGAAAATTTCCAAAAATCTTCCTCTCCAAATGAGAATTTCTCTTTTAAGAGATCTTTAGTATCGAACTAACAAGCTAGCTAAATATAAATTCAGAAACAATTTGAAACAACTTTTTAAAAAAGTGATTTTTGTGGGGACACTAATTTTATAGCTACAAGAAAAATTACTTTTATTCTTTTTGTAACACATTTTTTATGTCTAATAAATCATCAAAGTTTAAATTTATTATGAATTTAATGTTAATTTTTACAGGCTCACAAAACTGTTATTAATTTCATGATTTTTATTTTAATATTCATGGAAAATTGTCTGTCATATCATGCTATACATGAATTTTCAGTAGGGCTGAATACAGATGCTAGGAGCGAAGCCGCTATAGTACGATAATATAAAGCAGTAAGGTTTATTTGTTTATGATTGAATTCTTTATTTGAGGAAAGCTTGACTTGGTGCTTGAGATAGTTTTGGTCTATTTTTCGGCTTTTCCATTCCCATCAAATACAGATATCCAAGATGCTAGTTACGCAGCCGCAAGTTTCCAAGTTTCGCTTGTAAGTAATACGTATTTCCAAAACCTAAAAGCAATAATTATTTTTTCCAAACCACTAAATATAAACAAATAATAATGGTAATATGGATTAAGAAGGACCTATTCATTATTATAAGCGAAGCTTTTCTATGCTAAAGGTGATGTCTTCCGTATTTTGGACGTCCGAAAATTGAACTGGTTATAATTGTCCATTCAATTTAAAACATTTATGAGGATTGCTTTATCAATAATGATAAACCTTAAAAAAATATAAGATAAACTTGGATATCATGGCAGGAGAAAAAATGGGTGGCTAACATGGATATAATTTATTAGTCTGTTCGTTTACCCCAAAATAGTTATAAACCTTCCTGGGACCTATGAGAAGCTACCCTTTTAAGGAGAACCCGATCAATTCAGCGGTCAGTGAGATACTTTGGTACAGACAGACAAACAGACACACATCCTGTTACTTTATTATAAGGATTAATAGTCTGGTCTAAGATCCAAGAAATAATGAATTCATTAATCTTAACAACTTAGAAAATTTATATATATAATCACAACCAGAACATCTGTGCGTCCATTTCAACAATTTGTTGATTTTGTGCTAATTTTACACAAATTCTATTTTATGAGCACTGTCATCCTTGTTTGTTAATAATCATTTATTTTCTCAATCTAGTATAAGCAGATTATAAAAACTGTCTGCATCTTTCTTTCAGAGCTTGGCAGCTATGCATTTTTTGTGTGCGCACAAAATCGCGATATAAACATATTTCTTACAATTTCTTTGCAATTTTTCATCTTAACAAATCTTTTATTGGTTTCAAGCTGAACAGAAAATATTTATATTTTTAATAAGTTGTTTAATTGCATAAAAAAAAAGAAATTTGTAAAGAAGATTTAAAGAGGATTATAATATATACATATATACATTAACGAATTTTTTGTTAATAAAATACTACAATATCATATTATAATTTCAATGGTTTATTATAAGTTCCAACGCAATAAAAATGATTTAAGTCCCCAAAAACCATAGAGGGAGGGAACATAAGACCGTAAATTACACTGGTACCAGAAGTTTTATAACAAAGCTATCTTATTAATTGGATCAAAAAATTGGGTTCTTTTATTGAAAATTGATTGGCTGGTTCTAAACTAGTAATGTCTAAACTTTTCAACCAATAGCTAGAGAATCTACAGAAGGAGTTAGTTTGTTTATTTTCATTGGTATGTATGTCGATTTATAATTTATTGCCTTATCTTTTAAGATCACTAGGCCAAAACAAATTCTTCGAAAAGAAATATTGATAAAAAGTAAGAATTTTGTAAATATTTATTCTAGACAAAAAATCTTTGCATATTTAATTTGAAATGGCTGTGGTATTTAATATTTAACTATAAATATCAACAAAAACTGCACGACCTTTGTCTTGAAGTTGTAAATATTAATTTAAGAAAAAAAGTAATTGATCATTGGTCTGAATAAAAGAAAAACTTCATTTAGCAACAGAATAAATATCATTTTTCTCGTGATCATACAGACAGACGGACAAATTAAATCATCGAGTAGATTCGCAACTAAGAGGAAACATATGGAATGAACTTTTTTGTGCTTTTACATAATATTGAGGAAAATGTATATTCTATTGTTGCATCTTATAGCAAGGGCATCCAAGCTTTTACATTTGGGGGTGGGGGGATAAAAATTCGAAATTCAAAATTTTTTGGGGTGTCTATTCATTTGGAGGGGGGAGGAGGTAATCTTTATATCATATATGCATGGACTTCCAAGCTTTAAAATTTTATTTTTTCGGAGGCGGTATTAAAAATTCAAACTTCAGAGTTTTTTTAACTCACATCATAAATTTGGACTTATATTTCCAAAAATTAGAGCTCAGAGTGGTTCTAATGGCATGCGTAGTATTTTTTTCCCATTAATACAAGCCGTGCCATTCTTTTTTAAAAGGCTGCATTTTTTACACACCCTTTATGTTCTAATAGCTGCTTACTGACAAACAGCTAGCCGAAGTTAGAATATTGTAGTGCTCTTCCTGAAATTGCCCATTAAGCCCAAAACCCTCCTCCTTATTTTTATATTTAAAACAAAGGTGGGTAGTTTTTCGGATGTTGGTGTTTTCTCTCAGGTTAGGTTAAGTTGTATCGAGACAGGGTAGCTTTTTAGGGTTAGGCTCCTTCCTCCTTGCTTTCAATTTATTTAAAAATGAGAGGGTGAGGGGGTTCTGTGCTCGCTAGACGCTGTGAGCGAGAGCACCAATATCATTATAATGTGCCTGACTTGATCCCAAAGTTTGCTATACCTTTGAGTCATTAATACTTTCCTTTCTTTGTGTTTTCCTCTTCTAAAAAGTAAGCGCCATATTTTTTACTAGCCGTTACGCCTCTAGAGGCCTTTTGGGGGCACTTAAGTTGGTGGCCGTCTGCTTTTAATTTATTTTTAAAAAGAAAAAATAGAACAAAAAATGTTGAGCGATTTCCCTCTGGAGGGTGGTGATTTTTGTTGTCAGTTTTAAACATTTTATGATAATATAAAATGTACTTTATCTGGTAGTAACAATTTGTTGTTTCTTTGATATAAGTTCAAATTGAAACTTTTCTATCTTTAAATTCGGTCTGTTCGTTCTTTTGACCTTCCAATTCTACTGTTATGGAATTACTCAATTCACTTGATTTAAAAAAAATTATTCATAAGGTGATTAGACACAAAATTATAGGTAAAGCATCATTTAGCTTTAAATGTCCTTATTAGGCATCCAGTCTGATATATTGAGATTTGCTTAAATGGTATGTTGTCATCCTTGTTAATATGAAAACTTATATGAAGATAGTTAAAACTTTCACTTTTCAACTTCCAATATTTTTTTCCGCGAATACGCTTTTAAAAGTTTCTTTTTAATCCTTTCTTTTAGATCAATCTTTTCTCTATCACGGGCTACTCTGCAATTCTATATGTCATTAAGTATGCTTTGTCCAAATCGATATATTACTACTTAGGTGTTGCATATTGTCATGTACTCTAAAAAAAGTTAAACTCGCATCTAAAATAAAGTGATCCTTCATCCAGCTACCTTTACCCCCACCTGCCTACTGGATGAACGAACTGACCAATTAATGAGGTCCGTGTTAGCAACCTTAATTGATGAGAACTTTCCCCCTGTCTATACATACAGGTATTTCTACCAAAAAAAGTCTAAGAAATGCGGCTTCTTTACTGTTATTCAAAATATATATAAGACAATTTTGTGTGGATTCTTAGAACCCAATAATCATTATCTTACCTGTCTTTTCAACTTCATGTAAAGTTTCAATTATTTATAAATGGGCGGCTATAATTCATTTTGTCCATCCATTTGTGGTATTTAAACAAAAGCTTGTATATTTTGAACTTTGCTACTTATCTATGTTGTCATCCTTGTTTTCTCTTAGGATTATCAATCAACTTTGCTCATAGATTTTTACAATAGAAAGTTCTCAAAAAAAATTATTGCTGATTTTTTAAAGCTATACTAGACTGATAAATACTTAGCTTTTTAAATATAAATTTTCTATATAGAAATAGAATAAAATATGTTTTAACGTATATAATAAGAAGTCTCAAGAATAATATTCTTTTTTTTTACAATATAACATTAAAAAGTTAAACTTTATTTGATTGTTTTTGGATCAATAATTATATTTTTTATATTCTACATTGGAACCAAAGGCTTGGCTGATTTGATGTTATTTTGATGCTACGACTGAAGCATTCGAGAGTGGATCAGTTAAGCAGGCTGTGTGCAGCTAATGGAAAACTATTGTAAGCCGCGGGCTGCCGAGCTCTGTTAAAAAATTTACTTTCAAAATTGGCCGTCGTACTTACACCCATATTAAAAGTTGCGAATTGTACCTTTAAAAAAAAAACTCTTTATAATTGCATGTTGAAAATAACATTCACAAAACAACGCATGACATGACTGACGGACAAGAAAACAGACACACACACACACTGACACTACCACTTTGTCCTGGAACTATTCCTGAAAACCGGTTTGACAACATCTGCTCCACTACTCATCAACACTACTACATGTACAACAAACCTCACCTCAGCCTATACTCCCTCCCTACTGTGCGCTTACCCCCCCCCCCCCTCCTCCCCCTCACTTTCTTTCTTTCCTGAGTTTAGTGTCCCTCCATTCACATTCAATTTAGTTTTTCAGTCAGGTTTGACTCGATCGAATGAGTTGAATTCCCGTCACTACGCACACTATGCATTCAGTCATACAGTTAGTTAATACTAATGTTTTTGTTATAGAATTTAATCTAAAATCTAGTGAATTTTATGAGTATTAGTGACGTTTTTTATGTGTTGATTATCATTACAATAAGATGTTTACTTCAAGTGACGCGTATGTTAAAAATTACAGGTTTTTAGCGATAAAAAGTGATTTCTTCAGTATTTATACATTTTCTCTTCATTGATGTTTTAAAACTGTCGAAGATATGTATACAATATGAAATAAAAAGTGTTTTGTTATTTTTGAGAAGCATTTCTATTTGTCGGTAGCAGGCGTCTAAACCTGAATAATCCGCGTTAGCCGCACAATCAACATTCATAAATCAGGAATTCGCCAGCTAGTACTTATTATTTGTTTACAAATCCTTGTAATGACTTGTTTTTAGTAGTAACGCTACTCTATAATTCACTTTGTCTGTCCGTAGTCCGTCCGTAACGCTATGGGGGAAACGTGATTTTCTCGGCTCATGTTCAAGATAGACAGCTCTAAAATTTTTAGTGAAGATTCCTATGACATATGCCCATCCAATCTATTGTACATTGTTTTGTCCATCTGTCTGTTATTTGGGGTGCTAGATCGATCCCTAGATTATTTTCTCAATTTCTATTCAATATAGAAGGCTGAAACTTTCAGAGATTAATTTATTTAATATTCTACATATTTTCACTAAGTTTGATTAAGATTTGTTTATTAATTGGGGTGCTAGATCTATTCCTAGATTTTTAGGTTTTCATGATTTTATCTATTCCTATTCAGGATTGACGGCTGAAATTAACAGGTATTGAATATGCTCATATTCTACATATTTCCATCAAGTTTTACTAAGATTTGTCTATTAATTGCGGTGCTAGATCGATTCCTAGATTTTAAGTTTTTGTGATTGAGAGGTTGTGTGATTTTAAACTTTAAAGGTTTGGTTATTTCCTTATTTTATCAAGTTTAATGATTATTGTACGACACAGCTATATAGTAAATTTTTTCCCAATATCCATTCATAGTTAAGAGCTTCGCTACTTATGGATGTTGTCATCCTTTTTATTTTATCTTTGCTCACGTCCGTACGTCGCTGAAGCATTTGGATTAAAAGCTTAAATTGATATATCCAATATTATTGATTAATATTTGACACTCACCTGTTAAAAATCCAGGTAAAAATAATTTTTACCTGGATTCATGCAAAGTGGTTTCTCTTATTAAACAGCTGGGATGACAACATCCATAAGAATAAATAGCAATTTTAAAGAATTATTTATCATTTGGTATATCATGAACGAATGGCCGGGAAAAGTATATTAGATAAAAATAATAGTGTTTTGACTTTTAGTTTTAGTTTCAAAAAGTGTCCCATCTCCCCAATCTAAATCAAATTTAAGGGTAAGAAATTAACTTTTGAAGAGATCTTTATTGGTCTTATTGGAAGTAACGAAACATCGCTTAGATTTTGCAATTGAGTTTTCTTTCCATACCTACACAATTCTAGATTCGTATTATTTAAGTATTAACGCACGTAAACGCGCGCCTTTAATACATATTTCTAACCAATGACCATAAATATGTTTCATCCATTTCTAAAAGTGTTACAAAACTTGCGTGTGTGTTTAATTCTATCAACATACACACACACACGGATCTATGGACTTTCATTTCCTGTATTATTTATCAAGTTTAAGGAACAGTAATTTTGTATTTCTGTATATGAGGGACAACCAACCTGTATTTCACTTCCCTTTAAATACCAGCATACCTTAATTTCTCCCCTCCTCCCCTCTTTTCAGTCAAATCGCAGGGTATGGAAAGTTTTTCTTCGTCTAGAATTTGCCCGACTGTACGTCCTCCGTAACGGATAGCTCTGATAGAATTGTCCAATTAATTTGCAACCCATGATAAGACTTCTGCAACAATAAAATATCTGCAAAAAAAGCAAGGCTACTTAATAATCTTTACCTGAAAGCCTGTTTGTCTATCCTAATATATAGGTAAGGTAGTAAGGTTTTTGTTTGTCCGTCAAGAATTAATCTAGGTAACAACTGGGCTAAGGGAACCTTAACACGAATCTTAGGATGGTTTAATGCCATTTAATTTTCAAAATATAAGTCAGGGTTCTTATGTAGACCATTTACGTCCTCACTGCCCCTGATATTAGGGAGCAGCCGTCTAGATAGTTTTTTCTAATTTTGTTGAGCTTCGCGGTTGAATGGATTTTGTGATCCTTGTTAAAATATCAGGTATTGGTATACCTAGCAAGCTACGGAGCATATAAAACCACTATCTCGCTGACAACACACCAACACACCACACCTGATTAAAATCCATTTTCCCCTCCCTTTCTTATGCCCACCCCTCTTTACTTTTAATTCCCTTTTTCTCTTTCTCTCCCTCCCTCTCCCCTGCTCTTAGGCGCACGCACGCTAGTTTTGAAGAACTGTGCGCGCTCAGGTATGGTTCACTATTCAACCAAAAAACACGGCACTCCCGCATTTATTTAAAAGGTTATTTCTTTCTTCATTTTTTTTTAAGACCAATGATTTTAAGGTACTAAAAGCAGAGTTTTAAACACAGAACTGAAGAAAATTGATTCGTTTTAGCCTACTCATGATAAAAAGTGAATTTTCTGATCCAATCCTGACTTTTATTCTATAATTCAAAGTATTCAATTGTCACAAATACAAAACAATTTTGCTAAGTTTTAAAGCGAACCGACAAGTCTCTCACGTCTTTCAATTGATTATACCTAACTAACTACCCCGGTCATATTGTATTAGAAAAGTCTTGCTTTTAGGAAGTAAACCTGTAGGTACATTTGAAATAATTCAGGAGTACAGTATGACAGAGTAGCTCCGGGTTTAGTAGTGGTGTCAATCCAGGTATAAACACACACACACACACCATGTTGTTAATACCTACACACTACTTAACATAGTTGTATTTATACCTATCTTAAATACAGGTATAGTTGTAGTGTACGCTGATAAGAGGAGAGGGAGAGAGAATGGGAGAACATTACTGTATATATTATTATATACCTTCACTACATATATAGTTGAGTTATAGCTGGATTTATCATACAGTATTTATTTATGCATGTGTTATAGACTGTTATACATAGATTTGATAGTTATCTTTAAGTGATTCATATATACCTTAACTTTATGAACCTAACATTAGTGCCATTCGGTATATTTTTTTAGTGAATCATAAAATTAATGATATAGAAAAAGTTAATAAAATGTCAAAAGTGAGAAAAAACTGAATATTAAACAAAATACCTTGTACTTCTGTTGTTTGTAATCTATTATCAATTTTGGTTACTTGGCATTAGTTAATAATTCTTAAGTCTAAAATGATATAAAAGTTTTTCAGCTCTATATTTATTGTTTGTCTGTTATGTCTATTATGAATAGCTTTTATTTACCTATCATTATACTATTATTGTATTAGTATCGTAGTATCTTTTTAAACATTGGAAAAAGTCCCATTTAGCTATTTGGACATAAGTGTCAATAATCAGCTGTTGTATTCATTCATCCTTGTTCTCAAAACTTTCCTGTAAATATTTATTTGATTAAACTTTTGGCCACAATTAAAAAATTGATAAGGATTTACATGATATTTATTATAGTTATATGATAAGGAAAGTAAACACAAGGATGGCAACATTCTTAAAATTATATCATTATATAAAATTGAATTTTTTCAGGATTATTCCTTATTGTTACAGGAATCATCATGAATTTTTGTAGACGACCACAACATACTTAACTTATGATCAGAGCAAAACTTTACCGACGGACAAACTTAATGTAGAACTCCGTTGCTTTCAATGATAAGAATGCTAGTTTAGTAGTTATACCTGGAAAATCCTCGAAATAAGTTTTGTGGTACCACCAGGCTGATACTAAGGTTACATATAAAAGTTTACCTGACTTTTATACATTATTCATTTATATATTGGAAGAGAAAGCAATCATAATACGTTATTAGTTAGTTCCAGGTGAATAGTTATTATAGTGTATTATTGATTCCTTTGAAAAGCAAAGCTTTTAAAAATATTAGGTCAGTCCGAACTCTTGTTCATAATGGTAAACTCTAGTCTTAATTGTGGTAATAATAATGTTCGTTTGTCAGATTTCTGATTTTTTGAGTATTAATTTTATGGATATTTCGGGTAGCTTTTCTCCTATTTCTAGCCCCTGCGGGGGGCTCTAACCCTGCGGGGCCAATTACCTAACCCTGTGGGGCAATCACCTAACACAATATAACCTAACCTAACCTAAAATAACCTATAAAAAGCCATTTTAAAAATACGAAGAATCGCTCCTTATGGAGGGATGTCGTGAAAAGGACTATACCCGATATTTCTTATTTGGGCCTTAAAAGTTATTTTTTCCCCTAAATGCCATTAGCGAGATCTTTTAGCATAAACAGACAGACAGAGTAATCAATAACTACAACTTGTGTATGATATGATTAAATTAAACATATATTATGTTTAATTCTAGTTTTCTACACGGAACAGATGTTTTTTTAGATAGATAGATAGATATATTTTGAGTGTGTAAGCTCTAAATATACATATATCTACTACTTTACAGTTGAAACATTACAGCGTCGCTTTTACTTTCATTTTCGTTACGTACTAGGGTATCCTTTTCTCCATTATCATTTAAACATTTTTGAAAGCGAAGCTTTTCTATAATTAGGGTCGGTCCGTACGTAACGGATATCTCTTTTCGTTAATTTAGGCATGTTAAAATGTCCTATCGATTTCAAATTTTACATGGAGTTAGGTACGAGTTAGAAAGCGAAGCAACTCTATAATCGTTACCAGAAAGTCCGTACGTCTATTTTAAACATGTTTCTTTTTAACTTTTTTAACATCAAATTTCTATGTGATGAAATTATCCGGATGGTCTGATTTTTGGAATACTGATTCCTAGGACAACAAAGTACATTGTTATAAGTGAAGCATCTCTATAATCAAGTCTTAACAATGTCCTTAACAATATTCTGTATTTAAACAGTTTTTCAGCAGATATACTTACAATTTTGTTTCGTTCGACTTTTATACATTTATATTCTGACTATTCAGTTCTGACACTATACAAGTGTTAATGTTTGTTTGTCCTACCGTTTCAGAGTTTCGCTTTTATGGATATTGTCATCCTTGTTTTGGTAGCCTTTTTTTAGTATTTATCAGGGATATTAAAAGATGATTTTTGGTAGCTTTTTTAGCATTTATCAGGGATCTTAAGGGGGATTATTTACGTTAAATGTTTGTACACAAAATATTCCATCTGTAGATTAAAATTATTAACGGAAAAGTATTGACACTACTAGTTTATACCATCCAATAAAGATTAAATAAAAGTCAGCAAAGTTTTTAAGCCTTTGAATAAGAGAACGTGTTAATAAAACTTTAGGGACAAATATAATTGATAGTTCACTGCCCCAGGGACGTCCAAGGGGAGGGGGTGTTGGCATTAAAATAGCCCTTGAGAATTATGTATACACTCTACATATTCTCTAGATTCTATCTTCAAAATGAAACTAGGATGGATACTTTTATGTAGGGGATTCGTATTTTAAGAAAGATAAGAGGTTATGTTATGAACAGATTTAGCTAATTTGATTAAGAATATGGTCTTAAATCACATCCCAGCTTAAATAAAAACCTTGAAAACTTAATCGTTTAATTGGTAGGCGAGATCTCGTCTGGCAAACATTAACACCTTACTACTTTACATAACACAACAAATATTATGAAAGGTGGGGGGGGGGGGGGGGGGGGTTAATGCAACTATCTCGTAATCAATGTATAAATGGCACTTAGAATTTTTATTTCGATCTGAAATTTTGCATGAGTAATCCTTGGTAGGTCTAATTTCCCAAAATCGAGCAAACAGTTGGAAAATTAACGACTAACGGCTGGCAGCTCAGCCGTTTAGCCATTTTTTGGGGCTGTTTTCAATGCAAATCCATCCCGAAACCTATCTCCACATAATACTCTTTGCTGCTCCAAAACGTTTTCTAACGAATCTAGCTGGTAATTGCTGGTATTGTAAATCTAAAAAAATGTTTTTTTGTAACCTTAATTAATTTAAAAGTTAATTTCTACGTAATTTATGACAGATTTGTCCTAAAAATAGCTAAAAACGGCTGAGCCGTTAGCCGTTACTTTTTCTACTTTTTGTTCGATTTAGAGGAAATAGACCTACCAAGGATTACTCATGCAAAATTCTAGATAGAAATTCAAATTCTAAGTGCCATTTATACATTGATTACTAGATGGTTGCATTAACCCCTCCCCCCCCCTTATATTTTCTTAAATCAAAACCCTATTTAAATGATAACTTGGTGTATCAAATTTCAGACCTATAAAAATGATGGAGGATGGGGACAGAAACACCATCCACGGGACAGCTGAAATCTCCACGGGTAACAGGGAGGATTTGTTCAAGCCCACTGTCACAGAAACTCTGGTTAATATTGTCTGTGGAGGTAAGATATGCAGGGATCTAAAGGGATAAGACAATGGCCGATAAATTGATGGACATCCCCATAGATAAAGGACAAAATTACCCTTTCTGTTAATTACAATTAGTGGTTAAAACGTTTACCATTTGGTTAGGAATGAATATGGTAATAAATATTAAATCCTCCTATTCAAATATTTCCTTTCAAATAAAAATGATAGAATAATATTAGGGAAAAATCAAGTTTCAACCTATCAATTTAAGCGCGAAGGAATGAATAATTGGTGCGAATTTTATTATTTAAAAATCAAATATAAAATATCATAGAGAATTTGAAATTTAGCTTATTTGGATTTTTAGCAATATTTTTATTGTGTTTTTTTCATTTTGTCTTCATATTTTGTTTAAATATTTGTTTCTAGTTTATTGTTTTATCTTTTTTTTGTGGATTTTTAACCTTAAATTTCAGTTTGAATAATTAAAGGATTTTTGGATAACAAATGACAGGTGTTTAGTATTTTTAAGATTTAAAGACCCAACATTAAAGCCACTGTGTCAGATCGTCTTAGGAATCGACGAGATCAGAATAAAGTCACAAAACATTTGTACCAAGTTAGTTGAAAAATCAAGGTTTTTAAAGATTGTTTCGCATGAATAATCTTATTAGGTTTGATGTCGACATGTTAAAATTAATCATATGTGCTATACGTTATGGAAGGATGGACCTAGTCTAGATGAAGCTTTGCTTTCAAAATTTGTAAATTACCTGAGAGATTTTTTCTCATTTATTTCCAATTTGAAAATATGCTGAAAGACTAAATTAATTTGCTGAATCAGTTTTATCAAACTTTTGCACATTTCTTTCAATATTAGATCGGTTAAGAACCTCTTTACAGTTTTTTTATTAAAATTTATTAAAAGTCAAGTTGGGAACCTTTTGTCAGATTTTTTATTACTTCAACGAATTATAATTGAATAGGTATTCCAATAGAAGAATTATAACCTTAGATGATCATTCAATCACATTAATCAACTTATAAAGGAATTTCTTACTAGCAAAGGTTTTTGCATATATTATAGTCAAATATGATATATATTCATATGACCCAATTGCATTATTGTAAAAAAAAATTAGAGCCATATTCAGTAAAGTAACTTGATTATTTTTGGCAATAAATAGCCTTCAAGCCAATTGAGTATAGGGATGACAAGGATTGTAATAATCAACCCCTCCCCCCTCACTCTGCATTTTTTGAATTTAAGCCGAAATAATTCAAGACTATAATATTGTTCTGTTTAGGATGTGGTGACATGTTTTCTGATCATTGGGCCTGGGAGGAGCATATTAGAGATATGGTAGAGCTAGAGGATACAGACCATAATTTTGTTACACAGGTAAGAATATTAGAGATATGGTAGAGCTAGAGGATACAGACCATAATTTTGTTACACAGGTAAGAATATTAGAGATATGGTAGAGCTAGAGGATACAGACCATAATTTTGTTACACAGGTAAGAATATTAGAGATATGGTAGAGCTAGAGGATACAGACCATAATTTTGTTACAAAGGTAAGAATATTAGGGATATGGTAGAGCTAGAGGATACAGACCACAATTTTGTTACAAAGGTAAGAATATTAGAGATATGATAGAGCTAGAGGATACAGATCATAATTTTGTTACACAGGTAAGAATATTAGAGACAAGATAGAGCCAGAGGATACAGACCATAACTTTGTTACACAGGTAAGAATATTAGGGATATGATAGAGCTAGAGGATACAGATCATAATTTTGTTACACAGGTAAGAATATTAGAGATATGGTAGAGCTAGAGGATATAGACCACAATTTTGTTACAAAGGTAAGAATATTAGAGATATGATAGAGCTAGAGGATACAGATCATAATTTTGTTACACAGGTAAGAATATTAGGGATATGATAGAGCTAGAGGATACAGACCATAATTTTGTTACACAGGTAAGAATATTAGAGATATGGTAGAGCTAGAGGATACAGACCATAATTTTGTTACACAGGTAAGAATATTAGAGATATGGTAGAGCTAGAGGATACAGACCATAATTTTGTTACACAGGTAAGAATATTAGAGATATGGTAGAGCTAGAGGATACAGACCATAATTTTGTTACACAGGTAAGAATATTAGAGATATGGTAGAGCTAGAGGATACAGACCTTAATTTTGTTACACACAGGTAAGAATATTAGAGATATGGTAGAGCTAGAGGATACAGACCATAATTTTGTTACATAGGTAAGCATATTAGAGATATGGTAGAGCTAGAGGATACAGACCATAATTTTGTTACAAAGGTAAGAATATTAGAGATATGATAGAGCTAGAGGATACAGACCATAACTTTGTTACACAGGTAAGAATATTAGAGATATGATAGAGCTAGAGGATACAGATCATAATTTTGTTACACAGGTAAGAATATTAGAGATATATTGCATAATGAGTAGCCTTGCAGGGTTAAGGCCTTACCTAGGAAACAAATATTCCCCTTTTTAATTTTGATTTATTTTAAATTAATGGGTTTAGTGCTCAATAGGCATCTTCTGGGAAAGCAACGAAAGATTTATTTATCGACAAAATATGATTTTATCATGCATTTGAGAGAAGAAAAAAAAAACTATTGAGTCTTTTTGTGTGAAGATAAATATATTCATAAATTGAATTATCTTTACTGTCTTGAGACTTAGAAATGTTTTCTACAAAAGGCTTGTATGTCGTATGGTGGGTAATACAATTTGGAAGTTTTATATTACCAAGGACAATACTTTTCATAAGTTAGCGCAGCTTACCGGCACTCGGAGTCACATACTAATATAACTCACACAGTATTTATTATTAGATCACAAAAAAACACTAATAGAACAATGTGTATATACATGAAAAAAAGATCAACATACTATCTAGATAAAAAAAAATCAAAAGCGGCAGAGATAGCAGTCAATAGCAGTCTGAATGCTACTGTCATTTTTATTAAATGCCTAAACAACAAACATTGCATGAGTAATCCTTGGTAGGTCTATTTTCCCTAAATTGAAAAAAAAAGTTGAAAAAGTAACGGCTATCGGCTCAGCCGTTTAGCCGTTTTTTTGGCTATTTTTAGGGCAAATCTGTCATAAATTACGTAGAAATCAACTTATTGAAACATATTTTTGCTTTAAATCATGTGAAATGATACAAAAAAACATTTTTTAGATTTCTAGTACCAGCAACTTCCGGCTAGAACCGTTTGAAAACGTTTTGGATAAGAAAGAGCATTATGTGGAGAGAGGTTTCGTGATGGATTTCGCTTGAAAATACCCAACAAATGTCTAAACGGATGAGCCGCCAGCCGTTAGCCGCTACTTTTCCAACTTTTTGTTCGATTTAGGGAAAATAGACCTACCAAGGATTACTCATGCAAAATTTCAGATCAAAATTCGAATTCTAAGTGCCATTTATACATTGATCACGAGATGGTTGCATTAAACCCCCCCCCCCCCCCCCCTTATATTAAAGATGCTCATACCAATGGGAAAAAATATTTTGATACTGATATCCCATAAAAGTTTGAAAATTGGATCAAAATAAACAAAGATCTCGGGAAATATGTAAAACATATAAAAATAGCCAAAAACCTGATAAAAGACAGTCTGGCCACCATGGTTGTTTTCAAAAAACGACAAAAAAATTAATTTTTAAATCCTTAAAAACTTTAAAAATTTGGAAAATCGGACCATAGGTATACACTGAAGATATGGAAAAAAGTGTTAAATATATTTATAAATAGCCTAAAACCTGCCAAAAAGGCAGTCTGGCCGTCATGGTTATTTCCTTTAAAGACGGGAAATTTAATTTTGATATCTACAACTGAAAAAAATTTAAAAATCGGACTATAAACACTGAAGATATGGAGAAAATGTTAAAAATATATAAAAAAAAACAGCCTAAATCCTGCTGAAAAGGCAGTCTGGCCGTCATGGTTGTCATCTTTAAAAGACGGGAAATTTAATTTTGATATCTATAACTGAAAAAATTTTGAAAATCGGACCATACACTGAAGATATGGAGAAAAATGTGAAAAATATAAAAATAGCCTAAAACCTGCTAAAAAGGCAGTCTGGCCTTCATGATTGTTTTTTTAAACGACAGGAAATTTAATTTTGATATCTGTAACTAAAAAAAAAATTTTGAAAATCGGACCATAAACACTGAAGATATGGAGAAAAATGTGAAAAATATAAAAATAGCCTAAAACCTGCTAAAAATCGGTCCGACCGCAAATGATGTTTTATAGTCAATTGTGCTCCTTAATAATGGGAATGTTGTCAAAAAATTTCAGCATTCTATCTTTTATAGGAGCTGAGTAAATCCCATTTCCCCCATAGCGTTACGGACTGACTGACTGACTGACGGACGGACGGACGGACAAAGTGAATTATAGAGTAGCTTCGCTACTAAAAAGCAACTAGGAGTTATTGAGAAGCTTCAATAATAACAACAATAATGTTGTTTTCACCTTTATATAAGTGTATCTTTCTATTTCATAACTATATATTTTATCTACCAAAAAAAAGAAGAAAAAGGCAAAGATTAAAGTAAACGACTTGTATTATTTTTTGTAAAGAAAACAGAGCATGGTAGCATATTAATTTTTGTATCATCTAGTTGCTGGGGCATCGTTTTCTTTTTAAAGTAGATATAAGACTCACCCACGAATACGATCAATATAAAGCTTTTCTTTAATCACGAATATAATCCGTACATTGGTTTTATATATCTTAATAGACAGAAAAAATTACTTTTAATGATACTATTGACTGTGCCACTAGCATCTAAAATGGATGGGGCATAAAACCATGTACAGTTTTTTTTTAAATAGATAATTCTATGGTTTCAGTGGTTAGCGAGATCTTAACAAACAACCAAAAAACCTTAGGTACTACTTTATATTATTAGATATTGAAAATCTTCATGTTTTTTAGGTTATGGATGGGGAAGACCCAAATGTTGTGTTGGATGGCGCCTTCGAGTGCCCTGACTGTGGTAATGGTTATGCTTCTGAGGAACATAGAGATAATCACAGGTTCTGAAAGATTATAAGTATTTTTGTAAAGGGGAGGACGGGTGGAGATGCGATCCCCAATTTTCAAATTCTTTGAACGTACATATAAGACTTTTACAGAAATGCTTCGCATCCAGACTATCTATCTATGTTTGATATAAAGTTAACACTATATAAGAGTAGAATCTAAATATTTGATTGACGTGCCTCTGTAATTATCAAGTAACATTCAGGCACGAGACACAATTACTTTAGCTAGGCCCAAGGCATTATTTGTATCCTTTTTATGCATTCATAGGCCTACCTTTACCAATATAACACCATATATGGGTAACGCTAGCCTATTCATGGTAATTTGTATGTGATTCGTTAATATTATATGTTTATTGAAGACATTATGTTTAATGTTAAAGTAATCATGTAACCAATTAGTACATGTATGTATGCCTACAACCATGTCTGATTTACGTCACAAGTTAACATACAGACACTTTATTGAACAGACAAACACTAAGATCCTTATTATAAGCTGATGTTATAGCATGTATCTCTTAAAATAAGTTAGTTATTTATTGACTCTCCTACCATCAAGTTCTCTTCTGGCTTTAAAAGGTAATGACTTAGTTGTTTGGCATGCATTGTAGTTTAAATTTTGACCCTTAGTACTTAGCATGAATTGAGCTTAGGCCTTATGTTAGAATTCTAACACTTAGCACAATTCACTGCTTGGGACTTAGGGCACTTTTCTGTCCTACACTACTTATGATTTTAACACTTATCCTGTAAATATTTTCATACTTAACTTATTCACTTGTAATATAAATACACTTTATAAAACATTTTCCTTCCTTAATACTTAATATACTTATATAATTCCGATCAAATATCAAAACCAACCATTTATTCTTAGATTAAAGCAATATAATACCTCGCGTGGGACTTTTGTTGAGCTTCCACCAGCTCAACCAAATTCGTATTAAACTTGTGGGAATAGAGGGATAAGCATTCTAAATAGACGAACCGACGATGAGAATGTCTATGTGTATTGCAGTAAAAGTAGGTTTTTAGTAGTACTCATAGAAGAGCGGTCTCCATACCATATTATTGGACAAACGCCCCATTCGCACTACCACGGGTTTGAAGGAACGTAGTTAGTGTAAGAAAATAATATTGCGTACTGGAAAGTTTATTGAATATCTTTTGTGTGTATAGCAAGGGGCGTCCAAGCTTTTTTTTTTTGGGAGGGGTAAAAAATTTTAGGGGGGGGGGTAATTCGTGTTTGGGGGGGGTAAAATGGCGCGCGAAGCGCGCCGAAATTTTTTTTTACCCCCCCCAAAATTTTTACCCCGGGGGTAAAATTTGATTGGGGGGGGTAATTACCCCCCCTAAAGTCTGTTGGGGGGGGGGGGGTAAATACTCCCCCCAAATCTGTGGGGGGGGGTAATTACCCCCCCCAAACTAATTTACCCCGGGGGTAAAATTTTTGGGGGGGGTAATTTGATTATGTAAAAAAAGCACCTACCTAATCTATTAAGTTAATAAGTACTATCCTATAACATAAAGTAGTAAGTAAGGTTTATTTGACTATAGCTTCAGATTTCATTACTTTTAATACTGAGTTCTCCTTTTTAGGAAAGCTTCACATAGATCCCATGATGGTTCCACACTATTATAGGTCAATCCTTTGAGTGGTTTTAGGCTATTTTTCTCCTCCCTTTTTACCCTTTAGAAAACACGAGTTCTTAGATGCTAAGGGCGCCACTACTATTCAAATATATAGTAGTATCTCATTCTTTAGAACATAAAAATACAATAATTAACTCACTAACCAATGAACCAAAATGATTATACTTTAAAGCGAAGCGTCTTATAGGTCCTGGTAAGTTTTATAACTAGTTTTGAGACACCCTGACATCTTCCTAAAAGACATCGCCTATAGAAATTCTTTTTCATTATTTAATGAAATATTTAATTTAGTTAGGTATCTATTTTATGGAATCTTCAGTGCTTTACAATTACATCATAGATCCCCGGGATGGTTTTAGCCCTTATAAAGGCCCAAGCAAATAAAACATGATCAAACTATTAAATTTTTTGTTATCATGGTGTTCAAGATCTGATTTAATTGAAACATTAGGATATACTTTTCATTAACTATTAGGAGACCAAACGAGGAACATAAAATATATTACACCTCAAGGCTCGAGTCACACTATGACTTTTTTTAGGGGGGGGGGCGGGGATTACTCCCTCCCCCCCCCCAAAAAAAAAAATTTCAGTAAAATTTTTTTTAAAGAACATTCAATTTGGGGGGGGTAAATACCCCCCCAAAAAAAATTTTTTTAAAGAACATTTATTTTAGGGGGGGTAATTACCCCCCCCAAAATGGTTCGGGGGGGGTAAATACCCCCCCCAAAATCGTTGGGGGTGCCTACGGCACCCCCAAGGTAGGGGTAATTTTTTTTTGGGGGGGGTATTGTTAAAAAAATTTTGGGGGTGCCAAATGGCCCATTACCCCCCCCCCCTTGGACGCCTATGTGTATAGCCATAGTTTCATAGTGTTTAAAACTAAGTAATCATTTAGTAGGATGATAAACTTTTGTATAGCCACCAGGGCTAGCTCAAGGACCACATTAAATTACCTACATTATAACCCGCTGTCTCATAGAAGCTACTTTTTATTACCTTGAGGAGCTATAATATTTATTACATAGAATTGGTTACGATAAGTTGTTTCCAATAGGCTTTATAAATATTTTATGTTAGTCTTGCATAGCTGTTTTAAGTGTCTAGAAGGTCCACCATTATATAGGTGGAATTTATATGAAATGATAGGTACTTTAAAGTTTTGTTTTTTAGAATGACAATTGGAACGAGTGTTAGATTAGTTTGCTCCCAGTGTGCATCCCTTGTCCCTGATATGGAGAAACATTTACCAAGACACAAGGTAAGATTAGTTTGCTCCAGGTGTGCATCCCTTGTCCCTGATATGGAGAAACATTTACCTAGACACAAGGTAAGATTAGTTTGCTCCCAGTGTGCATCCCTTGTCCCTGATATGGAGAAACATTTACCTAAACACAAGGTAAGATTAGTCTGCTCCCAGTGTACATCCCTTGTTCCTGATATGGAGAAACATTTACCTAGACACAAGGTAAGATTAGTTTGCTCCCAGTGTGCATCCCTTGTCCCTGATATGGAGAAACATTTACCTAAACACAAGGTAAGATTAGTTTGCTCCTAGTGTGCATCCCTTGTCCCTGATATGGAGAAACATTTACCTAAACACAAGGTAAGATTAGTCTGCTCCCAGTGTGCATCCCTTGTCCCTGATATGGAGAAACATTTACCTAGACACAAGGTATAACATTTTACTGTTCTTTGGACACAATTGCCCTTGTTTCCTTTACGGATGCTTAAAGATTTCTTTAACGCTACAAATATGCGGGAAATATTATTCTAGTATGGCTTCTAAACCGATAACAGCCGCTGGATTAGAACCGGTTTTCAGTCAGACTGAAAAATCAATTATAGTATCCTACCAAAGACAATTTTCCACGAATATTAAAATCCTATAATTAAAATCACCTTTATTAGCCCGCGCCTTCGGCCTCTCAGGCCTAACAAAACTGGTGTTAATTTTATAATTTTTACTCTTAATATCCGCAGAAAACTGTCCATAAAACGATGTGATAAATAACTATTTTTAATTTTTTTTTCAGAGTGATATAAAGTGCGGGGAGTGTGGAGGTGCAATGAGAAATCTTCACGATCATATGCTGCAAAAACACAGGAAATTAGACATTAATTTTGCACAGAGACATATTATCATTTCAAGGGGATAGCTTCATTAAGTATTATATAATAATAGGTTTTGCTACTTAAAGGTTATTTAAATATTGCCCAAGAAAACCAAAAGACATCCATTAATAAACATCAATAAGTTCGATATCTTTGAAATTAATGTCTATTTCTTTGCCGCAGTGGTTTTATGTCCGTGCTTATCATGCAGACAGTTAGATGTGCTGGAGATGGTAGCACGCTGGTCAGCTTAGAGATTGTTCTTGCTACTAATGCCAGGAATTTTACATGTATTTGATATCAAGCGATTAAATGTTTCGGGGATAGGACAATAGATTATGAATTGTTCTTGGTTTGGTAAAAGATATGAAGATACGTGGATATTTTAAAAGGAGAAAATTAGGGTTGCAATTTTCCCTCGCTTTTATTGGTCGGCCCGTTTATCTAGTAGGAAGGGAGGGGATGGGATAAAAGGAAGGGATGGGCAGATCGTTATTTTGGCCCGCTACAGAGTTCACTTTATAATAGAACATGAAAATCTGGTGTAAGATCCAAGTAAATTTTTTTAATGAATGTTTAAAATTAAAATTAATTTTTGAATTTAATTTTATTTGATATTTTATTACATGTAACTACAATAGATTTTTGGCCTCTGAAGTGAAACCATTTGAACCTGAAGAACCAGAAAAATTAAATAATAACAAACCTCCAAGTTCAGTCAAAAGAAAACAACAGGTATAGTACCTAATAATTGCTAGTTCAATCCCATTTTTTTTACATTTATTGGTCCTACTATATTTGTAACTCGTGGCTATGCCCTTGCCCCTAGAGGCTTTTAGGGTCAATTAAGGGGGCGGGAGGATTCACCCTCCCCCCTATTTTCGATTGTAGTTTTTAAAAAGAAGGATAAAAAAATTTGGGGGACATTGTTTTCTAAGCTACACTGTAAAGGAGAACCATATTGGTAGAGACAGACTCAGATCCTGTTAGTTCTATATAAGGATTTTAGATACCTTAGACAAATCAAGTGCTAAGGCAAAGGAAGGTCAGCTTAGGATCCAACCTTCTTGCACGGCTATGGGCCAGTCTTCAATAATCCTTCACAATATGTATCAAAGTTTTAATTAAGCCAATGAGATCAAACAACTTCTTGTATACTTTTGTGTACAACTTCAAGTTATCTTTACTTTAAAAAATCTGAAATCTGCTTTTGCATAAAACCTGTAGGTATTTGTCAATGTTTAGTTAAAACAACCTAGATTATCTTGCATACTTTTTAGATAGATAATCATTTCCTTTGTTTTATTATTGTCTTAGTTTACTACGTAGATCCATTATTTATAATTATAATTGAGTTAAAGCGTATTCAAAATGATGAATCTCTGAAAACACGCCGTCCCCTAATGCAATTAAGACATATATTACTTAAATTCTTATCATTATAATAAAGTAACAGGATCTGAGTGTGTGTCGGCCTGTCTGTATCAAAGGATCTCGCTAACCGCTGAACCGATATGGTTCTCCTTTATGATGTAGTTTCTTATAGGTCTTATTTTTGGGGGGTTGGTACTACCACCCTCTCAATAGAAATCGCTAATATTTAAAGTGCTCACATTAGTTAAATGCTTTGCTAATATCAAGAAAATTTTGACTTCCATAACTTTTCATTTCTTGATTTTGTAAGCGAAAGGGGGGAGGCGGATGTGACACTTTTTGAAACCAAAACCAAAAGTCAACAAAGGAACTCATCTAAAAAAAGAGTTACAGGTCTGAGATTTTGCATGGCAGTTGCTTTATAGGGGTACAATATGGAACTGTGAAGAAACGGCGGCGCAACCGCCGAAAACCGGCGTTTCCCGCCGAATTTTTTTTTTACTTTTCTCGGCGGTTTTCGGCGGTTGTGCCGCCGTTTCTTTACAGTTCCATATTGTACCCCTATTAAGCAACTACCATGCAAAATCTCAGACCTGTAACTCTTTTTTTAGTTGAGTTCCTTTGACTTTTAGTTTTGGTTTCAAAAAGTGGCACATCCGCCTCCCCCATTTACTAACAATTAGATTTTAAAACTATTTTATATCTTGATTTTATTGAAAGCCAGTGTATATCTATAAACAGAAATTCTATTCATGAAAAATATATTTCTTAAATTCCGTTTTAATTTTTTAATTTTATTTATACAAAACATTTCTTATAAAATGAAGGCAACAATTAATAAGTAAAATAAGTCAAATCAATATAGGTAATTTGTTTTCTTCATACATACGTATATTAATATTATACCTAGTTTATTTTTGTTCATAAATAATTAGCATTAATTACACTATATATAGGTTTTTTCTATATATAGCATGTTGTATAGATTTGTTATGCTTAAAGTAAATAGTACAGTTTTAAGCTGTTTACTCTTTATAAAGCTTTTTCTTCTTATTTTTACCAAGAATTATAAAATATGTGTTTCCATTTCGGGGATCAGATAAGTTTGAAACACATTCAAAACCGCGTCCGTTGATACTAGCTTTAAAACTTTGTGTACTGTGTTAATTTTAAATATAAGAATCAAAGACGAATATTTTTTTTAAATCCAATTTCTTTTAGGAGGATTCTGAAATATTCAATATAAGTCACAGCGCCTTTTCTTTGGACGATGAGTTCCTTGTTGACGCGAATGCTATCAACGACCCATCCGATGCTAATTTTACTCCGAAAAAGAAGAAAATTAAGAAACAGGTATAGTTATTTATCGCATCGTATTATAGACAGCTTTCGAGAATATTGAAATGAAAAATTACAAGAGTAAAACCAGTTTTTTTAGCCAATGGCTTTTATTTTTTAAAAATTTTGAAAAGCTTGTAGTACAATGGTTTGCATGATTTTTTAGTTTGGCTTTGAACCTGTCCTGATCGGTTTCGAAGCATTTCTGGAAGTGTAGATTGATGTCAACAACCACTTAGTTATAATTGAAAAGAATTTTTTTCGTCTTCTAATCTAACCCCCCTCTAGGTTTACACTCCTCCTGGCAAAACCCTGTGCACATTAAAGTTTTCAACACATTCGCATATCAACGTCTCATTTTGTTTTTAAATAAATTTTCAATTTAGGGAACCCCGCCCAATTGGCCGACGACGCCAGAATCCAAAGACCTGGACAAGAGTGATCTGACCGAGTACATGAGCGAGTTTGGTATGTCGGAGAGGGACCGGGCGCTGTGCCCCCCGCCCTACCTGCCCACAGAGTTTTTCGACGGGGATGGCGTGCGGCTTTGGCTGAAGCTGCAGAGCAGAAAAGGGTTTCACCAGTGCGAATTATGTGGATTTCTGGCTAAAACTAAAAATAAGTATAGGTATGATTTTGTTTTATTCTTACAAAATCAGTTCATGTTTATGAGAAGGAATAATTGTGTTTGTCATCCTTGGGGATGAATATTAATTTACTCTCTATTGTCTTATCCCTAGATTTAATGTAAATATTTTATTTGTCCAATAAGTATTTTTCTAACTCGCTTTGTACGTCAGTTTCAATATCTGTTTGTCTCAAAATCTTAAATGATTCAAAATCAAATTGTTTACCAATCTACGTTGAATCCCATAAAATCAACTCCCATGCCAAATTTTAGTCCTCTAATCCTGTTATTAAGTCACATACTTTTACGACAAAAAGCTCAAATGCCTCCCTTCCCCCATTTTTTTTTTACAAACATGTTTTATTTTAGGGAGAAGCAAGACCACTTGATGAAATGGCATTTTTCAAGGGTAAGTTTAAAAAATAATTTTGCAGAGTTTCTACAAAAGCCGTGTGAAAGTAAAGACCTAAAATATGGTTTATAATGCTTCCTCAACGTCAGACAGTTAAGGGAATGCCCTAGATCATTATTAAGCACAGTTGGACAATAAGTTGTGCAATCAAAGAGTAGATAAATGATACGGATGTAATGTATTGTACGCATATTGTAGATATGATCTAAGAAATTATATATTTTTAAGAATTTTTAATAATCATATTATTGGTCTATGACGATTTCTTTTAAACCTTCAAAGGAATTTTTTAATTCAAGAATAATTCACTAAGTGCGCATTTTTTATTTAAAGATTTAGGAGTTCAGAAAATATGATATTTAAGTCTATTATACAAAGGAATTTAAATTTTTATAATAACTTATAATTACGTAGGGAGGAAGGGTACATCGTATTTCAATATTGTAACGTAATATAATCACACGCTCTCATTCACATTCTCTCTTAAAACTTTGGGTACTTGTATCACAGCTTGATATGTTGCTTATTATATCCAAAATTTTCAACCAATTTTAATCTATAGAAGGGGTAATTTTGTTTTTATTATGGATGTTGTTCATCAGCATACTGTTAATTTTCTTGGATCCCTGAAAACATACATTGTACTTGAATGTTGTATCTTTAGTATGCTAGGATCTAGTGGACAATACAATAGTTGGTAAATATTTCTGATTAATCTGGCTACTTATTACCAAAATTAACAATGACTTAAAGTTTTAATTGCACTAAAATTGCATGACAAGAGAAAATGGGCATAAAATCGAACTTATTAGCATGCTTACGTGCGTTGCGCTCTCTAATTTCATTCTGGTAGGATATTTAGGAATTGTTTGTCCGGTTAAATTGCTGGAAACACATGGCTCTAGAAAGCGCGGAAAAATTCAGATCCGGTTTTAATGATTATGTTGTACAACTTTACACTTTGCGATTAACAGTTTGAATTACTAAAATGTGCCCTCTATCGCATTTTCGTCTTGATCCTAATTTTGGATTTTCAGGATTATTTTATATTGTTTAGGTTTATAATTCTAATTATTCTCCTTTGTTTGGAGTCTTTATTGTCATATATTTATAAAAACAATTGCTTAATTTTATATTAACAGACACTTTTCATTGCGCATCTGAATTTTAATGAAATGTAGCTGTTGTTTTAAAGATCTTATAATCAAGGACGATTAGAAACATCATAGAATGGAAACTTCATGAAATTATTGACTTTTAATTATCAAATAAGTGTATAATCCTTATATTAAAGTAACAAGATGTCTGTCTGTTTGTTGTACCAAAGGATCTCGCTAACCCCTGAACCGATCGGGTTCTCCTTAACAGGGTAGCTTCTCATAGGTCCCGGGAAGGTTTATAACTATTTTGGGGGAGGGTACCACCACCCTCCCAAGAGAAATCACAATAAATCGAAATTTTATTTTAAGTATAGACTCCTACCCAAAATTGCGAGGTATCGTAGAAAGAGACTCCTACACAACATAGCTAGGTATCGTAGAAACTAGAACGCAACAATTAATGTGCCACTAGAGGCTTTTAGGGGCGTAGCCGCTAGTGGTAGAAATAGTATTAGTTGTATAAGTACAAGAAATAGTAAAGATGTTCATTTTAATTCTTTTTGAGAATTTCTCAAAGATTTCAAGCCAATGAATGAGATAACATGATTTTAAATCTTAGGGTACGTAGGATCATTCAACAGTTTATTATCATTTAGTGTAAACATTTGTTTTGAAAAGCTATGTTACTGTTGATAAAAACGTTTTAATGGATTTAAAATTTTCTATTTTAGAGAATAGACGAGATATTGCCCTCAACTGGGAAGAAACCTTTCCACTGTCCTCTCTGTGAATTTCTTGGAAAAGACAGACAATGTGTAGTCAGACATTATACAGGTATGATTCCTTCAGACAATGTGTAGTCAGACATTATACAGGTATGATCCCTTCAGACAATGTGTAGTCAGACATTATACAGGTATGATCCCTTCAGACAATGTGTAGTCAGACATTATACAGGTATGATCCCTTCAGACAATGTGTAGTCAGACATTATACAGGTATGATCCCTTCAGACCAATAGTTGACCCCTTAAACCCCCCTGGCCTTCCCCTCTCCCACTATTAACCTGAGCCTAACGCTTCTGGGAAGTTCCTTTTTTCACCTAAAGTAACTTTAAAAGGATAAAAGAATATTTTTTAGACGATGGTTTGAGGTCCACTTTGGATTAAATTGATATTGTCCCTTTGCAAGTTGCGCAGCTACTCTAAATATCACATTATACTTTGTTCGTCTTATGTTTATTGGTACAGGCATTATTTAGGTCTACCTTAAAAGCTTTACAGGTAACGTAGCTACTCTATATTAGACTATTTCTTTTAGTCCTATGTACTATGGCTACATAATAGCCTAAGGCAGGGTTTAGGCTAGTTTGTAAAACAATGTAATGTCTTGATAATTGTTTTAAAAGTCTATTAATATGTTTTTATTTTCAGGGAAGCATCAGGCACTGGATGTGTGGATGGGAGAGTTTATGGACTCGCTAACCAGCAAATCTATCACTGAAGATATTCTTCTTTCAGTTGAAAATGTTGACATCCTTGCAAAGTAAGATTTTTATCGTTTAAATTAATACTGAACAGGGTCGACAGCATACCTACATAATACATTATTTAAGTAACAAACCTCATAAAGTAACAAAAAACAGACGGACAGATGAAAAGGGTTGTTAAGGAGATGCTTATTAGCCACAGTAGGCTTTCAATAGAGCCGAGATGATTATGAATGGACGGATGGCCATTAGTTATTGAGTAGATGCTTTTTGGTAAATAGAATCCTCAGAAAAATATAAGTTTAAAAAGCAGTTATTTTACCCTGCAAAAAAGACAGAAAATAAGAGTTAAGATAAATCTTCGCTCCTACTAAGACTAGGTGAGTGTATCTTTGGATTTACAGGTTCTTGTTAATTCAAAATAGAAAACAGTTAGTCTGGTATTTTTCACATAAAGAAAAATATGTTACATATTTGTGTTTTTTTCTTCTTCCATTTGATGTTTTCATCAAGAAGACCAATATTCTACAATAAAGAGAGATTTATTTAACAGGGAGGGACATGGTATCTTTTTTTTTATAAAAAAAAACTGTTTTGTCTCCTATAACGTTCTTACCTGTAAATATGAAATCAAGTCTAAATAGTTTCCTTATATGATATATACTAATTATAAACTAGAAAAATGTATTCACTAGGTAAAGATCTCGAAAACGGCTGGACCTATCGTCGTACATTTGTATCAGTGCAGGGCAGTGTTTACTTCTTTTCTGTCATGAGATGGAGGGGACATTAACAGTTAAATTAATTGTACTATACATTCCTTCTTTTACCAACTACCAAAGAATAGTTATTTCTCACATCGTATTATAAACGGCTTTCCGCGGATATAGAATGTACAATTATAAGATTAAAACCAGTTTTTTTAGCCCCTTTGGCACCTCGGGGCTAAAAAAACTGTTTTTGATCTTATAATTGTACATTTTTATATTTGTGGAAAGCCGGATATACAGGGTGCGCCACATAAATCCGGACTTTTTTTAAACGGCCATAGCGCCAAAACTACTTGACCAATCAGGACGTTTGACCCCACTATAAAAAGCTTAGGTAATGACCTTTTTGCCCATGAAAATCTTTGGATGATGGAGGACGTGTACGCCGAGCTGGCCGCGCATATGTTCAACAAGGCAGATTCGAATTGCGCAGATAAATTACCGTGGATTTATGACTTGGGCCTACTAAATCTGACCTCAGCCAATCTGTAGGTGAGATGGACTAATAAAACTTGCTGGAGATACTATCAGATACCTAGTGAAAACACTAGAAAAGACTAGAGCTCTCTATCCCAGCTGACTTGGCTGTAGTGCTCCGACAAAGTGGATCGTGGTAGATTTTAAGATGTCAAAAACGTCAAAAATTTCTCGGTTCTTGACTTCAGGGGCCCATATGGAACCTTGAAACTCGTTTTAGACTATGTATTGCGCTGATAACCCTATCTTAATTTTCATGCCATTTTTAAAACGTTGTTCTAGCTTAACTGTGGCCCAAATGAGAGCCGCCGTGTCAAAGAGTAGCTTTAAAGATGGGTTAATTTGGATCCTGATGTTACTCACTCCTTAAGGATATGTGGCCTCCCAGCAGCCCCAATGGACTTTTGAGCCTGGAGCGCCATTAAAGCATGAACCAATAGACGCGCCCATACCAAGAAGACCTCTCTCACTGCTCCTATCATGGAGAACTTCGCCTGCTTGAACAGGGACATGGTGACCAGGGTCGGCGGGCGGTTCAGGGGGCGGGTAGAGGCGATGATTGAGGCTGGCGGCGATTTTATTGAATAATCTAATAGTCATATACCTAGTTTGCTTTCCAGTTTTTAAAATTCCATAAAATCTTTAAAATTGACGATTTTATGTTCATTTGTTTAAAAATAAGAAAAAGTCCGGATTTATGTGGCGCACTCTGTAGAATGTACAATTATGAGATTAAAACTAGTTTTAATCTTATGATTGTATAATACGATGCTAGACATAGTTTTTTCGTATGGATGAGAACCGGTTCCTATCCACCGGATTCGAATGAATACGAAAATAGTTATTTCTCGCATCGTATTATAAACGGCTTTCCGCAGATAAAGAATGTACAATTATGAGATTAAAACTAGTTTTTTTAGCCCCGAGGTGACGAAGTCACCGGCTAAAAAAACTAGTTTTAATCTTATGATTGTACATTTCTATATTCGTAGAAAGCTGGATATAATACGATGCTAGACATAGTTTTTTCGTATGGATGAGAACCGGTTCCTATCCACCGGATTCGAATGAATACGAGAAAAAAAATTATACACATAATAATCTAGTCGCAGATCAATCACTTCTCTATTCCTAAAAGTAAAATGAATTTTCTTTATATTATATTTATCTATTGTGGCACTGGCCGTTTATTGAATTTATTATGAAATTATATTGATGTATTGTTTTTGTTTCAGACCTGGTCAGTTGCAGAAACCAGGCAGAGGAAAAATTGTCAACAGTGTCGGTAAGTTCCACAAGTAGTGTTAAGTAAAGTTGCATAATCCAGACAACTACCTGGCCCAAGTGACCCTTTTCGTCTGCTAGCAAATTACTTTCTGTTCTATTAAAGGGAAGCGACAGTTAATATTTCCGACGCTATTAGCTGATTTCAAAGATTCATTACAAAATCGGGACAAGTTCCCCGCGCTCTGTTGGCTTATTTATATATAGCACATTCTTTTACCAGTTTTACATACAAAATTTTTAAATATAATTCAGTTTCCTTTCTCTCATTTACTAAGTATATTTGCGATTACTTTTATTTAATGAAATCTTCCAATTTTTAACATTTACAAAACGGCCTGCTTTATTGCATCAAGATCCATGAAAGATCTATATAGGAAATAAACGTCTATAAATGAGCTCGAGTCTTCCAATGGTAAAGTGTTTAAAACTCATAGTGCTCCAATAATCCTCATTAAACTCTCATTGGCCAAAGCGATAAGACCTTTATTCTATTTGTTTATGGAATGAATTAAGTTTTTTACTTCATGTAGATATTTAAATTACATTGAAGTATTTAATCATTATTTCATAAATAAAAAATATACGTTCATAATAGAGTAAATCTAAGAAAACTCTATTTTAAACGAATTCGATTGTGGCGACACTTCCTTTGTGTTAAAATATTAAAACTAAAATTTTAATCATATTAACCCTTTGGTGATGGTAATGTGAAAAAAAATATAATTGAAAAAACCTTTTTAAAATCATTTAAATTAATAAATATTTACTTCTTTCTTTTAGATAGTAATGGCGGGGGAGGAAATTGATTTATTGAGAAATAGATAAATAGATATGTACTTATAGAAAACTAGCCAATAGCGATATAGTTATATTGAGCCAACTCTAGTTATTTTAATAGAGAAGAAATGTTCTTTTTTTCAGTAATTTCTAAAAACAAACGGCTGGCGGCACGGCAAACGTTTGCACATCTGTCTTTAAAAAAACTTAAATAATTATCCCGAGTTAATAATAGGGGGAACAAAAAAGGGACTTCCTAACATTTACACGCCCAGTTTTCTTAGTATGTCTAAATTTAAGATATTTTTCGTCTTTTAAGTACCTAAGTTAAAAGTACTTCATTACCAAAACGTTTTAGGAGTTTTTTAACTATTACAAAACAGAAATTCCTATCCACCATTTCTTTTCTTTTGAAATAATAATAATAAAATTCATGTGTAAGTGTAGGCGTATTGTGTAGTAGGCGTTTTTGGAAAAATATTTCGTATTTTCTAACTTTATTACTTAAGAAATATTGCAGAAATGTATATTTCTTCTTTTTTAAGTGCAGATACTATTCAATTTTTTAAAAGCTATTCTATGATTAGGTTTACTACAAAAATAGAAAAAAACGGTTAACTTTAGTAGATTTACAAAAAAAATATAAAGCTGTAGGTAATTCTGAAATAATCTTTATAGTAAAGTAACAGGATGTTTGTTTTTTATCTGCTGGACCGAAGGATCTTGCTAATCGCTTAAACATTCGGGGTCCCCTTAACTGGGTAGCTTCTCATAGGTCATGGGAAGGTTTATACTTATATTGGAGGAGGGTACCACCACCCTCCAAAGAGAAATCACAAAAAAATAGAATTTTAAAAATATATTCTCTTTTGCGTAGAGGCTTCAACGCAACATAGACAAATTATTTCGCAAATTAGATATTTGAAATAAAAAAACAAACATTTAAAGTGCCACTAGAGGCCTCTAGGTGGCCTAGCCGCTTGTAAGATATAAAGTATAAAAGACTAGAACAAGCTGTAATATCACTGCACATAAAAAGAATGACGAAAATCAGTTTATTTTACGTTAAAACAAGGACTTTAACTTCCAATACAACTTTCCATAACAGCGTGAAATGTTGTGTATCGATCTAAAGAAAATTTTATATGATATTAACAAAATTTATTTTTAGATGACATGAAGACATTCTTATCTGAGAGTTATGACGAGAACCAAACCAAAAAATCCTACTCATGTGAAATCTGCCTCAAAGAATTTCCCTCAAATGGAGCATTGAATAGTCACAATTTAATTGATCACAGGTAATTGGATTTAAAGACCTATAACTCATTATTATATTGTTGAGTTTTGTACTGCTTTATTCAATGTAATAGTTCTTCCTAAATACTTTCAAGCTTCCCTGAAAAAAATCATACTGGCCTGGACATACCGACAGTCATCACTCTACTTTATGATAAATATTTAATTTTCTATACTCTTACTAATATCCAAAATTTGTTTTCTACAATTAAAAAAAAGTATTGCTCTCTTATAATACAGGGGCCATTAGATAAAAGGTTAGGTTAAGTTGGGCTGGTTGTGGTTTATTTTAGTTCAAAGGAGTGGTTAGGTTGGGTTTAGTTCATAAAACTTACACTCATTATTGGCTTATGGAGAGGTGTCAACAACGAAAAATGTCTTATTTACCACTGCAATTTATACAAAACATCCCCTTTCCTTAGAAAAGAAGAACTGTTATAGTTAAATATCGCATCGTATTAAAAATAGCTTTCCGCGGATATAAAAATGTACAATTACAAGATTGAAACTAGTTTAGATAGCCTTGAGATGCCTAGGCACAAGCTATCAAAACTGGCTTTAATATTATGATTATACATTTTTATATTTGTAGAAAACTGAATATAATGCAATGCGATACATGATTTTTCAGTATGACTGAGAACCGTTTCTAATCCAGCCACACTGGAAAACGAGTGATTAACTATTTATTTGAAAGTTAAAAATTCATTGTTTCAGTGATAAAACCAGATCTGAGATGAGAAATGCACTAAATTTTCGTGGTCAAGAAAGTGAAGAACTTTCTGTCGAGGTAAACAACTAAACTTACTAGACAAGACAATTTTTAAATGATCTTGAGGGATAAGACATTGGACGAAAAATTTATGTTTATCCCCAAAGATTATGAAAAAAAATTTGATAATAAAGTTACGACACTGTTAATTCGAACTAACCAATATCAATATTTAATAAGTCTTTTAAGTTATTAAGCCAACTAATGAGAGATGGAGAGACATATTACAAAACTTTTGGTACCACAATAATTTACAGTTTAATATCCTCTACGTCACTACTTTTAACAGACAAGATCAAATTTGTGTAGGCTAGAAAAAATCTATTTGTATATTAAATTGACATTTAACCTGAAGAGTGCAGAAGAGGTGTATGTAGTGTGGTTTAAAAACCTTAGGTATTAAAGATTAAAATTGGGAGACATGCCTTTTCCCAATTACGCCTAAAATGTTTAGACCCAAACCCCCCTTGAAAAACCCTGTTCACACCACATATAAGAACAACTAGGTAGGCAAAGAAGTAGAATTTTACAGCCCTTGTTATCTTTCTTTCACATAAAAAAATTAATTTGATTTTTGGCCAGGTTGATACGTATCTCGAGGATGAAGAAATGGAAGCGGACGAAGGAGATGCCCTTATTTTAGGTAAATTTGTTTTATAAAACGAGAATGAATAGGTTCAACAGTATTGAAACCAGCATATGTAATTGTTGTTCAAATTGATAAAACAAAGACACACATTCAGTCGACCTCAATTTTGAATAACAAAAAATTTAAACAGTCGAATTTTTATCAGCCATTCAAATAATAAAATAAAATATTATTCGACTTCTACAAAGCATTTGAAGGTAGATAATTATCAAGAAGCGGAAGTTTTGCTGTATGTAATACTAGCGGCTACTCCCCTAGAAGCCTCTAGTGGCACTTTTTGGTTTAAAAAAAAATAATACGATACTTATCTACGTTGCTTTTAAGTTTCTACGATACCTAGCAAAATGTGTTATGTTGCGTAGGAGTCTCTATAAATAACAAAAATCGATTTTTTGTGATACCTTTTTGTGAGGGTTATGGTACCCTCCCCCAGAATAGTTTTAACCCATCCCGAGACCTATGAGAAGCTACCCTGTTAAGGAGAACCCAATCGGTTCATCGGTTAGCGAGATCCTTCGTTACAAACACACATCCTGTTACTTTATAGGATTTCATGCATTCATCTTAAATATTAATATATTTTAGAAAACGGAGAAGGAGGTTCCATTCGTTGCATAACCTGCTCAAACTCAAAAGAGGCAAAACTAAAATCTGTTATTGAATTGAAGGTTAGTTGCAATTCATTTTAAGAAATAAAAATACGCGTTTCTTGTCCCCGCATGTAACTCCAAATGTATAGGGCTCGCTTTATCATTACCTAATTTAACCAAAAAAGTTATACCTGCGGTATTATCCTGCCTGCTTGCTGTAGGGGAGGTTTTGGGTTCGATATCACTCCATACCAAAAATGTTAATGCTGCTATGTATGGCACGTGACACTAGAACGTGTAGGGGGAATGCCTTACCATGGCCCATAAACAGGCGCAGCTCTCATGTACAGTTAAGACTTCCAGACAAAGGTCATGCAATCAAAGGGTTGGTTATCTCTGTTGACTAAAAGAAAACTTGTGTTGTAAAAATGCTAAAAGTATGCCAATCGATTACAAAAGTACTTTTTGTTACATTTTGTGTTCTATTTTTACCAAAACTTATTGATCTAGATTTATAAAGAAAAGTACCTAATTATATTAGTACTCTTGCTCTCGTTAGTCGAGGATATAGACTTAAGTATGAACGTTAAGATAACAAAATTTGAAATTAGGGTGGGCAATTTTGGTTTGGTTTATGTAAGGTTAGGTTAGGTCATATACTTAGTAGCCCTGCATGACAAAGGCCCCGTGCAGGGGATAGGCATTAAAGTTAAAAGTACTAACCTCCACTGCCTGAAATTCATGTTAAAAATTAGGGGGGGGGGGGGGGTCAGTCAAGTCAATTGTCATAAAAAAAAACTTTCCATTAAAGAGAAAGGTTATCCTTTTTATGAAACAAACTAGATTAGAGATATTTTTCCCCACTCTTCTATTTTTACTTTGATTGTACTTTCAAATTTCAAAAGCACATTCAGAAAGAAAATGTGATTTTATCATTCTTAAAGGTTTGGTGTCGGAACCATGTATCGCTTATTTGAGCCATCAAAAATTAAGATAAAACACATTTTACATTTCATACAGAAAAACAATTCTACAAAATGGACTAACAGATCTTTTTTTCTTAAACATACACAGAAGAAAAGATTTTTACTTTAGTTTTAGTGATAATTATGATGCATGCTTCACCTTTTTTGTATCTTATATAATTTTATGCATCTACTTTTTTGTAATTAATATTTTTTTTTGCAGGATCATATACAAAACAATCACATGGATCTGTGTAGATTAGACTACTTTGTTCTCTGTCAATCCAGGTATAGATATTTTGTGTATCTATTTCTGCCAATTTTTCATACCTATTATTCGATCATATTATTACCTACAACACAATCCCCCTGCTTAAATTTGATTTCAAATAAATTAAAGCAAAATAGTTTTTCTTTTTAATATATTTTAAAAATGCAATGATCATCCCATTAGGTACTAAATAAATATAACAAGCGTCGTCTTTTTTTAAAAGAAAAAGCATAAAACTCCGCTGCATTAAAAAAAAATTGGTATCTGAGCTGGATCTTTAAATCATTTTAGTGGTGAGCCAGATCGGGGTGGCTCACCTCGATCTAGCTCACCACTAAATGTTTTAAAGACCCAGCTCTGGTCTTATTAAAATTATTTTCCCTAAAACTTGGAATAAGATTGTATCAATTTATAAACATCAAAGAATTAACTTTAAATTTGAATTAAATGGAAAAGATTTATCTGTGTATCTTTTAATTTCTAATATTTTTGAGGGGTAGGACTTTTTATAACATTTGAGTTAAAATTTTCTATGTGAGTGAAAAAAGCAAGAAATTCAGTTGTAAAAAATCTTTTGTCATGTATGCATTATGTGCGTTTTATACTAAAATAAATTAAGTTCACAATCTCGTTCCATTACCCTGTCATTTTTGACCAAAAACGACCCACCATTGGAAATTTTTGACACATATTAGCCCACTATTTTACATACCAAATGATTTCTTTTAATCTGCTTCAATCACATGAGAAATTTTAACAAAGGTTGTAAGAAATGTCCCATCGTCGAATCCATTAAAGGAATATCATATTTGTATTTTATAACATTACTGTATTTAATCTTTCTTTTTTTCTAGGGATTCTAATGATGAAAGTAAATCCTTTAACTACACAATGTGCTGCATTTGTGGAAAGTGCTTTTCTCAGGTAAAACTTGTTTTTTAGCGGTTTCCCTTATACTCAATCCAGAGCTAAACGTTATAGAGATAAAAAAGCTCTAAGTTCAAAAATTAAAAAAATTATTTTTTTTTGTAGCAGATCATTGTAATCAACACTTAATATTAATCATGCAGTTAAAACTTTAAATAAACTGATTTATTTTTTAGAGTTCAACTGATGAAGCTTTGAGAGAACATGCCAGGGACCATTTAGGTAAGCTTCAGATTATCTTGGAAGTATCCAACCAAACATAATAACCATACCTGCATCAAATAGTTTAAAATATTTTTTTAATTGTTTATATGCTACAACGGCCAGAATTTTTTTTCTTCTTATTTTTATTAATAAACCTACCTAATTTTTTTTCATTTCAGAAATGACAAAATAAAAGAGAAGGAGAAAAAGAAAAATTTATGAATAAGAAAATTATTTTTGTATGATCTAAAAACTGTTAAAATCATTTGTGTTCTATTTTATATCTGGTTGAAACTAGATATGTTAACATTGTTAGTAGCGCAGCTACTATATAACTAGGGTATGTCCGTCACAATATCACTCCGTCCAAACATCATGAGACTATAACTTCATTCTGTGTTTTTCAATTTACTAACGTGCCTTCCCGCACATAAACCACAGTACACCTACCATTACAGACTAGTACACATTATCTTAACATTATCCATATATATACTGTATTGGAGTCAACTGTTGTTTTTCCACCTACTATTGCTACGCTTCTTATGTAAATAATTTTCTTTATTATGGTTATGATCAGATGCATTTCATATTATTATTTTTTGTTAAACTTAAATAAAATATTGTTTTATAACTTAATTAAATTTTAATCATATCATATTATTTATGTAAACTAGAATATAAAAGAAAAAAATAATGTAATATTTTGGTAAATTGAAAGTACAGCAACCCTTTTCTTTTTCCTTTGAAAAGAAAATATTTTCAACCTAACTTTTTAAAGAGGGGTGGGGGTGTATTTTCCACCATTTTTGTCCAATTTACGCTTGAATAAGTAGGAAGTGCCCTTTAAAGTATAAATTAACAAAAATGGTAAGAAATGCCCCTCCCCATTCTCTAAAAAAATAACCATCAAAATGAATGAAAGGGGAAGGGGGAGTTTTTTCCTTCCAAGCTAACAATTTTTTAAAAACGGAAATCAATTTCAAAGACTGACTCAATTATATCTTTATATCTGATAAATACTAAACTGCCTAAAAATAATGTTTTATAAACTTGTTAACAGATGTTGCACTAATAATCAAATTGTCGGTTTTAAACTTGAAAACCAAGATTACATACCTACCTAAACTTTTCTAAATTTTTGTATTTTTTATTAAAAAATTATTTTTTCCAAATGCCTGAAGAAAAAAAATAAAAATAAATGACCTCACAAACTTGCCTAGCCGTGATAAAAAGCATTTCTACATTACGAAAATAATTGTGATATAAAAAAAAAACATGTTTGTACATTTTTAAATGTTTATTATGAAAATTATTACTGTTTCTTACATCAAATATAAAATTACAAAAATTATAAAAGCAGTCTTCTTCAATCAAAGCTTTTCTATTTACATTTAGGGTGTAATCCTCATTATTTGTTTGTCTGAATGGCCAATTTGTTAAATTACACTTTTATTTATTGTGTGAAACTTGTACATTATACACTTTAAAGTGCATATTAGGACTACAAAATAAATCGAATTTTAATATAAAATTATTTAATATTTTAGCTAAAGAACAAAGGCTTAACAAATTGATTTCCTTTGCGCAAATTGTTCATTTAATTTTAACTTGGGATAAGACAATGGAAGATAAATTGATATACATCCCCAATGATGATATACAAAATTACCCTTTCGGTAGATTAAAATTCTAGGTTGAAAAGATAATGTTATCTTAAATTACAAATAAAATTTTATTCATATCTGAATAACCCCTGCGGGCTTCTTTGCTCATAGCTGAATCCTCCAAGAAAATGACGGGCCACTCCTCTTCCAAGAAAGATTCCTGAATTAAAAGGGAAGTTATTTATCGCATTTTAATAAGACAGGTTTCCGCGGATAGTAGAAAACAAAAATGCTTTCTATTTTATTTGCCCCGAGGGATTTTGTAGATCGTTAACATTTGATTTTAAAAAATATTACTCCTGTTTTTATGCACATTTCAGTAGCAATTAAAAAATAATTCCAGATATGTTGTATCTTTCTATTAATATAGAAGCTTTTATTTCCAGCGGAAAGAATCCGCGATGTACAAAAATGGTTTACCTGGATAGGCAAAGCCATACACAGGGGAGGCCTCTCGTTTTGACAGTCTTGAAGTAGATCGTTTCATTTTCTTTTTGGCACCAGCATCTATCTGTCTTTTTGGCCTTTGGTTTGAAATTATAGCTGATTTCCTTGCTGATCTATTATCATCTTCACCAAAGGCTGATCGACCTTCATTAAGCAAGAATTCAGACACATCTCTGTGTAGTTTGTAATCATGTTCAGTTGTATCAGCTGATCTTTTCTTCCAGTCAGTCTTGATGAATGCAGTGTGTGAAGAAGTTCCTTCAAATTCAGGATCATTTTCATGGTTACGTATTTCATAATCATAATCTCTTTCCCATCCATCTTTGTCTACTTCTCTTTTATGTTTAAGATTACCATTTTTGACAGCTTTGCGGTCAAGCACTTCATGATCAAAATCATGATCATAATCTAAAATTTCATATTCAGGAAGAACTTCCCAACCATTTTCATCTTCAGATCTCTTGTTTCTATTTACAGGTTGGTAAGTATTATCATGATGATTATGATTATCTTGCTCATTGGCAACTTTTTCGTTTCCTGCTCTCTTCCAGTCACTCTTGAAATAAACACTGCGATAAGAGTTGACTTCATTCAGATCATACAGTTTAGCAGCCTCATTATAATGATCAACATCATTTTCATGTTTTTGCAGAACATACTCATTCTCTTTCTCCCATCCATCCTTGTCTTCTGATCTTTGTTGATTAAAATAAGGAAAAGGTAGATCATCACCATTTCGATCATGGTTACGATGGGGCTCATTATCTTCAAGTTCATAATCATTATCTCCCTCCCATCCTTCATTGTCAACAGATCTTTTCCAGTTAAATCTAAAATAGTTGCTGCGTGTATCTGAAGTTGATTCATCGGCAACATTATTATCAACTTCTGAATGATCGTGATCATGGTTGCCATCACTGTGAAGCTCCTCATTTTTGTTATCATGGTCAGAATGATCATGGCCATCATTGATGTCATGTTCACTTCCTTGTTCAGTAATGTTATGGTTACTTTCCATTTCATGATCATGATTGGAATGGTCATGATCATGGCTGTCCTCGCCTGTAAAATTACTGTGGTCATGACCCTCATGATGAATATGATCATCATCATGAATAAGATGTCTTTTGGTCAATGTGTGACCAGTGACACTTTCTGCTTCATATTGAGGAAAGTTGACACGTGGGTCAATGTTGTTCCTTCCACGTCCAAGAAAGAGATCATAAGCACCAAAATCTTGATAGTCCAGATCATCTTGAGGATCATATTCATAATCACCAAACGGAGACTCTACATCTTCTTGAATTATTGTGTCATCACTGGCTTGTCTTTTTCCTGAAAACAGCAGATTATAAAATATTTATGGTATGCTCAATCAACATATCATCAGCTATGAAAAAGGTAGACTTAAACCACCTACGCTCATGACTTGAGGTGAGTGCCAAACCACTAACAGAAAATGATTAGTTTAATTTAAACATTCTTAAATTTTTATCTTGTTTTTTCCCATTCTTTAGGTGTTAGTTGATTGTTTTATCTGTTACCAAGAGAAAAGGGTTTTAAGAGAAAGTTAAATAAATTTACCTATATGATGATAATGGTAGTCATGTCCATAGCCATGCCCATAGCCTCCATGATGACTGCCATGATGGTGATGGTCATGGTGGTAGTAGCCTCCCTGAATAGATAGATAAGTATAGTATAATCATGATAACTGTGCCCATAGCTTCCATGATAACTTTCATGATAGTAATGGTAGTTGTAGTATCCTCCCTAAATAGATAGCAATGCCCTTAGCCTACATGGTAACTGCCATGATGGAGATGGTCATGGTGGTAGTAGCCTCCCTGAATAGATAAGATAAGTATCATTACAATAAGATAACCATGCCGACCACTCTATGATAACTTCCATGATGGAGATGGTCATGGTGGTAGCAGCCTTCCTGAAAAGATAGATAAGTATTTTATAATAAGATAACCATGCCCGTAGCCACCATGATAACCTCCATGATGGTGATGCCATGTTGGTAGTAGCCTCCCTGAATGGATAGATAAATATAATAGTCATGCCTGAAGCCTCTATGATAACTTCCATGATGGTCATGGTCATGGTCATGGTGATAGTAGCCTCCCTAAGAAGATAGAAATATGATTAAATTGCTTGGTGGACGTGGTAGCAGCCTCCCTGAATATAAGGTTTAATATAATAACTAAGATGGTCATGGTGGTATCTGAATAGATAGATAAATTTAATAGCCAAGCCCATAGCCTCCATGAAAACTGCCATGATTGTGAAATGGTCAAGAATAGATAGATATATATTTGTAGTGTTTTGATTGAAGCAACCCTGAATAGACGGGCATTTTATAATATTTAATAACTGATTTGGTGGCTGTGTTCCCTTTGAATTAATAGATTAATATCAAAGAAATCCAACCTGAAAACATGAAATTATTAAATATTCAGATACTAATAAAAAAACATTTTTTTTTCAAACCACTATTTTTGGAACTGTTACTGCAGCCATATTATTGGATTTTTTAAGTATTTGATTAACTAATTTATCAAATTAGATGCTTTGCTTAAATTGTTATTATCAGCCTAGATAAAATAATATTTGTAATACATGTTGACAATATAATTAACCAGATATGCATGTATGATGTAGTTATATTTATATTCCTACATATTTCCATATTTTCTAATTACTAGCGTTATAAAGTTCCTCGTGAAGTCATACTTACACATATGATATCTCTTTCATTTTTTTCAAGTTTTTTTTACCTAACGCCTGCAATGACCCATAAAACAGCTGGGCCCGAACATGCGTAGTCCTAACCCTGTGAGGCTACACCCATATTACCTAACCTATCCTAAATCAATAAACAAACAATCGAAAAATTATCCCTTCCTCCTTATTTTTTTAAAAGGTAGGATGGGGATTTTTGTGCTTGACTAGACACTTTGAGGCCGGGAAACCCCCTAACATCGCTACGGACAATTATCAACTTATATTTAATGTACATCGCTCTACTGCAGCACTAATTATTGAGTTGCTGCGCTAGAAGGATAATTAACCAAAGAGTGTGCAATAAAGTTAATATTCACTAAAGTTTCCAAAGTTGTTAAACCAACGAAAAAACGTTATTATAGGACTTTGGGGACAGATGTAATAAACAGATCATTGTCCCTTCTCTTAATCTGGTGATGGAAGCAAATTTTGAAAACCTATCCCATTAATATTCAAAACTTTTACTTCAATGTTTAGAATATGTTTTTGCATTTTGATATTCTTGTTATACACATTGCTACTCCTAATACATAAAACATATTATAACATATGTCATTTATAATTCTCAGAGGAAAACAATACAAAAATAAAGAAATCTTCTTTACAAATATCATTACATCTCAGATTTTTTTGTGTTATGGAATTGCAGACATGTAGGGAGGGGACAGTGGACTGGAAATTATTTTGGTAACCAAAGATTTTTAAATCCGCTCTCTCATATTCTGGCCTAAAACTTTGGGTTCTAAAATATTTTTGTTTCTGGTGGATGGTATACTATACCTACCTCTTGAATAAACTTTTCCCTTGGTTTTAGCCTATATGTATGTCGCCTCCATACCCCATTAAAAGTAGAACCCCTGGATGCTAGGGGTAAAGCAACTAACCTTTTTGTATAAAGTTATACAATTTTTGTACATAAGCTTCGTTAACTACTGAACCGATTAAGTTCTCCATTTTGTCCCAGGCTATTATTTTGGTTTTAGGCTATTTTTCTGTTTTCCCTACCTTAAAAATTCGAAAACAAAGCTCCTAGATACCGCTACTTGAATATGATAGAACATAAAGGGTCACCTCTGGATTAAAGGTTTTCGGCGAAGCCACTAAATAATAGATAAAAACAGAAGAGAATTAAGTAAAAAAGATTTTCTGAAAATATATAAATCAAAAATAAAAACCAAATATACTAACCGGATAACCATTACAGCCTAGTGCTGGTATAACAATATTAAGAACAATGATTGCTACAGCTCTCTTCTCAATCATCATGTCCTCACAACTAGATACAAACAAGGAAGTCACAACCAATTTAAATACTAAATTCAAATTTCATTTTGGTGTTTTAAAAATTTATACTAAAATAAAATAAAATTGAATAAGAGATCATTTTAAAACCATTTATATTATTCACTAAATTCTAAACTCGAAAAAAATTTATTAATAGAAATTATTTCTCTTTTTAAGACACCCTAAGAATCCCTAAAAGATTATTCAAACTTTCTCTTAATTCCTTTTTCTTATTTATTGTAGAAAATGTCAAGTTTTTTTTTGTTAAAAATACCATGAGATTTATTTTAAAAGACGAAGCTTTTCTTTCAATTATCTTTACTTCATAATGCCAAGGATAGTTTGTACAATTTTGAGAATTTGAAAGAATTGTCTTACCGTTGTGAAACTTGACATAATTTTTAACAATTAATGCAGCATAGCTTCTTTATAATTGCTTAAAATCCAGAAAAAAAATCATTTTCAACTATTTGCTATTGTAGACCTAATTAATCATAATTTTTGAAATAAAAAATAGATTCACGAAATTTAATTTGTCAAGTCAATATAAATCTACTAAATGTATACCTGTAGAAAAGAGAGGTCAAGGTTGGTCTGTTCAATTCTCAGCTAAATCCTTTTATTCAGGAATCTAAATGGATAAGATAAGAGACAGTAAATTAATTTACATCCTAATTCTAAATGGTGATAAAAATTTACCCCTCGAACCTGTAGATTAAAATACTTTCTAAAAATCTGGTGAAAGCTCGTTTAATTAAAGTATTAAAAGTGTTTAATCCAACAAAAGCGAGAACAAGTTTATAAGCTTTAGGTACCAGTGTAATCTACAACTCAATATCCCCACCTTTTCTGCTTTTATTGGTATTATCATCCTTGTTTTTATTGTTGCTGTTTTCATTGGCATTTAATAAGAATATGAACAATTAAAAACAAAAGGGGTTAAAAGGCGAAAATCCCATGAAGGTGAAAAACTGCTCTACAATAGTTCCGTGACCAAAGCTTAAAGTGGAATGCGCCTACTAGTTGTTGTGTTTACAAATTTAGGACAAAGCCCATATTATCCTGTTGTGACGTCATAAATTTCGGGAAAGGGAAAGGGAAAGGAGAACCCCATCTCTCCCATCTCCTTTGAGGAGATTTTCTCCCCCTCCCTTCACTTCTCCTATCCCAAAATTTATGACGTCACAACAGAACAATATTGGCTTTGTCAATATTGTATTGCATGTTGAATGTATTGTTACTTTTTATCTGTCAATGTTTGTCTATCTGTCTTATTTGTTGAGCTTTGCCTTAATGTATATTGTCATCCTTGTTAAAATCATCTTTACTGAAAATGTTAGTTTAAACAAGGCTTAAAATTTTTCTTTAATTTCTTTTAGATTAACTTCGGCCTAAAGGTTGAGAATTTGGATTTGTGAACTTCAGCTGCGTGAATTTGTGTGAAATACGCATTTACTCTTTTAAACACTCACTTTACCTTTCATCTGTATGGCTTTATTTCTTACTCAACTATTCATGCGCTTCTCTACTTATGAATGTTATTATTCTTGTTTTACCAAACTTTATTATGAACAAAGATGACAACATCCATAATAGCGAAGCTCTGAAACTGTATGACAGACGAACATTAACTCTTGTAGAGTGTCAGAACTGAATATGCTTAATATAGATTTATAAGTTTTGACATAATTGTACGTAAATTTGTTGTAAAACTTCTTAAACACTGTTTAAGGACATACTGATGCTTTTAGGACGTGATTATAGAGATGCTTCGCTTATAATATTGTACCTTGTAATTGGAATCAGTGCTGAAATTGATAGGACAATTCTAACATGACTATATTAACGAAAAAAGCTAACCGTTATGGACTGACGTACAGGCAGACCCTAATTATAGAAAATCTTCGCTTTTAAAAAATTGGATGTCTTTTAAAGTGGGGAATTTATAAAATAATTGTGTGTGTTCAATGTAAGTTTATTTTTGGTGGGTTAAGAGAATAAGGGAATAGTTCAGAGTAGAGGGGGGGGGGGGGAGGGGTAGGAATTACGCAGATGGTTTATAAGTGCAACTGCCCGCACATACAGGGTTAAAATCAATTTTTTGACGGAGGTGCAACAAATAATAGGAGGGGTAATCACGAACCCCTTTATTTCATTACATTTTTATTATTTTGAATATCTAAATTAATCCTTTCAGAAGAATATTTTAAAAAGAGAAAAATAAATAAAATAGACATAAAATAAAGCAGATAGTTGAGAAACCCGAGGATAGGGGAGGGGGGGGGGGGGATTTTTTTCCGACGCTTATCTTTGTAAGCGTTCATCCGAAATAACTTATTGCACTTACGCTCATTGGTGTGTGTGTGAGGGGGGGGGGGGAGGATTATGTTCATGGATATTATCGGAAAAAAGGGGAAATAAGTATTTTGAGGGGAGTTCAAATAAGGGTATGGGGGTTTCTATAATTGGTGAAATATCAATTCCGCAAAAGGTCTTTAAAAAATTAAGATCTTCAAAAATTAGCAGAAAACTGTCTCTTTCATTAACTTTAATATAACTATTCGACAACGCTTATTTTATTTGACAGATTTATAAATAATAAATTCGTGGAGATTGTGAGAGATTCTCGCATATTCTGATAAATTGTTTCTCCTTGCTGGCTCATATAACGATACGACTTACCCCATCATCTCCCCTGACCATGGAGGAACGTATTGACCAATAACTGAGGACTATATTAGCAACCTAAATTAACTACACAAATTCCCCCTTTACAATATCCATGCATTCTATATCCATTGCTGAATTAAATACAATTTTTTAGTGTAACGGATTTTATGGTACACCCATCTAATTTGGTTACGAATATAATTTCCCTAAATATTGGAAATAAATGAAAGCCTTTAGAATTAGTTTTCTATCAATACATTTACCATCAATAGTTAACCATAAATTTTATGATATTGACAAAAAAAAGTTATTAATATCCATCAAACTATTTTAATTTATTTATTAAAATGTTAAAAACAGACTTAAAATGAATAATGAAAATATTATCAAAGGAATATCCAAATTGAAAGTTAGTGATGATAACATAAAAAACAAGAAAGAAGATAACAAAGGAAAAATTACATGATTTTTCTAGTAAAATGGTATAATTAGTAGACCGATTATGACATATTCGTCAGATACCTATAGCTTATCATGATTCGTGTTTTTAAATTTGTAGACATTTTAGACAGGATGGACGTATTTATGTTATTTCTGAAAGAGATTTATAGAGAAAAATTGTTTACATTGAGTGGCATGCACAGGGTTTTTCCAGGGGGGTGCATTTTTGAAAGAAAAAGGCAGTCCTAACCAATATAAATTTTAAATGGGGTGTGTACTGTAGATAACCACCTTAACCACACGATAGTAATAGTTGCATCTTAAAAAGACAAAAAAGTTATATGAAAATCATGTTTTATATATTAGAAGAAATATGGTTTAAATCAGTTTGTCGATGGTTCAATCATTCCAAGGGCTGGGGATTTGTGAATCTTGGTAAGTTATTTTGGTGTGTTACTTAAGATCGCTATAACAGCCACAGGAATAAAATAAACAAGGATCGCTATATCCATATTAGATTGAAAATGAAACATCATAACAGGAAAACATTTCTGTGAGTTATTTTGATCAGGGAGGTAAGAGACACTGAACTGTAATTATGATGGTACCCAATGTTTTATAATCCTCTCTTACACGTTAGCTTAAAGATTATGGGTTAGACGTGTTACTCAAAATACACTTTATCGAATTTATTTCTTCTGCTGACCTAAAAAGTTACTTTAGGGGACTAGAAATACTTGTACAATATTTCATCTCCCTATCTCTACTGGCTAGCTAGCACCAGGCCTCTAAAAAATCAAAAGAAAACGGTATCACGGCGGTTTTGACAATTTCTCAGCAATGTACAGGTTTTTAGCTTTTCTGTATATTCCAACTTAAACATACAAGACTCCAAAGATATGATATCAAAAAGGGCAGTGAAAGAATTTTTATAAGATTTTGCCTAACGTCCATAGAGTTGCTACGACTTAAAAATTATACTTATTCATAACAAGAATATTATTATTCATTATTCAAGCAATGTTTAATATCGCTAAAGGGCGATTATATGCCTTATCTTAAATTTTACTAATCCTTTATTTTAGTTAGCAAAGAAGACATAGAAAAAGCCAACCAAAATGTTGATGCTACCACTGAAAACCATGGTGATAAAGAAGATGAACTATCAGAAGCCACAGATATATTTGTGCACCAGTCAATGATAGCTGGAGAGGAATGGAGGTATCTGAAACCTGGACAAATTGTTTTAATTCAAATTAGGTAAGATAAACTTCATTTGTTTTACTTTTTATTTTAAAACGATGACTAACGGGATGAATTGATCACTGCTGATTAAAACCATCTTGTTCTTGACAGTAACTTTACATTTATTTATAAAGTAAAATGGTGTCCATCTATTGTAATTACATATATCGCCAACTGCTGGACTGATATGATTCTGCTTTACAATAGAGCTAATTATATAATATATATGTACATATAGGTCCGGTAAAGTTTTTTTTAACTTCTTTTGGGGAGGTTACCTCCAACCACCCCAAAGAAATCATCTCTGGAAAAATGCCCACATAATAATGTTTTAACTCTTTTCTTTCAAAAAAGAAAATATTTACTTTCTTTATCTCTTTTTCCCTTTCTGCTATATCTAACTCCGTAAATGTTTGACCTTATATGTATTTCAAACAACTTCACAACTATGGACGTAATCGTGATATAAATTTTACTAAAACTCTTACTATTAAGTAAGTACTCTGATATGTTTATCCTTGTTTGCTCTAATAAATTGCAGTCATGAATTATATTTTAATGCACAAAAAATATATATAAAAACCCTGAGTGACTATGAAGTATATTTTAATGCACAAAAAATATATATAACAAACCCTGAGTGACTAGACGTACCATTCCAAATCTTAAATAGGAATATTTAATTAACATTTTTATATGGAATTTCTAATATTTTTATCATTTATTCGTATAAAATATTTAAATACAAAAATTTTAGCAGGTAAATAATAGGTTTTTAAATTTCTTGGGAGGTCTCAAAGCACTGGGACGATTCTAGCATATACTCTGAAATTTTATCTTATAGAAAATCCTCACGTGGATGGGAAGCTACAGCTGTTAAAGGTGAGAGTGCCCAAACTCTAGGAGGAAGGCGACCTTTACCCCCTGGAAGACGAGTGCGATGCTTTAATTGTGGTGATGTTACGCGGCATCGAGCAGCTGATTGCACAAAGCCGCCATTACCTAAAAGATGCCATTTTTGCAAGGTAGATATATAGATAGAAAATAGATATATCAAAGAGATAGATAGATACAATGATTCACAGATACAAAGATAGATAGATAGACAGAAAAAAAGATAGATAGCTACAAGGATAGTTAGATTCAAAGATATACACATTATATAAAAAGATAAGGGGCGACTTTACATGTATTGATGGATGGATAGATAGATATAGATTGACATTCTGACTCACAAATAGAAGGAAAGTCTGACAAAATGAAAATGAAAACAGATAGAAACAACAGTAAGACAGAAATACAGACTCGAAAAAAGAATATAAAAAAGTAACAGGATGTCTATGAGGCCTCTAGGGGCGTAGTTTGTAGTATGATAGACAACAATTATTATATTATATTTAGTTATATTTTAGTCCGAATATCACCTGATACAAGATTGTCCTGGTCTGCCAGAATCAAAGAAAATACACAAAAACAAACTTACACAGCAAATTATACAGACAGAGTAGGCAAGTTAAGCTTTAAAGAAAACGTTTGGCGTGTGAAAAAAACATTGAAAATAGTGATACATAACATAATTGAAAACAGCAATTTGGGGTTAGTTCAGATAAGACAATTGATGTAAACTCCAAAATATTTACCCTTATTTAGATATAATTTGGTGAAAAATTGAGACACTGCTAGTTAGTACCAACCAATTATAAGATTTAATTTAAGTACTAAAAGTTTTATGACAACGAATTATAAAATTTTGCCCCAGTATAATTTACAGTCCAATTTGTGATACATAAAAATCAAAAGTGCAATATTAATGTTGTGATATATTAGATAAATTTTAATTTGTGTGTATAAATGATAATAATAAAGTTTGTTAATTGTGCCAGCCAAGTATTTGAATCAGTAGTCAAAAAATCTGATGAATTGGATAATTTTAACATTCAAAAATATTCTGACAAAAAAGTAAAAAAAATCAGCTTGTTTTAGAACTTTCTGGAAACGATTATAGAATTGCTGCGCTTTCTGAGTCGTACCTAACTGTTAAAGGAATTAGCATGCAAAGTTTGAAATTGATAGGACAATTATAACCTGTTTAAATTAACGAAAAGAGCTAACTGTAATGGACGGACCGACCTACCCTAATTATAGAAAAGCTTCGCTTTTAAAAATGTTTTAGTTTGTCCATAACTATGTGGAAGTCTATATATTATATTGAGTGTTGAAAGGCAGATTAAAATGGCATTAATTTTGTTAACTGACCATTACTAACAACCATGGACGTCCCTGCAAAACAAAAAGAAATTTTCAAAAAGAAGGTTCTTGGCTATTTTAAGGAAAATTTGCTTCATTAACTTTATGACTTTGAATAGATAGAGATAATATTTTGCTTTGAAATTCTTTATTATTAAATGAAGCAATTGATTCAAAAGAGAGAAAAAGATTTTGCTAAAAGAAATATTACATAAATGTATGCACATCCAAAAACCATTGAAACCCCCTCACCCCTCAATAACACATACGAAGTCGATTCACACCTGCTTAGCACCCTGTCCCCACCTTCCCGGGGAAACGAGTTGTGGGGTGGGGGAATAGCCTAACCCTCCCGTTGACCTTAGCAAATACAAAATCTAGATGAATAAGCCTATATATTCCCTATCACTCAAAAAGCATAGGAATTAAATACTGTAATCATTGAATATGAAGATTATTTAAGTCCCTCCACCGATTATGACGTCATACGAAAGAATAGCCAATGAGAGGCCAGTAAACACTGAAATTGACCAATGGTAAACTTTATGCTGGCCTCTCATTAGTTATTTTATCGTATGACGTCATAATCTGTGGAGGGACTTTAATAATCTTCATATTCAATGATAACAGTATTGAGTTCCTATGCTTTTTAAGTGATAGGGAATATATAGGCTAATTCATGTGGTTTTTTATTTGCTGAATATTTCAAAATGATTATAAGTTTATGATTGGGTGGGATATTTGTAGATGAAAAACATATGTTTATATAATGGTAATATTAAAACTAACGGATACGTCCCTGGCAACTAGGGGAATAGGGTTGGATGGGTAAAGTAAAATAGCCTAAAACCACATTCGGACCTTATCTTAAATGGAGAAGTCTGTTGGTTCTCTGGCTAGCCAGATCTTAACATAACACTTTACTACTTTTTATAAAAGAAAAATCAAATAAAATCAACCTGATTGTTTATTATATTTTTTCATTGGTTTATTTTAAGAAAATTTTTGTATGAATAAAACAACCTTGAAATTATACAAAAATAAACCATTTAAAATGCTCAATCGTGCATTAAGTAATAATCAAAGAAATTTTAAAAACCTCTGGATTAATTTCTAGTAGTGCAGCTACTCTATAAGTAAGGTCTGTATTGGGTTTAGTACATCATGCGGATGACAACGGAAAAGAGACCATCGATACCCCTTTGTCTAAAACAATGACTATAAAAAAAATCATTGTTTAAGATAAATAATCTTTTAATTTTTTCTTGATATTGCCGCTAACTTATAAGCATTATTATCCTTGTTATTATTTAAACATTGACATTGAAAAATCCTTAACAGGAATTTATCACAAGGAATTATAATCAGCTTTCCGCGGATAAAATAATGTACAATATTAAGATAAAATCATTTTTTTTAGCCTCGACATGCCGATGGCACGGGCTAACAAAACTGGTTTAAGATTATGATTGTACATTTTTATATTCGCAGAAAACTGGATATAATTCTATACGTGCATGATTTTTCAGTATGGCTTGGAGTTGGTTCTAATCCAGCGTATATCAAACGGTTCTGAAGCCATACTAGAAAACTAATATAAAATATTTCTAAAGAAATTCATGTCCTTTAAATGAAATAAAAAATTGACAAAAGTCAATTTAAGAATTTAAAGGGTTGTTACTAAAATATACCCAAATATGCTCTAGCATCATATACTTTGGTCCATATTCTAAATAAATCTCTTGTGTTCTAAAAGATTGTTTTCTTTAAAGGATTGCTCCATTAGGGTTAATCGTCCAATCTTTTTCAAACATTTTTGGAGGATTCCTGAAACACTAAAGTCTATAACAACTCTATAATCATTTCCAGCAAAATCTGTATGTTTATTTCAGATCTTTTGGAAAAAAATTACCATATGATAAAATTGCATAACTTTATTTTTTTAAAGTTGATTTTTCAACCAATTTTTCGACATGCTTAAAACAAAGGTTTAGATTTTCAAATAATTTACAGTTTCTTTAATGTCAAAAGTGCTTATATTTGTTACTGTTACTCTTATTTTTTTACTTAAATTTTCGCATTTACAGATGTTTCATCCTTGTTAAAATATATAGAGTTTGCATATTGAACAGGGATAATATTGAATAGTATTTGTAACAATAGAATTAACACACATACAAACACACACACCCACACGTACACCAACACACATACAAACGCAAGTTTGTGATTCCATATGCAAATTAATCGATATAAGTAAACCCATTTTTACAATTGTACTTATCACTCATAGACCAATAGCACTGATTTTTGATGTAGTACCTCATCTACTTTCTATTACCACTAGAGCTACGCCCATAGTACCATCCTACATGATTTTATGCTTAAATAAGATACAATTGCATAAGCATACATAAGCATGTTAAGGATTTGTATGGTTTTCCTTCATTCAATACCTAAATTTATCTGTATAAACCAGGGATCTTCAGGGATAAGACTTTGGACGATTATCATAAATACATATCCAATGATGAAAAACAAAATTACCCTTTCTACAAATTAAAATTACTACTTTAAAAGAATATACATGGCTGATTTAAACTAACCAAACAAGATTTTATAAAGTTTTGATTCAAAGATTGAAAAAAATATTGTTATTAAAATTGTAATTAACAGCCCAATATTCCTTCTCTCCCTGTAATAAGCAAAATTCATTCTCTTTAGATTCAATTAAAGGGTTTAAATAAGGTACTGAATATAGTATAAAACAAGGACAACTGTGTCCATAAATATATTATAAAAGGAAAATATTGTGATATATTCAGTAAATGTATCATTAATTGTTTTACTCTTCAAGTCCTTTCCTTGCTTTTTTTCAGTTTAATATTTATGAGAGCTGGAATTCTAGGCATGGGTTTGTCATTTCATTTTTTGATAAAAAATTTTGAAAGCAAGAAAGCCATTTAGCGACCTTTGTTTTATGTCAATATTCTATATGAAATTACTCTTTGCTTATTGTTAATCAATAGGATAGTCCAAGCTTAGCTATATAAATTACCACCCGCCCAATATGCATGTGGAAGGGGGGTGTAGGCGTGCGGAAGGTGGGTATAGGGGATTACAACGACCTTAAATTCAAATTAAGATGCCCTTTCCCCTTTTTTCATTTCTTCACCATTTTGCAAATCACTGCGCACGCCATTGCCACCTTAAAAAAATTAACGTTTTTGAAAGCACACAAACATTATCTGTGTGCTCAAAGAGAACCAAATATACGCGCAAATAAGTAATCAGTGTGTATATATTACTGTTAATAATTTTTTTTGTATTTTCTTCAAGCGATTCACAAACCATGGTTGTAGTACAACAATCTATCAAAATTTATGCACAAACGAAAGAGATAAGAAATCAGGTGATAAATTGATGTAAACTTTAATTTTCCAGGGATCAAAAGGGATAAGACAATGGCCGATAAATTGATGTACATCTCTATTGATGATACACTAAATTACCCCTTTGAACACTCAACCTAATGAATCAACCAACAAAATTCACGTAAGTCCCCAAAGTTGTTGAGCCAACGAATAAGAAAAAGTTATTATAAAACTTTGGGGACTAGTGTAATAACAGCTAATTGTCCCCCCTGTCTCTGATAATTTACAGTCCAATGTCCCATCCCTTCTGGAATTATAAGCAGTCTTTTGATGCTTTGATAATTTGATACATGTGTGGGTAAGTAAAAACACCCTCGCACAAACACAACACATTTAACATAAACATAATTCCACTGAAAAATAATCGATATCTGTTTATTTGCGATCCATTGACTGACAGGCGAAAAGCTATAAATTAGTATATATTCTTTCCAAAAACTTCCCATTTATACAAGTAACCAGTATGGTATCGAAACCGAATAATAAACGATGGATTAGAACCGGTAGAAAAATCATGTATACCATCAAATTACATACAGTTTTCCTAGAATATTACAATAAAAATCATGAAAAACGGTACTAGTTTTGTTAGCCGGGCATTAGGCACCCAGGGGATAACAAAATAGTTTTTAATCTAATTTTATTTTAATATCCGCTAAAAGCTGTCTTTTATCCGATGCGATAAATAATTTTTTTTCTCCTGATTTTCTGTATTTCTAATTAAAGAGGTTAAATCAAAGATATTTTGCAGATTACAAATTGCTTCGCCACAAGTAAAGGGGGAAAATAATACAATAGTCTAAACCACTCCAGCGGCGGTTATAGAGATCTTTTAGTAAAGATACGCAGACATCATGTTATATTGATAAATAGTAAAATGTATACTGGCATTCATTGACCATTATTTTGTATGACGTCATTTTTATTAGGCACTATAAGCTGCTTTCAGAAGTACTAACAAGATATTGTTGAGAAATATTCTCGCAAAAAAATAAAAGAAAGCGAATGATTTGCAATGTTTTTATTTGCTAAAATTAATTTCTAAGTGAGAATAATAATAATTATGAACTGTGTGTGGCCATTTATCAATCTTTGCTTTGTTAAAACTCAAAGCTTTTCTACAATTTGCAAGATATGTCCGTCCATGCGTCAAAAAAAAAGAACTGAGGGATTTTTTTTAAAAGCAGCTCTAAAAGCTATTTCTGAATTGAAAGTAATCATTTTATTCTTATCTTGCAGCTTCTTCCTTAGCATCTGAGGAAAGGAAGTCAATAAAAAAGCCTAAACCATCGAAAGGGAAATATTTAGAAATTAAATTGCCTATATATTAAAACTAAATAATAGAGGGGGAATGAGCCAAAGGACGGGGAACCTATCCTAATTTTGTATTGGGTCTTTGAAATCAGCTAAAAGCGTCGGAAATATAAACACAGCCGGGTGGTTGTTTTGATTATACATCTATACTTTTATACATTTATTGCATATATTAAGCGTCTCTAACATAAAGAATAAGAACTCAAAGATTATTTGGTTATCGAAATCAAACGGACAATTTTGAATATAATTTTGAAGCACCCTATATAAAATTGAAGGGGGTCTCCCCTGTTCTGAAAAGCGTAATTTTTGCTCTTACCATTTTTATTTATATCAGCGTGCGCCATTTAATACAATAGAATTTAATCTGACTAATTTTAAAGTCCTAGAATGAGTATTTAAGTAGAGAAAAGTGGACATTGAACTGTAAATTATTCTATTACCTTAAGTTTTACAGAGATGCCCTTTCCTTCGTCAGCTCAAAAACTGTGGTCACTTTTATTAAATCTTGATTAGTTTAATTAAAGCAGTATCAATACTTTTCTAACGATAGGGCAATTGTCTTATTCCTTTTATAAAATATCCACGTGGGTTTCAAGTTTCATCAAAGCTACATTGACGAACATAATGTGTTATGTTCAATTTCGCTAGTAAAAATACTAAAAACTACAAAACCAATATAAACATTAAATGTAAAAAAAAGAATATTTTGAAGTAAAAAATATTTTCAGTTACAAAGGATATAGAATATACTGGATATTAATATATGACAGGGGAAAAATTGTCGTCAATTTAGCTTGCAAAAATGTAACTCTTTAATTCGTTATAGTCCTTTGCAAGTTTCTCATTATTAGAGAACATGACAATTTTATAGAATTGTAATAGTTCTAAAAACCTAAATGATTAATCTAACAATCTTCTAATATAAATAGACATATATAGAATTATGTTTAGAATCGTTTCACTTGACAAACCTCATATTGTCACGCTCCAAAAACACGGTGCAGTAAATTCGTCATAAAATCAGTGCACACAACTTTTGGACGCAATATAATGGACATACAAGATTTTTTTTATAAAAACACGCAATTTTGCGACACCCTGTAACTATAACATACACATGATAGTAATGGTGGAGAAAAACACATACAAGTCAGTTTGCATTATAAGTCATTGCTTGAAGCTTATAATTTTGACGCGCTGATACTTTTTAATGTGCGAATAAAATGCGGGGAAAAAGGGGAGGAAATTTGCGAAGATTTGATGGACTGCATTCAAATGTTTTTTTTTCTTAATTTCTTGGTAGATTTGCTATTGATTTGTTTGAAGTGATATTGTGAAAAAGGAGTATTTAGATATTGTGATTTTTAATTCATTTGATTTAGTGAAATTTTTTTGTATGTATTTAAAAAGGCTGCAAAAGTCTGTGTCTCTATTGAAGCTCTTTATAGTGACTATAAAAAAATAACGCCATACAATACAAATGACTAATGACGGGCCAATACACAGCCTAGATTACCAATTGCAGTCTAGTATACATTTTAATTGTCCAATGGGTGGCCGGTATGACGTCATATTTTGTAGGCACTATAAAAAGAAAACTTATTTATCGGAAATATGCCCTTGAAAATGGCATTTCAAAGCAAGTTTTCTAGGAATGGTTTTAGCTACAACATAGATGGTCTAAATTTATTTTTGTAAACGTCGGCTGAAATTTGTTTATTGTGACATATAAACATTTAACATATGATGTGATTAGTTCAGATTGACTTTGGTTTTAATAAAAAAAATAATTTGGGATTATGTATGTATTACAAAGGAAGTCCACGTTTTCAATGACTTAGTCCAGCCAATACAGTACAATGCCTATAGAGCAAATATAACTGACATAAATTAAATTAAATATTACCAAGATTCTCAAGGGATAAGATAACTTGACAAATAACGAATAATTAATGTATATTCACCATCATGCTTAACAAATTAACCTATATATTTCGAGATTATTGGTTAAAAAGTTTGTACACTAGTAGTTTGAGCAAAACAATCTATATATAAAGTAACAGGATCTGTGTTTGTGTGTATGTGTCTTTGAGCACCGAAGGATCTCCCTAACCTTTGGACCGATATCGTTTTCCTTTAAAGCTTCTTATTGCTTTAACAATAGTTGAAAGACCGTTTGTCAGTTGGCAACCTCAAAGATTTTAAAATAAAATGAACATCCTTCTCATTTTCAACTTGATTCCTTAGCGAATTAATCCTTATACTCGACCTATCATTGAAATTTATCAGTCGCTTCTTGTTATTCGGTGAAATAATATGTATCATGAAATTTATATTTTATGAGAAACAAGAAAGTGCTTTCCCACAAAATGCATATCAAGCAGTGAAAACACACCCCCTTCCCTTATTTTTGGAATAATTTAAAATAAGGATAGCTTTTTTTTCTTATGCCTGACACCTGATCGGAACAAATGTTTAAAAATATTTTATTTTTAATTTTTAAACATGCTTTTCGTTCTTAGTAATCGACAACAGAATTTTAGGATAATTTTATTACCATTTAAAAAAAATATATTTTAATTAACAATTCCGAAAACGATCATATAAATAGATTTATTTATGTAATTTTACCCAAGATTTAGAAGCTCAACAAAGTGTCTGAAAAAATTAGCCGTGTGACGTCAATAGATCCATCTCTTTTTAAGGAATTTCCTTTCCCACTTCTCTCATTCCTCTCCTTTATGACGTCACACGACTAATTTTTCTGAAACTTTGTAGAGATTCCAAGATGTATTTTCTAAGGGAAAAGAGGGGGGGGGGGGGGATAAAAAGAAAAAAGAAAAGACACAAATAATTTTGACTCTAAAGGCATACTATTTAATAGCATTTATTCTAATAGCAATATACAATATTTCTTAGGAAAGAAGTCATCGAGGAAATGGGATACTAATAAAGATGCTACGCGCCTGCAAACTAGAATAGGAATACAATTAACATAAGTAAAATAAAGTTAGGTTAACTTTCTCAACAAAACTTTTAAATTGTAAATTAATTGTAATTAATTAATTTTATAAGTGTATTATAAACCAATTTGTTTTATTTTTTACAAATGTTTAATATACATATGTGTTAAATCACTTGTTAATTAAGAAAAAATATACTACATAAAAGATTAGATAACAATTATAGGTAAGTTGTTAAATCTTTTATCTTGAAACTAAAAATGTTTTAGTATTCAAGGAATTATAAAAGTGCCCAAGCCTGTTATTTTAGGTGGGGACAGGGGGTGCAGGTGGTATCACTCTTTACCTATCCACCCAATATATAAATAAAATATCAAAGTCCTTCTGTAAAGTTAAAGAAGAAATATTTTTAAATGCGAAGCTTTTCTATAATAAGGGTCGGTCCGTCCGTCCGTTCGTTAATTTAAACAGGTTAGGATTGTCCTATCGATTCCAAACTTTAAATGATGATTCCTGTAGTAATTAGGTACAATTTAGAAAACGTAGCAACTCTATGATCATTACAAGAATGTCTGTACGTCCATTTTAATCATGTTGATTTTTTTTACTTTTTGAACAACAAATTTTTATGTGATCTAATCATCAGATTGATCTGATTTTTGATATGTTGATTCCAGGGACAACAAAGTATAAGGTTTTAAGCGAAGCAACTCTAAAATCAAGTCCTAAAAATGTAAGTATGTCCATAAACATTATCCTGTATTAAGCAGTTTTTCAACAAATTTACTCACAATTTTGCTTCGATTATATTCTGATTATTCAGTTATGACACAATATAAGTGTTATTATCCGTTTGTCCTACCGTTTGAGTGCCTCGCTTTTATGGATGTTGTCATCCTTGTTTTGTCTATGTCTATTTAGCAAATTTCTTTACAAGCGAATGTTTTAAAAATATTAATTAAATTGCCTCAAAAAATGATATTTCCAGTATGGCTCAGAACTCGATTAATATCTGCTGGACTTACTGTCCTGTTCGGTACTGACAAATCACGTATCATAGAGATTTTTCCCTTAAAATAAAACAAAAATAGAAAGTATCTATCCCTGTTTTACTGGCCCGTTTCTTTAGCTCTAAAACCGGAATTAAACTTTTAATATATCTTATTATCCACGGAAAACTGGAATATGATTAATTTAATAAATATCAATTCTGTACAAGTTCCAAAAAAATAATTTATAAACTTTCCCTTTTTATTAATTTTTCAGTACAGCGACAAGTGAAAATAAAAATTGTGAATGTTATTAAAGAAACCAGGATGATGTAAAATATGAAAGTTTGGTTGGTTGGTATACAATGTAGAAAATATTTATTCATAGCAAAGTACATGTCCAAGCAAGAACATATAAGATTTTTTTTGGTTGGGAAATGAGGGGAGGGGGTTACTTACCTCACATATTTGGGGTGTAAAATGCCAAAAAATACCTAATTTTTAAAAACTAAGGTCATAAAATCAATTGGAGGATTTAAGATTTTTTTTTTTTTTTTTTTTTGGGGGGGGGGGGGGGTTTAACCTCCACTCCCAACAACAAAAATTTCATGTGGGAAGGGGGAAGAGTGGTAAAATATCCTATAATTTTTTGAAGTGCCCAAATTTGTTCGATAAGAACCTGTCCTTAAAACTGCATATATCTAATTTTTATCGAATAGCTTTCTTAAAATTTGTGCAGTCAGACGAGCAGTTTTTAGGATCTTATTTAACATACTAACTTACCAACGTACTATACATACTAGCAAATAATACTTACACTGTACATACAAACATACATCCCAGCTAATGTAGGATAGTAATTTTTTTTTTGTGTAAAAAAAACACCATTAGTTTGTTTGTGGAGTATTGAGCCAGTGAACCGAAACTATGTCTTTTTCTCGGTGTACATTCACATCCACACATCTATCATATCATATACTACTACAGGTAGCGCCCCTAGAACCTAGGGGTTTTGTATTGGAAGGGGTAGAGAAGAGGAAATAACAGCTTAAACCCATTGCAAGACTTTAATGTACAATTGAAATAGCCTAAACTCCGATGGACCTATATGAAGCTTTCCTAAAAAATGACGAAATAAAGTCAGTAATTATAGAAATCTTTCTACTTTAAATAATAGAATTTTCTTTGCCGCAATTTTCTATAAAAGCACAAATGATAAGAAAACAATTTAATTTTACTTTACACTAATTTTTTTCATTAGTTTTTGCGAATATAAAACAATTTGCATATGAGATGATATGCGGAAAAGAATGCACACACTTTTACTTTCATAACTTTTTCACTTATCTAGTGGCGAAGCTAATATATAATTCGAGATGTCTATCCATCTGTTAGCTACGCAAAGGGGGAAGTTTAGAGTAGAAGGCAGACTTTATTAGTGAAGTTCTGAGTATCAATGCATATCAATTATTTACCATGTTCTCAAATTTCTTAAGGTTTAAAAGTTTACTTATTCTATTGGAAATAGGCAGTGATTTCACTTAAACCCTTTTCTTGGCAACAATTGAGAAGAAAAGAAACGTATTTTTTCAAACTTTACGGAACCAATGCTTTTTATCTTCAAACGTTTGTTTGTAGCAGCTTCAATGTGTGAGGAGAACAGCCAGATATACGGCTAAAATATTTATAAGAGATTTCTGTAAACAATTACAATTTACTCTGTTTAGAAACTCACCTCGTTGCTTAATAATAATGGTTTATTTTTTGCAAAAAACAAAAGTCAAAGGATATCGGTTTCATTGTTATGTAATAATTGCAATAATAGCCATTTATTATCATTTATAGACCCTATTTAAAAAAAGGATGCTACTCAGAACTCTAAAGCTTTTTAAAAAGTTATAAAAAATTATGACACATAAGAAAAATCCAATATTATAATTAGACGTGATTTTTTTCTTTAGGCACTATAAAGAGCTTCTGCTACTCTACAAGCATCAAAATGGTCTATGGCCTATTATGCAAATCTTTTGCCAAAAAATTTATGATTCTTTTAAGACTAATTATGATCATAAATATTTGGTGAGGCCACATTCAGCTATCTAACATGGAACTAATTAGTCTGTTCGTTCATCCGGGAGTAGTTAAGGGTTTTGGGTAATGGGGGTGGAAAGAGTAAGGCCGCTGCGTGTTTCACTTTATGAGAGAACATAAAAATCTATTGTAAAATCTATGTAATAATATATCCATTTTTACAGAATAAATTAAAATGCAGAGAATGATATTAAAATTGTAAAATGAAGATATAAAAGTGATATAATTGTGATGGAAATTTGTGAAACAAAAAATGGGATCAGAAATATTATTTGTGATTTTATTAATGTTGGTTGTTAGGACAACTTCACAAACGGACAGAAGGTAATTTCCAGTATGGCTTCGAAACTGATTAATATCCGCTGGATTAGAACCGGTTTTCAGTCATACTTAAAAATCATGTATATCATTGTAATAAAACAATTTTCTATGAATATCAAAAAAATGAGAAAATTAATGTCAGTTTTGGTAATCTTATAATTTCCATTTAATATCAGCGGAAAGCTGTTTATAATACAATGCGATAAATAACTGCTCAAAATTTTTTTTAACGCTAATGTTGGAGGGCGAGACTAACCAATAAAACTTCATTTTTGTAATAATGAAATTGATAAAAGGTAAAGAGTGAAAATAAACTTTTTATTAAGATAATTTCATACTACACACATAACCAGCCTATATTCAAAACAAAGCTTCCCTAAAGTACAAAACTAAATGAGTCTCTTTTGATAGTGCAATAGGGTATTAGAAAAATAATATCGGCAAAGATAATAATTATTATGAAGAGAGGTTAAAATGTAAACATGTATAATAAAATAACAAATTAATAGTTCATTATCTTGAATTTTTTTTATAGATGTTTATTGGAGGGAGGTGGGTCAAGCGACAGCTTTTTTGTCAGAGAAGATCTTAAAGTTGGCTCCGTCATTGGAAGATTGAGGATTTTTGGTAAGTTTTATTTCAACAATTTTTTGGCACATATAATAAAAACACATATCCAATACACCCCCCTTATTTTTTTCAGATTTGTGGGTATACAATGAAATCTCGTAAATCCCCCTTATTTACGCCTCTGTTTATCAAAAGCCACATTTATTTGATCAAAATAAAAAGGTTTTGCATCATTTAAATCTTTTTCTACACACAATAAACCTTATTTTTTTTCAACAAATTAAAACTTTTGTAAACTTTAACCATTCAACTGTTGTTAATTTCGATTAATTTTGTTTTAGGTTCTGTCCAAGACGACATAAAATTAACTCTAGATGATAAAACCATAGAATTAGGTAAGTTACATTTACATTACTCGTAGCTACTCAATAGTAAACCAGGGTAGGTCCATACGTTTATATTGCAATGATTCCAATTTCAAGCGTGATATCGGTTCAGCGATTAGCGATATCCTTCGGTACAAACAGACAGAAACACACACAAACCAGTATTAATTTTAGGATATTTTAATATTCGTGGAGAATTGTCTGTAATACGATGCGATACATGATCTTTCAGTATGGCTGAGAACCAGTTCTAATCTAGCAGATAATAATCAGTTTCGATCGAAGCCATACCTGAAAACATATTATTGTTCCCATATCATTTAAAACTTTGTCATTGTTGTGAAATAATTTATTTTGAACATAATTGTTCTTGTTTATAAATAATTTGTCCTCAATTATAATTATTAAATACAGCGCAGGCTAATTATAAAAGATAAAGAAAGGAGAAACAAAATTTAAAGTTTGCTATTTTAATTTTATTTGGAAACAGAATGAAAACACCTACAACATTTAAAAGTCTTAACTAAGATGTTAAAATGGTTTTAAATGCAGCATATTTGATATGAACCTACTCAAATTTTATTTTTATAGGGAAAATTTAAGTTGTTAAATGGCTTTAAATCATCTTTTTTATGTATTATATGCACGTGCGAACTTTATAGTAGTTGTTATAGGGTTGCTATACTTACCCTTTTTTTTTTTATTTACCCTTTTTTAAGAGTCCTATTAATGGTTTGAAAACTATAGACTATTCTTTAATGCTTAACCCTTAACGGTCGGGGGGGGGGGGGGCGTCCTCCGGTTTTTTCTTTCTCATTTTCTGTGTGTGAAAGATAAAGAGCCCAAACTACTTGACTTTTTAAGTGTGGGTATGACACATAGCTGAGAGTTGGAATTTTTTGAATATCTCCATCCTGGCGGGCACAGGATGCCAGCAAACCTGGCAGGGTCATCCGGGTAAAGAGCAAAAATATTTTTTTTGACTTAAACAAAGCATTTTATCTTACCAAAATACTAAAATATCCCTAGTATTACATCCTCATATTAAATACAGGTGTTCAAGTCAATTTCAGGTTCCAGGTATAATCCTGCAGGTCCTGATCCTCCAGGTCTCCAGAAATCTTTAAAAGGCTCCTGTGGTCGCAATTTTTGACTGAGAGACTTAGAGATCCGCCGCCGTTTTCCCGCCGACCGCCGACTGCGGCGGCTGGCAGCTGCCAAGTAAAGCTGTGGCCGCTGAAATTTATATTTGATATTTCAAATATAAAATTTACATAAAGATAAACATTTTCTGCAAAAAAATTTTCTTCTAGCTTCAAAAATTAAAAAATTACAGCCGTTTGAAATTTTTAAGTAAAAAAGGACCTAAAAACAAAAGTTGTTAAATAAAAGGGTGAAGGAAGCGAAAATTGACTTTGACTTACTTAAGGTCGGAAATTCATCATAACACAGGGGACTTGCACAAGACCTTTTAGCCCTCTAGCTCTAATAGGAACTGAGATAATTAAGGTGCGGCAAGGGGCCCAACTGTTAAGGGTTAAAGATCGGACGTACGGACGGATGATAAACATTGAATTTAGAAATTCTTTGCTTTTAAAAAGTTAAAGTTACTGTCCTATAATTGCAAATTACTGCAAATGAACAGTTTATAATTTATCATGGTACAATGAATTTCTCATTTTGGAAACGTTATTCTACTCTTAAGTTAGTCAATAATAGAGCTAAGATATAGTGACTGACATATCTCATTAAGAAAAATATTTTTCCAAAGGGAAACTTTTATACATTTATTGTAAGAATCATCTTATTGATTTTAAACTTTATCATGATGGTTTATGTAACAGTTACGTAAAATTTAAGAAGCTAAGCAACTCTACAATCATTAACAAAAATTCATAAGTCCAGTTTAAACATAGAGGACCTATTTTGGTTTCATTTAAGTAAAGCATTTCTATAAGTAAGCCTTCATTTATCAAGGCCTTATAACCCAAATTATTCTATAAATACGAATTGTAAGACGGATTCACGTAGAATTTTTTTCTAAGAACCATTAGTCTATTATTTAATAAATAGTATTGTAAAAATTAAATATGTGTATGTAAATAAATATTATTTATAGTATTTAGATATTAATTATAATCATAAAGCAGAAATATGCAAATATAACTGTTAATTTATATTAAACTGTTCTACTCTACTTATTCTTTAAAACCATATCTTATAGTGCATTTTCATGAAGATACTTTAACGTATGTATCCTTATATAAAAATGACAAAATGTCTTTCTGTGTGTCTTTTATGAAAAATGTCTTTAACTATTGTGAAGCTTTTTATAGGCACAGGAAAATTTTTTAAAGTTTTTAGAGAAAAATTGCCAATACTTTGACTAGGTAAAAACTGTAAGATTTGAAACTATAAGTTTTTAGCCAACCAATGAGAGAACATGAATTTTGGGTTTTAGTATAATTTACAGTCTAAAGTCCCTAATGTTAAATCTAATCAATAAATTCAGAGTGAAAAAGTCTCTGATACTTCTTAGTTATTTATTAAAATATATTTCGGTGAACATGGCACCCTCTTCAGTCTTGTAGTTCAGCTAGATGTTAAATGTAAACTAATTCTTTCTTAATTTTTATTTACGAAAGTCTTTTAATTATAGTTTGATTATATATTGATACTGGAGAGTCTACTCTATTTATGCCTCTAGGGACGTAGTCATTTTTTTTATTTATATAGAAGCTATGTTTCTGAAATGTAAATACATGCATGCGTGATACCAATGTGGTGCTGCCACTTTTACCACTAGCAAAAATACAACCACTGTGTTTTTGACAAAAAGTGGGTGTATTTTTGTCAATTTCTATTTTAGCTGTAATTTTGGCAATTTTTTTGTATCCACTGTCAAAATTACACCTTCACAGCTGTCATAAACACAGTTTTGCTGCCATTTTCACACCCATTAAATTCAATGAGGCTGTCAAATTCACAGTTTTGATGACAAAAATACACCTATTTTTATATTACTACTAGGTAAGTATTTTAACCAAGCGGTTATAACTTATAACTATTAATGTTTATAGTTAAATTAATCTACACAACAATTATACTAAACTCAGCAAAAGGAGGTAACAGACGAATATTGGATTTTAGAGTAGTTTCACTAATTTAAAAAAAGATTGTTGTTCATTAACATATTTATTAAAAAGGGGTAGTTGAACAAAATGCATTTAAACTTGAATTTATTCAGTGAACGACATATATTTTCCTATTCAATGGTTCAACTATATTATAATTAGTTTTTTATTGTAATATAAAATTATATATTTTTATGATATCCTTGTAACTTATGCTTTATATCATTTTTCTGAAATGCACTTCATGCAACTATGCCTTGAATTTTTTTGTCATCATGTAAAATAATCAAGATATATTTTGAGAGTTGCTATGAATTTCAATTTAAAAAAAGATTGTTGTTAATCAAGCTATTGTTCAACTCCAATAATTAAAGTATTAAGATATACTTATAGAGTTGCTACGAGTTTTAGAATAATTAAATTATTAAAATAGTTATAGAGTTGCTACGATTTTAAAAATAATTAAAGAATCAAGATATATTTTGAGAGTTGCTACGATTTTGAATTAAATTAATAAATTAGATAAAATGTATTTAAGTATGTACAATATGGGTATAATTGAAGTGGATTTCTACATATTTTTTTTGTATATGTAATAAATAAAAATATTGAATTTGTCAATGTGTAGTTGTATAATTGACAAATTATAAATTTGATAGATGTATTTTTGTCAATATGTAGGTGTATAATTGTCAAATTATAAATTTAATAGATGTATTTTTGTCAATATGTAGGTGTATAATTGACAGCAAAACTGTGAATATGACAATGCAATGACTGTATTTTTGTCATACCCCCTAAAAGTGCGGGTGTGAATTTGACAGTAAAACTGTGTTTATGACAGCAAATCACTGTGTTTATGACAGTACTATCACTGTATTTTTGCTAGTGGTAAATCTGCCATGTACCCGATACCAATTACCAATCAGAATATTTGTTTCGGTTTGTTGCAAAATGGCATTGAAAAATTGGAATAGTTCCCTCTCTATATTTCCAAGTGTTCAATTTATCCAACATCATAAAAGTATATGAGAACAGCTACTCAATATTTTGAATATTTTGGACCTGTCCTTACATCTTAACATGAATACTGTGAATTTTAGCTACGCAAAACCTTTATAAATATTAGTTGCGACAGAAATAGTTTTCTTGAAACTTTGCTTAAATGAATAAACACCAATTCTGAGCTAAATTGCTTGCTTACTGCTGAGGCAATTAGTCATTATTTCATTTTTTTTTTATCGATTAATGAAAAACATTTCATTCAACATTAGCGAATAGAGAAAGAAAGAAAAATCGGAAAGTGAGAGAGAGAGAGAGAGAGAGATAGAGAGAGAGAGATAGAGAGAGAAGAGAGAGAGAGAGAGAGAAGAGAGAGAGAGAGAGAGAGAGAGAGAGAGAGAGAGAGAGAGAGAGAGAGAGAGAGAGAGAGAGAGAGAGAGAGAGAGAGAGAGAGAGAGAGAGAGAGAGAGAGAGAGAGAGAGAGAGAGAGAGAGAGAGAGAGAGATAGAGAGAGAAAAAGAGATAAATGACATAGGTGAATAAAAAGATTACTTCGATTAAACTAATTTTGACTTTCTCTCCTTAGAAATTCTTGTTTAATCAGGATATATTCAAAATTTAAAAAAATTTTGTAAAAAAACAAACCAGTAATTAATTTTAACAAAAAAATATCTTTGACACCGTTCCAAATCTGTGGCTGCAAAATGAGGGGGCAAATATAATTTGTTTTTAATATCCCAAAAATATCTGATTTTTAGCACCCCCCCCCCCTTTTTCTTTTTATCTCAGAAAAAAAGATATACTACACTTACAGTCCAATGTAATCGACTGATAAAAGTTGGGAGTTTTATGCTATTTCAAGCTTGATTTGATTTTCTGATGTCAAAAGTTTTGTATTATTAGGACAACACAGATAACTGTCGTTCAAATGTCAACTATGAAAATTGTATATGTAGTACATCGTACATAGATATTATTTCAGCCATTACTATAGTCGACAACAAACTGTGTATGTCGACACGATGCTTTCAGTTTTTGTTGAGAATGGTACACTTCAAGTTAAAGGGATAATACCTTGTTTTTTAGCCTGATGGATTAGGGCACGGTTCAATGCTTATTTTCTATTATCTAGCACTAAATTATAATAATAACATACTTCCGCATACAGTATTTACTGCAAGGGTCAAACAGATTTTTGTACATTGTAAGCCACACAGATTAATTGCTAAACATTGCGCGGCATTGCGCTTGCTTGGCGTTAGGGAGCTGTCCGGCTTCACTACATTTTATAACACTAAAGACGCTAGCAAATTTTTTTTCTGGTGCCTTGTTAGTACCAAAACTCAAGTACTAAAAAAGTGGAGTTATATAATTTTCCTAAAAAAAGACCAACTTGTCATTTTAAAGCAGTTTCGACAAACAAAGGTAGTGCAGTCAAAGATAAGAATTGAGAAACTTTAAGGTGACAATGGCCTCAGTAATTTCTTTCATGTAATACAAGAAGAAGCTAGATAATATTTTGTATTGATTGGCTATATGTCAATAAATCCTACTAAGTCAGTGTCATATCAGTCAAGGAATCCCCCAAATTACTAAATACATAGTCTGTCTAAAATATTAATTTTATATGTTAGAGGGGCTAAGGCACCCTTCGAACGCACGCCCGTAATTGCAACTCCTTTGATATGATTGACCATATCAATCAAATAAATTTAAAAATCATTGAAAATTGCTCTCTTTACTGTGTAGTTGTCTGTTAATCATTCAATTGTGTTGCTTAAGTGTTGTTTGTCTAACAAGGATAGAAAGAAACAAAGTGAAATAATAGTTATTTCTCGTATCGTATTATAAACGGCTTTCCGCGGATATAGATAGCCGGTGCCTTCGGCACCTCGGGGCTAAAAAAACTAGTTTTAATCTTATGATTGTACATTTTTATATTCGTAGAAAGCTGGATATAATACGATGCTAGACATAGTTTTTTCGTATGGATGAGAACCGGTTCCTATCCACCGGATTCGAATGAATACGAGAAATTATATTCTAGACACTTGCAGTTACGCCCCTATACGCCACAAGAGGCACTTGTGTTGTGTGTTGGAGGGAATTCGAGCCCCTCCCCCTTCCTCTATTTTTTCATTCTAGTTTTAAAAAGAAAAAGGAAAGGGCAATTTCTCTTTATAATCAGGTGGTATCCCCCCTAAAATAGGTATAAACCTACTTAGGACCTATGAAAAGGAGAACCATATTGGTTCAGGGGTTAGCAAACTCCTTCGATTTACACAGATAGAGAGAAAAACAATCTGTTACTTTTTTACAAGGATACTGATATCAGCAAATTCCTTAAAATAAATGGTCATACTACATCAGTTCAGGAATTTGTATAATCAAGAAGATCAAAAAATAGATGTTAAATTTCAGTGTTTCATCTTCTATTTTGGTTGGGAATACAGCTGACTCGATTTAGTTGTGCTTTGTCATTGTTCCTTGATTTTAAACTGTTTTTAAACTATTTTTGAAAGGTATATCAAAAATATACTTTGACACCTGTAGAATCATACTGCAAAGCCAAAAATGAGAACAATTGCCCACATCAATTTTTACTAGGATTTTAAAGTTTATTTTTTACTATGGATTAAATAATTTTTAATGAATCGTGATGTTTCTTCCCTTTGTAGGTAAAATACTCAGCTTTTAGAGTGTCTTGCTTCGTAAATATTGTATGCTAGTATACAGTAAAGTTAGGTCTTTTGATTTTATCTATCAATACTAATTAAAAATTAATTCTTTACAATATATCAATGAATTAACATAAAAATGTTTCATGTCTATTATACATTAAAACACATAAAAATTGGCTGTAAAGGGTTAAATAAATTAAGATGACAACAAATGTTTATGCAATACAACAAATTTATTTTTGTCACATATACAAATATGATATAAAATAAGATTATTCAAACATATTTTTAAAAATATTTTTAAAAGTATTTATCTTTTATGAGTAGGGTTTTCATTCTTTTCATTTTTATTAAATAAAATTATTTAACTACGTTTGAAATAAGTAACTTTGAGAAAACACTCTTTCGGAAATTATAAAGAATTGAAATGAAAGAAGATTTCTTATTGGTTTGAATTCAGCATTATGTTTTTTATTGTATTAAGTCAGATTTTTTAATGAAATTTATTGTTTTAGAAAAAAAAGACCTTTTTATTTGGTCAAAATGACCAGAGCAACAGTAAAAATTAATTTTTAAATCCCCCCAAAAAAGTTTATTTGGGCCTTAATTAAAATTTGGGCTCTGCAGTCTGATTTTATAGGTGTCCTAGTATATTTTTGACCCCCCATTCAAAAATAGTTTAAAAACAGTTTAACAGTAAAAAACCTCGAGATTTTTAAAATTTAGGATGTTTATAATATGTTTCTAGCTAATATCTTAAAAGTCATTATGACAATAATGAATTAAAGGGCAACTTCAAGTAAATAATTTCTCATTGACAGATTTAAAATGCCTCCGATTGATTTGAATGGTTTGAAATTTAAAATATTCCCACCGCCAGTCATGGTGTGCAATCATTTCAACATAAACATCAAAAGTGCAAAAACATTTCATTTTTCTTGAAATTTAGCTAAAATTATATTTAGCTTTAAATCTTTAATGGGCATGTCTAAATCCTGTTTGGGACGTACAAAGTAACTGAATAATAGTTATTTCTCGCATCGTATTATAAACAGCTTTCCGTAGATATAGAATGTACAATTATGAGATTAAAACCATTTTTTTAGCCCCGAGGTGCCGAAGGCACCGGCAAAAAAAACTGTTTTAATCTTATTATTGTACATTTTTATATTCTATGCCAGACATAGTTTTTTCATATGGATGAGAACCGGTTCCTATCCACCGGATTCGAATAAATACGAGAAAAACTTTTCCATTGTTAATCTTAATCTACATAAGAGGTCATTTTCATAATAAAGGGAGGATGGGGTTACTGGGTTATTAATTTGTCGTCCATTGTTCTCTCCCTGGAAAGTTGGCTTATGTGATACTTGTCAAATCATAATCATATGCTATCTGTAAGTTGCGATTCTTTTGAAATTAGGATCTGGGCATTATATTGAATCAGCTTAAAGTGACTATAAAAAATGAAGGCATACAATACAAATGACAACTGATAGGCCAGTATACCTTTTGATTGACCAATGGTAAAATATATACTGGCCCATCATTGGTCATTTGTATTGTATGACGTCATTTTTAGGCACTATAAAAACTGCCTCTAGGCTGATTTAGAAGGTTCTGTGGAGATAATAGAACATTGAAAGCGTTTGTTATTTTTTGCAATCGAAACACAAGGAAATAGACTAAATGTAGCTAAATTTGCCTATTCATAGCACATTAGAGTGAAGATACCTTAGTTTTAAACAATACCAACAACAAGATCATTTTTATAAGATTAATACAATAAAATATAATAAGATTAGTCTTATAGGGTTAGTGTCACATGCAAGGGTTAGAATTTTTGAAAATCAAATTGAGGAGGGACGTTCCTAATGTAGGTTTGAATGGAAGCTATGAAATATTTTTTTCTTGAATCTCTATGTGCATTCATTACCATCCAGATATTTTTCCATGTATACATATTGATAAGAATAAGCTGTGTGTTATTAAACTCATTCATTCTTGTTATGTTTGTGTTGTTGAAAATGACCAATAGGACGACAAAAGAATGACAAAGCTAAATGTTAACATTGCAGTTAGGAGCAAGGTCAGACTTTCAACAATATTATTCAAGTTAATTTATATATATGGGTGTACTATCCATGCCGTACATGTTTCACATTATAATAATTAGATTTGCATAATAAACTGTTTAGTTGCGTGCTCAGGATTTTGTTAGGGGGGGGGGGGGAGGGGGTTAAAAAAATATGGGTGTTTAATTATGAGAGTTAGGTTCTAAGGGGAAGGCATCTTCAATTTATTAAAATAGCTGAAAACATTTCTCTTTCTCTTACTGCAGTGATATTTGATCTTGAAAAAAAGAATCAGTTTCATGCTTAGCTTTCAAATGTTCTGCTAGATTAAATTCTTGTGGAATTTGAATTCAAACAAGGACAATTTCACCATAATTATTTGCTAACTAATGGACCAATATGTTTTCCTTAACCATGAAGCTTCTTATAAGTACAGGGTTAGGTTTACAACTATTTTTTGGGAGGGAACCTTCACCCTCCCAATATTAATCTACTATAGAACATCCCCCCTCTCCAAAAACATTTTCTTTGTATGTAAGCTTAAGATTTCTCAAGTTTAGGGAAAATTCACATAGTTCTCATTATGGTTTCAGGTTATTGACTAGATAGTTTTAGGCTATTTTGTCCCCCTTAATTACAGAGCCTATGAAGCTAAGGGTGCAGTCGCAAGTACATTATACATTACTAAGGAAAAATTGTTAAATATAGAGTAAATGTAAATGACGGTTATTATATATTTAAATATCATCTGTATTGGAAGCATTAATGAGTTAATCGTAAATATGCATAATATTTTGTTCTAGATACAAGTGATGGAACGCCAACCTTGAAGTTAAAAGCCACCCTAGATAAGGTTAATTTTTTAGAGCAATTTTCTATCACAAATTAAAAAAATAAACATTGTTATTTTCTCTCCTCTCTATCTCAGACCTCTGTCCTTTCAATGCTCTGCCTTTCTTTCTTCCGGCCCTCTGTATTTCTATCTTTCTATCATTCCATACCTACGTCTGTCTCTCTTTCAGAAGTTTTTTTAAAATCTGCTTCAAACAATTGTTAAAAAAATCCTTAGATTTTACAAATCAGGTTAATTTTTAACATTTTCATTCATTTATTTTGTTTGCAAAATCCCCTCCACAACAAAAAGCTTAGGCGTCTATTCACAAATATTGTTTATATTTCAGGAGGGTATAAACGGCAGGTCTAGCCTGGCCGTGACGGTCAAGTGTGAGAGAACAGGCACCTATGATCCAGGCTTCTTTATACCTGTCAATATAAGGTTTTACAAAAATTATTATAGGTTAACTTTTCAGAGTTTTTATTTTATTATCAGCACTTTATGTTTTGAAATCTTGATATGGCAAAATTCATAAAAAAAACCACTTCACATTATGATATTAATGATATTTGCCAAATGTTAATAAGAAAATATACTTAATAACAGATATTTCGTGATTTTATAAAGTTGGTTTCTTAAAACCTTTCCTTCATTTGCATCATTTGATCAGTAGGGCCCGGCTGCCGCGCTTCAGTCGTGACTAAGCCTCAAATTCAACCCCGTTTGGATGCTTTGAATTTTTTTGTGAAACGAGTAATTGCCATATTTGGGTCATGTTTAGACTTCGAGCTGATTTTTAAAATTGATTTCCATGAAGCTTGCAGGCGGCTGACGCGCGGCTGCTTGGATATTAGTTGAAAATTTAATAAAAAACTAGCACTGTATTATTTTAAAAAATACATATATGTTTTTTTTATATTTAATTTTGAAAAACTATAATTGTATAATAAAAAAAATGAAGTTACTTTTTTGTTTTGTTTAGAGTAACAGATGTGAACGACAACGCTCCTGTATTTAATTCAGATCAATATTATCTAAATATCAGGTAACATGACTAACTATGTCCAATAGTTGCGTAGTTTTATAATATAAATTGTAAAGTAGTAGAAAATAGATTAAAACCGTTACAGGACCAGTATGTATGTTCCCTGAAAAGCACAACCTAATCGGTTTTGCAGTTCGTGAGATCTCTAGAAGGAACGAACTGACAGACAAACATTATTATATTTTATAATATACTAGCTACTACGCACCTAGAGTCCTCTAGGGGCACTTGATGAGTGGGGAGTGGAATTCGATAACCCAATTTTTATTTAGATTTAAAAAGAAGTAAAAAAGTGTTTTTTTTTTACTGATCATCCCCCCTAACTCCCCTCCCCCCACATGTCAATTTTAGTATACAATTTTTTAAGGGGGTAATTTTTATAGTGACAATTTCTCTTGGAAGGGTGGTGGTACCCTCAAGATATTTATAAACCTTCCCAGGACTTATGAGAAGCTACCATGTAAAGGAGAACCATATCGGTTTAGCGATTAGTAAGATCCTTGGTACAAACAAACGGACAGAAGATATCCTGTTACTTTATTATAAGGATAGATAATTACTTTATAATTATTTTCAGTGAATTGCAAATGGTTGGATCAGTGATTTACACCGGTATCATGGCTTATGATAAAGGTAACAAACAAACTAAGATGATAAAGAAATATGAAAAAGATAAATGTAATTGGATAAAGAGAGGTGAAACTGGGAATATTGCAATTTTTTCTCTTCCATTTTAGTGAGACTAATGTAATTTTAAGTCTTATATTGGGTAAGGTTATAATTTTTAAGACCCATGGAAAGGTAGAACTTAGAACAATAAGAACTCCCTCCAGGGACTTGTAATACAATTTTAAAATCTTTTTATAAGGGTGAGGAAGGGGGGGGGGGGTATTTGGTTTAATTGTCTGCTCGAGGGATTATATCAGAGACTTTTAAATAATTAAAGTTTAATAATTATTTATGTAATTTACTTATAGATCAGCCGGGACCATTTTCGACAGTAGAGTATCATATACCACCAGGGCCTTTTTCAGGTATACTTTTAAAATTTATAATAACCTATTTGAGTGGAGGTTTAATTTTCAATTGTGAAAAAATATTTTATTAAATGTAGCTTTTTTATCTAAAGCTGAATCCTTTTAGATTATGTAGCGTTTGAAAATCACTTGGAAGGCAGGCTGATTTTAACAAAGGTATTTTAATTTCTTTTCATTTTGTGAAAGAACGAACTAAAAACTCTTTAAATTTTATAAACTGAATCGCATACATAGTTGGTCATGTATTCGCCAAAAAAATATTAGTTAAAAGCCCACATATGAACCACTAGTAACAAACAAAAATCGGGTATAGTCCCTTTCGTAACATCGCACCTTATGGGGCGATTCTTCGTATTTTTCACAATAACCTTTCTCCTATTTTAGCCATTGGATTACGAGAAATTAAACCAATTTGATGTAACAATCGAAGCACGAGATCAGGGCTCTCCACCTCAGGTTTATAATATATCACTTTTTAAACATGACAAGCGGCTACGCCCCTAGAGGCCTCTAGGGGCACCTGAAAAAGGGGGGGGGGGGTGGAGGAGAGTAAAAATTTAAAAATTGTTTGAAGGGTGGAGTTTTCTAGGGGATATTTTTCTAAGGAGCTTAGTGGTACCCTATTATTGTTATTAATATTCCATGAACGTATTTTACATTTTTTGTTACATGATAGACGGGCCGACAGACAAAGTGAGTTGTAAACTTTATACTCTTTTGTTATACTAAAAATAAATCGGAACTTTTTATGAAGGTGAACTCAACCACGGTACATGTGAGAGTAATAGATGCTGATGATCAAAATCCTGGATTTAAATTCAATAAATATTCTGCCCTTCTGCCAGATAGCACTGGCCAAGGTGTTAAACTTCAGGTGATAATTTTAGATTAATTAAATACATGATTGTATGCTGAAATGAATGGAAGAAAAAAGAAGGTACTTTCACATAAATAAACAGACAATATATTATAATCCCTGATTATAAGTAGTTTTTACCTTTGTACTCTATAACTTTAGTACATTATCGGTCTACCTGGTGTTCACCATATTTTCTAATTTTAGGTCCAACCAGAAGACATCAAAGCAATTGATAAAGATTTAGGTAAGGCTCATGATTATCATTATCATCGACAACTAGTTAATTATAAACGAATCTTGGACAAAGTAGCTTCAGAACAAAGTAGCTTCAGGACAAAGTATCTTCAGGACATTTACTTAAGAAAAGTAGCTTCCTAAGAAAAATAGTCTCCAATATGGCCGCAGCGCTCGGACCCCTGGCCTGCCTAGCCGCGGGTGCTTGGCTCCCTTGCCTATAACCTAACCTAACCTATGTTAGCCTCAGAACATTTATTTAAGAAAAATATCATCAACTGATAATACATAGGTGGTTTAGAATTTCGAGGATTTTGCAAAAAGTAGTTGATAGATTTTTACAATTTTTAATATTGTTTTTACAAGTTTTAATAATGTTTTTACAATTTTTTGGTTAGGTTAGGTTAGGTTATAGGCTAGAGGGCCGAGCGCCCGCGGCTAGGCAGGCCAGGGTGCCGAGCGCTGCGGCCATGACCTTTATTAACAGTTTATTAACAGCTACTTTCCTTAGGAGGCTACTTTGACCTGAAGCTACTTTGTCCTGAAGCTACTTTGTCCTGAAGCTACTTTGTCCGAAGCTACTTTGTCGGAAGCTACTTTGTCCGAAGCTACTTTGTTCAAGATCCTGTAAAACAGGATACTGTTTAAGGACATTCTTACATTATTAGGACTTGATTATAGAGATGCTTCGCTTATAACATTGAACCTTGTTGTAATAGGAATCAGTTTATCAAAAAATAAGACGAAAAGAATAATTATATCACATAAAAAAATTTTGTCAATAAGGTTAAAAATCATATTTTAAATGGACGTAGGGACATTCTGGTAACGATTGTAGAGTTGCTACTCTTTCCTAATCGTACCTAACCTTTATGGGAATCACCAGTCAAAGTTTGAAATCGATAAGACAATTCTAACATGTCTGAAATAACGAAAAAAAGCTAACTGTCCCGGACGGACGTACAGACGGGCCTATCCTAATTATAGATAAGAATAGCCTAAAATATTATTTTTTTTTTGAGGTGTCAATGCTCCTGTTTATTACAGTTTTCATGGCAGTGGCCCAGAATACAGGTTATTACAATTAATAAGAAAAATTTAATTTGCAAATCAAAAAGACTAGGTTAAGGTAAGTTAACTGAGTTTCAATGGTTAGAGTCTTGCAAGTTTGATTCCTATGTAGAGATTAAAAGCAAGTTTTTAAGGGGACGTATTTTATTTTAAAATTCTTATTAATATCTACAACAAAAATAAAGCTTAAATATGCTTCAATCTATTGTCTTATTTTTTTTTGCCTATCCTCAAATTTCCAGAAAACTACCGCTCCCCCCAACCCTCTTTATTTTCAACTTTCTTGAAAATAAGGGATGATTATGAGATCAACAAGGCTCTATATTCTTCATTCTTTTTAGATATTTTGAACTGAATAGAAACAACGGCCATATCTATCTGAAGGTAAGGTTTTTTAACAATTAAAATTTGATTTCTCTTCTCTCCATTCCACACTAAATTGTCACATTTGGAGGTCTCTGTATATTGACTTGAATTTCTTAGTTCTACAACAGGAGAAATCCACTATTAACCCTTAACGGTTGGGGGGGGGGGGGCGTTTAACGCCCCCTCCTCCGGTTTTTTCCATCTCATTTTCTGTGTGTGAAAGATAAAGATTAAGTATGGGCTAATGGTATGACACATAACTGATAGTTGGATTTTTTTGAATATCTCCATCCTGGTGGGCACAGGATGCCAGCAAACCTGGCAGGGTCATCCAGGTAAATAGCAAAAATATTTTTTTGACTTAAATAAAGCATTTATCTTTCCAAAATACTAAAATATCCTCTAGTAGTACATACTTATATAGGTGCTCAAGTCAATTTCAGGTTCTAGGTATGATGTGCAGGTTCTGATCCTCTAGGTCTCCATAAATTATTAAAAGGCTCCTGTGACCGCAATTTTTGACTTAGAGACTTAAAATTTGAACACAGTAATAGTGTCTGACTGATTATGACGTAACAAAAAAATTAGCCAATGAGAGGTCACTATAAATTTTACCATTGGTCAATAACGGCCTCTCATTGGCTAATTTTTTTTTGTTACGTCATAATCAGTCAGACACTAATACTGTGTTCTTAAAATTTTAAACTTAAGATTTTCTTACATGTCTACATAACGTATTAAAATTAAAGATCCACCGCCGTTTTCCCGCCGACTGCGGCGGCTGGCAGCTGCCAAGTACAGCTGCGACCGCTGAAATTTATATTTTGATATTTCTAATATAGAATTTACATAAAGATAAACATTTCTGCTAAAAAATGTTCTGCTAGCTTCAAAAATAATAAAAATACAGCCGTTTGAAATTTTTAAGTCAAAAAGGACCTAAATACAAAAGTTGTTAAATAAAAGGGCGAAGGAAGCGAAAATTGACTTTGACCCACTTAAGGCGGAAATTTATTATCAAACAGGGGACTTGCACGAAAAATTTTAGCCCTCTAGCTCTAATAGGAACTGAGATAAAGGTGCGGCAAGGGGACCGACTGTTAAGGGTTAGATTACATTTAGGGCATTTAGGCTTATTTCAAACTCCCCCCCTCCCCATAAACAAATCATTTGGTTCAAGACTCTGTGGTATATGATCCGTTCACTTAAAGGGCGAATATAGTTTCAATATGATATGAGCTTATATGAAAGGTGCCATTACATACTTTTAAAATATCTATGTTAAATTTAAAAAATCAAAAAAATCCTTAAGTAGATTTTGCAATTTTTGCTTTTACTTCAACATATGATAAATGAGAAAGTCAACAAAATCGTTTATTTTACCCCTTTACAAGACTTTTTTTGACTAGTTTTCTTAAGTTTAATTGATTATTACATTGGCATGCATCTTAATTGATAATTAAAGTGTTTATTTTTTTTATATTATATACTATTTTATTGATTTTTTAAAAAGCATAAAATAATTTGCGTCAATTTGCGTCCGGAGTAATTACTAGGGTAAATAATACGTTTTAAAGTTTTTTTTTCTGTATAAAGATCAATGATTAATTCTTGATGATATAATTACCCTAGTACGCATTTTTCAACACACACACACAAACGCACCGATCGCCAGATTTTCTCCAGAAAAAATTATAAGAAAAAAAACACTATTCACCTATTATTTTTGTCCTCTTTAAATTAATTATAACAATTACCATATAATTTTCATACTTACATGAAATAAAATTTCTCCTGTAAAGGTTTTTTTAAAAAAATAAAATTCATATACTTTACACTTTGTTGGGGAATATTGTCAAGGAAGAAACAATCCACAATACAAAAAAATAGATTGAGAACTGGTTTCCACTTTTATTACGACTATCATTTAATGAAAGCTTTTTAATTCAACCTTAAACCGGAGCCTTGTGTGATGCTAGGGTGTTTGGAGTTCTTAGGGAACCACACTTATTACATAATTCACGCTTGGTTTTTTATTAAATGAATAAGTTAGGGTACAATGTTTGGCACTTTCGATATAAGTAAATGATAATAAAAAACCCATAGAATGCGATAATAACTTCAGAAAAATCGAAGAAAATAGTTTTAATACTTAATTAACGTTTTTAAGTTTTTCTTCAAAAAGTTTAGATAAGATGCCTTTAAAAGTCGTCTATGATTTTGTCAGGGATAAAAATGTAACTTTAAAATAAGAATTACAACATATTTTTTCAATTAGTACAAAGTAAAATTTTGAACATTTTATTGATCGGTATATTTTTTAAAATGTGAAGTAGAAACCTGAATATTTTATCATGAAAATTGTGTTATGATTTGATTGTCTGCTAGATTACAAGAAAAAAGATACTGACAGTACTTGTTGGTTCTTTAAAAATAATTAGGTAGATTACTTTCAGAACCCCTCTTTTTGCAACGTTATTTCAATAGAACAGAGCCGTAGTCTTAGTGTACTCAATATCTAGACAGCCAACCATTGTTTTAGAATTGTTCAATTTTTTTAACTTCTGATAAAAACAGAATTAATGGTATTTTTGTAAATATTATACCTCCAAGAAATGGCTATACTTCCCAATCATATGTTGTGTGATATTTAAGAGGAATTATTTTGATATAATGTCATTAAAATATTCGTTAAAAAAAGTGCTATTCTAGCTTATACTTTACATTTTAATGTGTATGATAATTCAAATAAAAGATAATGAAGATTTATATTATATTTAATTGTTATAATTATAAAGAAAAACCTGGAAACAGTAAAAAACTGACTTTATTTTATTGACGTAGGGAAAATTTTGTCAAATATTTGAATAAAAAATCAATATGAAACAAAATAAATTATTTTTAATATAGTCACAAAAAGGCTTAATGAGTTTAGGAAATATTTCATTTACTAATCATGTCATTTAAACTCTATTCCACAGAATACAGTGTAAAAAGATGTTCTCGTTTTAATTTTAAGTAATTTGAAATGCATTTTAATACCTTTTAATGATTTATTTTTTGAAACATCTTTTTATAAAATGTTATTGATTTTTGAAGTTATATGTTAAAATGTTTTTAAATTTTGTTAACATTTTGTTTTAAATGTAGAAAACTGGTAATTCTAAACATTCAAAAAATGATTTTATTAAATTTTCATCACTTAAATTGCATGTTTGATGAAATTTTCAACTGATAATTCAAGAAAAATCGTTTAAGTTTTATTATATTTTACTTTGAAATGTTAAAAAAATATAATTTTTGTCAAAAATGTGGAAGTTATACTTTCCTCAAAAAAAGACCTAAAACATGCAAATTAACACGTGTAATGAGATTTTTTTTCTTTCAGGTTTAATTTTAAGTAATTATTGATATTTTTTGTAAAAAGGATTTTATATAAAAAGTTTTAAAACTCGAGTTATGTAGTGGTTCTAAAAAAGGTTGCGAATTTATGCAATTTTCTTGCAAAAAAAATTTTCTAGGATTTTAAAAATAGCAAAGGGTGTTATTAGACGTACTTACAGATACAATTGCAAAGTCATTTTGGCCAAACACTAAAATAAAGTTTTGACATCTGAGGGTCCAACCGTGATAAATTTATCCTGAGAATGTTCAGGTTTTAAGCTATAACAGGCTTATACATTTGGATATGTCAATATCTTAAAGTTACTTATAATCTATGGAATTGCACGGTTTTTTTGAGCCCATATTATATTCAACCTATATTCGCCCTTTAAGTATTAGTATTTTTTTGCAGAGGCGATAAAGAACTATCTATATCTTTAACCTGCACTTACCGGGTTTAAATTTTAATCCGGAAATTTTTGCTATAAACCAAAAAGTTCCTAATCAAAAAAAATACAACTAAGCATAATATAAAGTTACAACGTATGCGCCAAATTAAACTTTTTTGTCACAGATTTAATTTGCATTGTGAAACATTTTTTTGTTGAGTATTTTTGGGTCTATAGCCTCGCGAAGGTTGACTTGACTGTAACACACTATATAACACTATATAATTAAATTTTAGGGCAATATACCAAATTCTGAATTGTTGCAACCCTTTACTTTGGTGATAAAAGCAACACAGTTTGATAATACAGACAGATACTCAGTCACTACACTTACAATTTCCAGGTAAAATAGAATATTTTGTGTATATATTAACAGCGAAGCTTATCTATAATTTTCGTAAGTCTCTTGGTCCAATATTAATGATAAAAACAGTACATTTTAATACAAAATGAAAATCAGTAACAATGCACACCATTTGAAGGTGAATTTTGGAATAGTTGCGCAGTTATTCTGTGCCTAATGCATGTTCAAAAAGGAAAACCACATAGGTTCAGTGGTTAGAGATATCTTAAGCTACAGACGGAGTGGCAGACATCATTTTACTTTTATATAAGCATATTTTAAATTCATACATGTCAATTCAGCCTTCTGCAAAACTTTACCTATACTTCTTTTAGGCCTGGTAGCAGTCTTCGGAATCTAATATTTGTGGAGGTAGGTTTTATAAAAGAATGTAATATTTACAAAATCTGTCACTTTCACACAAAGCACCCACCCTGGTAAGCACTGATACCCCCCCCCCCTTACTTTAACTACATGGAACTAAGTGGTTAGGGTTAGTATTTCGTTTGTTTGTTATAGCCCTGCAGGTTTAGGGCCAGGGGGGTTGATATCGGAAAAAGCACCCAAATCTGAGTTTGGCTTAAATTACATACGAATAATAGCTAAGATTAAATAACAAACACGGGATATTAAATAGTTGTATCTCTTTGGTTTACTTGTGTTCAAAATATGTCTATAACTTACTGTTCTATTTTTTCAAAAAATATACATATGACAACGTTTCTCCAAAAAATGGAAAACTCAGTAATTTTCTAAGTTTTAAATATTTTTTAAATGTCATAATTTGTAAATTGTTTTAGGAAGAATACAATGTAAAAGTGTTAGAAAATACTCCATTAAATAGTATTATTCTTACACTAGTCACAAACACACCAACAAACAGGTATAACAAGTTTTAACACTGACTCCAGTTTTATAAAGCTAATCTTACCTAGATCCAGGGGCTGTGATTCAACAGATTAATGCCATTTTAAAATTTGGAAATTTCTTGTTGTGCTGAATTTTTGTTTTTGTATCTTTGAAAGATATAACATAGCAAGATGTAAACACTCGTGTTTATATATGATTTATAAAATATATTTTTTAAATCTCAATTTGTATGGCCTAATACTAAAATAAAACATTATGCAAAGTTTCCTTATTTAGTAATAATAACAGTAAAAATTTATTAATTTTGTTAATTATTAAATTATTAAAATAAACTAGAAATCTTTTTTTTCTACAGGTTTTTACAATTTTATATAAATCCTGAAGAACTGCCTGGTCAAGAATTCTCAATAACAGAGAGGTAAAAGGGACAGTCCTTTTTTGCAATCTATGTTTTTTGGTGGTTTCTGTTAGATTTAATAATAATATTTCCATTATGGCTTCGACCGGATCAAAATCCTTAGGATTATAGCTGATTCTAAGCCTGGGCCTTTAGCCCCTAGAGATCAACAAAACTGAAATTAATTTCACTGTCAACGGAAAGCTGTCTCTAACACAATGCGATTGATAACTATTATTATTTTAGTGGTTCAGTTGTGTTGAGAGAACAATTAGACTTTGAAAGACGACATTTCTATTCATTTACTGTCATTGCCAGCAATGGTAGAAGTAATGCCACAACCAGGTATATTTAAGTAGCGAAGCTACTCTATTAGTGCAACTGACTGTTCGTCCTTGTATATGTAATATTACACGGATCCCTATATTAAACTATTTACAAGGTATACATTTTGAAAAAAAATCTACTTTTTAAAATATAAGAAAAGATATTTTTTTTTTATTTTTTCTTTGTTAGTGAAAATCTTTTCTCCATAAAATTTTTTATTAAATTTTTTGTTTAATTACTTTCTCTTGTGCAAAATTATAATTTTTTTAGAGTTAATGTTACAGTTTTGAATGTTAATGATTGGGACCCAAGGTAAAAGTTTGATTTTTTATCTGAAAATCTAATTTGAAAATTAAGTTTGTTTTTCTTAACATTATCTTATCCAACCCATTCTTTATATGTATTTATTTTAGGTTTAGATATCCACAATACAAGTTTTTTTTGACTGAAGACAATTTGAGTTTGCCATCCAGGTATAAGAATTTCATCAGTTTAAAAAAAAAGATATGTACTTTTAAATTATTTTGTTTAACTTTTCTGTCATTCGAAAACATCTATCATTTTATTTTTAGACAGCTTTCTACTCCTGTTATAACAATGTGAAGCTTTTCTATAATAAGGATCAGCAAGTACGTCCATCTGTAGGTTCTCCGTTAAGACGGATGACAAAATCCTTAATTTAGGCGTGATATAATTCACTTGGTTATGATTAGGTTATGAGCGAAGCATCTCTATAAAAATTTCTTTAAATATAAATAAGTCTGTATTACTGTATTATACATTGTGTATTCTAGTAATTTTGGGATAGATTTACAAGAAATATTTCTCAATGCGTTGTTACTTTATATGTGTCAATTTTATTTTATAAGTCTTTATTGGGCTTCGCTATTATCGATGTTGTCATCCTTATATATGGCATATTAAAATTGTCTTATAGATTTCAAACTTTGATTCCCATAACAGTTAGATACGAATTGGTAAGAGTAACTCTATAATCGTTACCAGAAAGTTTGTACGTCCATGTAAAACATTTTGACAACATTTTTCTGTACGCTACGATTATCCTATTCATCTGATTTTTTAAATAATGATTCTTAGGATAAGTAGGTAAAGTATCATAATTGAAGCGACTCTATAATCAAATCTTAAAATTGAAAGTTTGTCCTTTTACACTGTATCCTATATTTACGCATTTTTGCAACAAATTTATGTACAATGTCGTTTGGACTTAATGTCAAGAAATTAATTTTCTGTATATAAAGTTCTGACACTCAAACAATGTTCGTTTGTTCTACCGTTCCAGAGCTTCGCTTTTATGAATGTTGTCATCTTTGTTTATTTATGTTTAGACTAGGAAAATTTGAAGTATTTGATGGTGATCCAGGAGATAAAATATCATTAAAACTAACAGGAGAACATGCAAGGTACACGTTATTTCTAGCTAGTCAAGGTTAAAAAATTTAGAACCTATCAGCATATACCAACAACGAATTTAATTTGAAAAAAAAATCACGAAACCTTTGCGTTATTTTCATCTGTCGCTGGGGGGACAACACTTTATTAACGACCTTTTTATCTGCCCCCAAATATTATTTTAGATTATTTCGCTTATTGGCAATACCTTATTCCTGAGAAACTATACATATAGAAGTACTATACTTTCCTATTTATTTGAAAAATAATTACAGATTCGCAGTAGATCGAGAATGTACATAGGTTTAACAGTACAAAGTAAAAAAATACTTAAAATAATACCCCTAAAAATGGAAGTATACATATCTTCATAACTGGTATAAAAGCTTACAAAAGATCTAGAATATTGAAGCCACAAAATTTCACAAGTAGGCCTTTTTAGGCTACTTGTAACGTAACACGTAATCCTTTAAACGTCCAGTTTTTTACCGCTTACAGCCGCTTAAAGCCTGTCACATTACTTGATCCTACTTTTTTTCATTTCAGAGCTTTTAGTGTAAATCAAATGGGAGACCTTTTCTTTATGTAAGTACTAATTTAAATTTTACTCTAGCCTCTAGGGAATTGCGTGGGAGGTCTGAAAAATATAAAAAAAATTTCTGAAGACATTTCTGATTCTTCTCGAATGGGGTAACAAATTTGGACCTTTAATTTCTTTATAATGTATAAAAATAGCATATAATTATATGCACAACAAGATTTAATTCTATAAAAACAGAATCTGTTGTCAAGCTTCCCTAAAATGGATTACCCAATCGGTTCAGTAGTTATTAAGATCTTATGATCCAAACAAAAAAAAAGCTTTTAACTTTATAATATAAGTTGATAAGTTAGCTTCACTCACTTTGTAAGTATGTCTATGAAGAACTATTGTATTATGTCCAATATCTGTGTTTGAATTTTAGGAACCCAATGTATATAAACGGATCTGCAGAGGCACACTTTTTAGTAACAGCCCAAGATTCAGGTAGTTTTATTGTGTTTGACTGTCGGTCTATAATACTAGTTTGAATTTAACAAGGGATCTAAAGGGATAAGACAATAGCCGATAAATTGATGTACATCCCCAATGATGATACACAAATTTTCCTCTTCTGTAGATTATATTTAGTGGTTGAAATGCTATTAAAAACTTAGGGGACTAGTGTAATAAATAGCCCATTGTACTCTTTCTTCCTGATTTAATTATCACTTTTCTTCTATTTAATGCTACTGTTGCATTGATTTTGATTTAATTTTTGATTTAATTTGTAATGCTTATCACTATTTGTTTTTTTTTGTAATCCCATATTCGTTAATTAGTAAAGAATTATTGTTTTATTATAATTTGTAGGTCTACCCTCCAGAAGTTCTACTGTACCTGTAGTGGTTAAATTGCCACCATCAATAGGTATTATTTCTTACACAATATTTATTATATGCAGTAGCAAAGCTACTATTTTATTCAAAATGAAGGTCGGTCTGTTAGAAACTTTATTTTCCTTACTGCTTTTAAATATAGACAGTTCATTTTTTGTGAAGATTCCTTTAAAAATGAGCGTCCGTTGTACATTTCTCTGGCTTTCGGTCTGTAAGTCATGCAACAAAAGACATGTTCTTATTTATATGAAAAATTTTCAGGATTTTGTACTTTTTCTACTTTTATTTTTTTATGACACTAAACACCTGCTCTACAACTAATTTGTCCGTTAGTCCATCGATTTGTTTGTGCATCGCTACTTATGGATATTGCCCTTCTTTTTTTGTATCTCATGATATATATTATTATTATTTGATTCTTTATTTGTCTTTATCATTTACATACAAAAATTACATTTAATGTATAACAATATTATTTTAAAAGTCATTCACAATATTCAAAAAAAATTGGCTAAAAATTATTTAATATTTATGTACACATATATTAAAGAATATTATATCAAGATTACATTGGCTATAAGAAAAGATAAATACATACTCTGACATTCCCTTTATTCAGTCATAATTTACGTCTTCATAAAATAATAATGGATCACATTTAAGATGTGATTGGCAGACTGAATAAGGAAGGGAGGGGCATGGGCAGTTTTATTAACACTGTTAGGTACAAGGGTCGCCAGAGGATGACTGGTCCCTTACCTTGGTATTGCCCCTTTAATTTAAGTCAGACATTCTGTGGTATTCCCTGAGCCCAGTCATCAATAAAGCCTCAAAAAAATAGTGTATCACATATAAGATGTGCTTGGTAGACTGAATTAAGATGAGTGGGACAAGGACAGGTATTCTGATAGTAGACAGCTCTGACCCTGTTAGGTTTAAGAGTCGCCAGAGGATTAATGAAGGATCATTATCGACTGGTCCCTTATCAGGTATTTAGCCTAGAGCTGAATAACAGACAGAGTAGGAATAAAATTTATCCAGGGTCAAATTGAATTGTTGTTAATTTTTCATATCCTAGTTTATAATTTTTGTTTTTAAGCAAAAATTTCCTTCATGATATCTTTTTGTTTAAAAATATAATTTGTTTTAGTATCAGCAGCAAAGACGGATTCAGATGAATTTCCAAACTTGCTACTCGTTGCAATATTAAGGTTTGTGGTACAAAGTAACTTTTCTTAAGGGTGGACAGGGTAATAATAATTTGATAATAAGGTCTTGTCTTAATGTATGAACGATAGATGTCAGTAATTCTTTTTTGTATCATTAATTCAATGTCCTTTCTTTTGTAAATTTAACGTTTTGGTAAATTAATTTGATTAAAAAAAATTATTTCAAGAATGCATAAAATATTTGTAAATCATTAATTACAAAGAATGTAGAAGATTAATTCAACTAATGTTTAGCTTAATAATAGTGGCATCTGTGCTTACAATAACCTGTCTATTAATCTACATTGTCAAGGCAAAGAAGAAGAAAGAAGTTAGGTAAGATGATCTTTCAATATTAAGGATTTTCAAGGATCTTAAGTGCAGCGGTAAGACAATAAATGATCAATTGATATAAATTATACATCAACAATAATATTAAACAATATGTTATTCTGTAGATTAAAATATTGGTTGAAAAGTTAACTACTAAGGAACAATATAAAATTCAATAAAACTTGAGCTAAAACTTCAGATACCAGTATAATTTTCAGTTCAATGTCCCGTCTCTCATATAAATTTATTGTCAAATGGATTGAGTTCCCCTTGTTACCTGCGAATGCTATTTAGATTAGAAGCATTTTTTAATTCCTTTAGTATGATGTTGACTGAAAACATTAACTTTTGACCTTTTCTTTGCTTCAAAGACTATTTTTTTAGACATGGAAATCCAAATGTATCATACATGCAGAAATATCCAACCACCACCTTTACAGGTATAACTAACAGGGCTTGGCAGCCGCGCAATAGCCGCCTGTAAGCTTCAGGAAATTATAATTTTATAAAAAAGATATCAAACCCTTAGATTTATAGCGCTATAAAAAGAATTTTGTTTACTTATTAATTTTGATTATAGGTGGTGCTAGTAATGGAGCAAGTCTTTCAAGCCTTGGAATTTCTACTAGAAGTTTCTATGGGCTTAATTCAAGTAAGTGACATATTTAGGGGATTTTCAGTAGTATAGAGGGTATAGTCCTTGAACACAGTAATAGTGTCTGAATGATCTTGACGTAACAAAAAAAATTAGCCAATGAGAGGCCACTATAAATTTTACCATTGGTCAATAACGGCCTCTCATTGGCTATTTTTTTTGTTACGTCATAATCAGTCAGACACTATTACTGTGTTCATAGTCCTTTCCACGACATCCCTTCATAAGGAGCGATTCTTCGTATTTTTAAAATGGCTTTTTATAGGTTATTTTAGGTTAGGTTAGGTTATATTGTGTTAGGTGATTGCCCCACAGGGTTAGGTAATTGGCCCCGCAGGGTTAGAGCCCCCCGCAGGGGCTAGAAATAGGAAAAAAGCTACTGTGAAAAATACGAAGAATCGCTCCTTATGGAGGGATGTCGTGGAAAGGACTATACCCAAAAATTTCTTTACTTTTTATTTTCTTAACAAAAAATTACAAAAAAATGAAATATTAACAAAAACAAAACAGCGACGAGGTTTCGTGTTTTTTTCTTTAATTTTTTTTTAACTCTAAGAAAAATCAAAGACTGTGTAAAATTAAAGACTTAAATTGCCTTGTATTTTATGATTTTTAAATCTTTTTTGCGTGATGTTTCTTCATGAGGCCTTGATTTTCTTCACAATTCTAAGAATGTTTTATATAAAGTTATTTCAGGTGTAGTAGCTAACCATACAAATCCAATATTGATAAGAAATTCTTCCTCGGAGATGACCACACCCAGCCAGGTACAAATCCTTATCAATAATGGATACAGAATATACATGGATATTGTGACAGGGGAAAAATTGTCATGAATTTAGGTTGCTAACATGGACATAATTTATTTGTCAATTCGTTCATCCAGTAGAAGGAGGGGGGATGGGGTAAAAGTGGTGGATGGGAAGTATCGTTATTTTAGCAAACTAGGAGTTTCACTTTTTAGTGCACATGGAAATCTGGTGTAAAATCCAAGTAATAATGAATCCATTTTATCAATGAACAAAAAAATACAACTTTCATAAAAATACCATTTAAGCTAGACGCCTAAATTCTAAAAACATTTGTTAATACAAATCATATTAGAAATAACACCCTAAAATAAATTTAAATTCAGTACTCTTATTTTTTAAAAACAATCAAAAGGTTTTTGTTTGACAGGGCTCAATAGCCTCGCGTCGGAGGCATAGGAGAGGTTCTGTCAACAGTCAAATATCACCAAGAAGCAAAGGGTCTTCAAGCAGTAGGCATTCATTGAGGTATTGTAGTTGCTTGGTTCGAATATCTGTCCGAAACGGGCTATAACGAAGATGTTGAAAATTTTAAATGGTTCCTAGTGCATCTATGTGAAGGCGCATCTGATATAAGTATTAATACGGACAATAGACCAACATTTACACTTAGCACTTGTGACGTGCAAGCAATCAATAGGTTGTTTGTCTGTGGAAAGTTTGGTTTTATGTTATTATCTTTAATTATCAAATTGGTAAAATTGAGACATGTTTTTAAATGTGACCTATCTAACTAGAACACCACAAAGTATGATGAGTAGAGGATCCCCCACACGGGGCTCAAGTGGCAAACCATCCCCTACGGGGTCATCCAGGTAATAGTATTAGAAAAGGTGAGGGTGAGGTAATAGTGAGTAGCTCTCATGAGATAGCGGGTCAAGTCATAATGTGCTTGAACGTGGAGCTTGATAGCCCTAGTGGCTATACAAAAGTGTCTCAGCTTACTCCATAACTACTTAGGTCCAAACCCTAAGAGAAAATGGCTAATCAATCAATCAATCAATTAGAAAAGAAGATGGCTGTTTAAAACCAAATACTTCATTTCCGCTTAGAAAAAATATTTTTATCTTTTATTTTCTATAGTTGCTGTGTCCCTAGCTTATAGAAACCTTAGGGATCCTACACATTTATAATTGCCATGAAAAGAAAAACAAACCACCACCCTCCTTGATCCTAAACCTTTACCAAGACCAATCAAAAATTTCTCTGAAAAATAAGAAACTATCGTTCCTCTAGCCGTTTTTACAAATTAACGCAAATACATTCAAACATACAGACAAACATCCTGTTACTTTAGTATATAGAATTTTTCATAAAGAATGACAATGGCTAAGCCAGAGTTTCGAAGAAAAATGCACTAAAAGTTTATTTCATTAATATACTAAAAAGATGGAATAAAATAATTATTTTTATTTAGTAAACATTCACCAACCAGCGGTCAATCTTCACAATCTACACAGGTTCTATCTTTATTTTATCTTTAAGTATCAAAGTTGTTTAGTCTGTAGTTTCAGGATAAAATTTCTGATGGTTTAAGATTTGTATGTATTTACACAAAAAAGATAGTAGTATTTTTAAATTTCAAAAAGGCATGGGTTTTCATGGAAACTAGTACTTTTTCCTGTTCCTGTGCAGGGCATATTCCCCAAAAAACCTAATTTAACCTGATCTAAAGTAAAAAAAAAAGAATCTTATTTACTTGACTAAATCATATATTTGATTATCAAAAACGTAGGTACATGATTAGTTATTACTTTAGATTTTTTTTGTATTTTATTGTATTAATAGTTTTTTTCTTTCAAGTCAACCGCCAGTGTACCTGAAACTGTTACAACAAGATTAAGTCAAGAATCTTTGGCGGCTTATCAAGGTATCGTAAGTTCAATACTGGTTTTACACGTTATTGCTATCAGTAGCGAAGCTCCTTTATAATTCGAAATGTCCGTCTGTCTATCCTTCTTAAACTTCTTGGGAAAACGTGATTTTCTTGGCTCCTTTAAAAGATAGATGGCTAAAACTTCAGTATGGAGCAAGATTATTGTAACACATCTATATCAGTCAGACTGCTTTTAGCTTATTAAGCAGCTTATTAGCCGATTTTAATTTTTACAACTGATTTTGTTTCAAGGCATTCCCCCGCAGTTACTGCGCTTCATGCCAATCCAAATCCAGCATGAGCTACATCAGCACCGTGTTAGCACAAATCAAAATGTAGGCAGTGTCGTATCATCATCCATGCATCAAGGTTATGGAAGCAGTGTCGCTTCATCACCCAGCATTGCCTCCAGAAATTCCAGCATTAGGTGAACACAAACTATATTTATTTGATCATATGATTATATCTTTTTATTATTATTTATTATACCCTTAACCCTTCCAACTATAATAGAATGTTACCATCGCTTTTAAATGCCTAAAACACCCCCAAAATTATTTAGTGTGTATCCTTGATACCTTATTTAAATAGGTAGGATGTTTCCGTCTAAAGATCTCTCCAATCGCTGTATTGATATGATTATTCCTCTTGCAATTTCTCGTATCGTATTATAAACGGCTTTCCGCGGATATAGAATGTACAATTATAAGATTAAAACTAGTTTTTTAGCCCCGTGGTGCCGAAGGATTTTCTCGTATTCATTCGAATCCGGTGGATAGGAACCGGTTCTCATCCATACGAAAAAACTATGTCTAGCATGGTTTTATATCCAGCTTTCTACGAATATAAAAATGTACAAACAAAAGATTAAAACAAGTTTTTTAGCCCGTGACTTCGGCACCTCGGGGCTAAAAAAACTTGTTTTAATCTTATAATTGTACATTCTATATCCGCGGAAAGCTGTTTATAATACGATGCGAGAAATAACTATTATAGAATTAAGGGAAGATTACATCTAAATATTCTCCTGAGAGAGATTGTCCTTATAAAATTAATTTCTATATAATATATATTTTAAATAGAGTGGGACATCTCCTCCCCTGTCACTAAATTTTTCCGTTTTATAAATAATAGGAATACTTTATTTCAGAGCTTCACCAAGCTTCGCCCTAAATGGTCTGAATGGTTCCCAAAGTTTTGGTCTGCATGAGTTACCTACTCTACCAGTTATTGGGGAGGAATCTTTAAGCATACAACAGGTATAACTTTTCCATTATGGCTTTGAAACCGATTAATATCCGCCGGATTAGAACCGGTTCTAAGCCAGCCATAATAAAATCATGCATCGTATTATATCCAGTTTTCTACGAATATAAAAATGTACCCTCATGATATTAAAACCAGTTTTGTTGGTTTGTGCGTTTGGCAACTCGGAGCTAACACAACTGGGTTTAATCTTATAATTGTTCATTTTTATATCCCTGGAAAGCTTTTTTTATAATACAATGCGATGGTGGATTAAGTGGACATATTTGAGCCTTTGATAATGGTTTGAGATTGCAGCTTAAATGACCTATTTAACATACAGCAAAAATACTCTTAAATAGTCAGTAAATGAAGCTTTTTATTGTGCCTAAAAAAGTCACTTTTTTATAGGCACTGTAAAGAGCTTACAGTAAATGAAATTAAAGAATAAAAACTGTTTTTTAATGTCGGAAAAGATTAACCCTAAAAATTGGCTCCCAAAACTGCAGTGGCCTATACTCTTAACAAAAAAATACCAATTATATTGTTTAGGACCATGAATCTTTGAGAATAAAAAGTCCCCCTGCTCCCCCACTACCACCTTCATCACAGGGTAACCAAAGAAATCTATTAACCCAGGTAAAAAATGTCTTGCAAATTGATGTCTTGTCTTGAGCGATGTAATTATGGCCAAATTTTCTAAGATTTCAAAATCTCTTCTTCTTAATAATGATGCATTTAAGCAAAGCTTTGCTGCAGATAGGGTCTATACATCACAACGTCATAGAGAATTATGCAACTCTATGTCAACATGCGGTGTTTATTTGGATTTTTTATATGAATTAGGTTTTTAAAGAGTTTATCAATTTATTTTGTCGATGCTCAATGGCAAATAAAGTATTATCAACTGTCGTTTTAGTTTATGTAAACTTTATATTTTTGTATGAAGGTGTTAACAAACCATCTGCAGAACCAAGTTGACCCAGGTAAATCCTCTAGTCCTGTGCGGAGCCTGCAAGGGTCCACCAGGAGCTACCATGGCCTCCAGAATTCTCCAGTGGCCTCTCAAAACCTGTATGGATCATCCAGGAGCCTTCAGGGCTCAGCTAGAGTACCTGCTAATAAACAATCACAAGGAAATTAAATGTTTAACATAAACAATTACACTAATCGTATAATCTAAAGAGCATTTATAAGGTGCTTGTATTTATACCGTAAGATATAAATTGTATATTGATATATAATATATTCATAATTGAATTAAAATCAAGTAAGAAAACCTCCAAATTAGACTATAGGTTGACGAACGAACAACAACAATTTTAGAGTATATGAATTTAATAAGCAGATTATTAATTAAAAAATCCAAACCAAGTACACACCAACATTTTATACTTTAATTTAGATGTACTATGCTTATGAAATTGTACCTTGTTGTCCTAGGAACCTTTATTTTAAAAATCAGATGCACAGGATAATTTGTTTGAAATCGGAAAAATAAAAAATGCCTACATTAATAAAAGTGCTATCCGTGATAGACAGACGGATGGACTGACCATAATTACAGAAAATCTTCGCTTTTAAAATTAAAGATATTGTTATGCAGCAAATATAAAATTTTTAAAAAAGTATAAGGTTAAAACATTTAATTTTATTTCTTAAGGACGTAGAAGTAGTGAACAACTATTCCAATCAGAAAATGGTCCAAACATTCATAAACAATATTCCACCTCTAGTGATAATCTACCTAAAAAGTATGGAATACATGATTTTAGCAACGACCATGTCAATGAAAACCTGGCGAAAATCCGGCAAAACCTTCGGCCGGTCACAAAAGCTGGAGGATCTATAAATTCTGGAGGCAAACGAAGGGATGAACAGGCATATTTTGAAGAAGACAATGTTTTAAAGGTATTAAAAACAAGGACAATAATATATTATAATATAAAATAGAAAGATTTTTTTGGTCTGAAACTGTAGATCTCAAAAACTTCCGACTGATTTTTTTCTTTATTTCAGGTGAGCTTTACATAGGTCCTGTGATTTATTTGTGCTATTTTCTTTTCAGATTAAAATTTTGGGATTGTTTTAAGCTATTTTTCTAGCTACTTTTTGACCCTTTGAATACAGAGCCCCTAGACGCAACAGGCGAAGCTGCTAGTTTTTTTTTGTTTTGCTAGTTTTAGAAGAATTTGTCTTAATTTTTTTTGTAAATATCTTAAAAACTTGAACATTTGATAACTTTTGTTTAGGCGAACAATGCTATGATGAAAGAATTATCAGTGAAAATCTCGCAACTTCGCGAGTCTAACATAGCAGCTGAGAGAGAACTTGCTAATTTCACACCAGTCAAGGAATTATAATCATTGAGTAGCTTTATACAATAACCTGCGACCATGGCCAGGCTAAAAACGAAGCGAATCCAATCGTCGTCACATAGGTGATGGGTTCGAATCTCGGCTCAACACCAAGTCATAACTAAAGACGTTAAAAATGGTTCCTACTGCTGCTATGTCAGGTGCGTGAAGTTATTAGACAGAGTAGAGGGATTGCCCAATGCCCAAATACAGGATTAACTCATTTCTATCTAAAGTTAGGACCCCCATACAAAGGTTGTGTAATCAAAGGTTGGTTGTCTGGTGGTTATTACTTAACCTAATACTCCTTGTGTTGACAATCATCAATACTCAATGGTGCATTATAAAGGAGGTGACAATTCTTGGAAGAGATATGAGGGAAGGGAATAATAACTTTGGGGGTGCGAGTAACAATGGTATTGGGGGAAGAATTGAGGCAAGAAATCAACAACATTTTGTTTCTGATTCAGAACTGCATAGATTAAGGTAGGAGGATGTCTATTTTAGTAGAGTAGTTTCCATATAACTCGCTGCATCTTCCTGTCTGTGTAATAAATATTGTATCTGCCGTATGAAATTATTTTTGATATTTCAAAAGAATTCCATTATTGCTTTTATGCCATTTTGAAAAAAGCATATTGTTTTCAAAATTCAACTTTTTACAATGTTTTTCCTCTATTTGTATGTCCGTTAGCACCTCCAAAATAGTGGTCTCCAACAAGTTTTTGTGTGTGTCTGTCTGGTTTCAGATTTACAAACTAATCTAGTTATCGACAGCCAATTGGTTGATTAAGTTTAAGTCATTTCATACTACTGAATTTAATTCATTTACACTAGGCCTCAATATGAAGATAACGCCATACTGTTGAATCCATTTAACAAAGGAGCAAATGGATTGCTTACTATTTCAGGTAAAAACAATATGACAATAGATACATCCTAGAGTGAATGCATTATTTTGGCCATTAGCTGCGGGCAAAAAAATTTGCTTTTGTATTAAGCAGGGGTTGGGGGGGGGGGGTAAACAAAATTTACCCCTGCCAACAGATTTCATGGGGGGTAATTACCCCCCCCCCCCCCCGGGCAAATTTTACCCCCGGGGTAAAAATCTTAGAGGGGGGGGGGGGAAATTTGCGCCATTTTACCCCCCAAAAAACGAATTACTCCCCCCTTAAAAAAAATTTACTTCCCCCCCAAAAAAAAGCTTGGACGCCCCTGGAGTAAATGCAATCCACTTTAGGATGCGAATTTCTAATAAAAAATCTACTTGTACTCTTAATTATAAGTTTGGTAGTGGGCAAGCAAAATCCCGTTCTTGCTGCCTTACATTGTGCTGTATTCACCTCGCGGTCGCCGTCCTTAGACTCCCGCTTAAGCAGGGTACCGCCGCTGGGGCACTCTGCTAAGGATTAAAACAGACCCAAAGATGTTCGGGCATACCCTTGAATAAAGATATTGTTTTATTATTCTTGTATATTATGTAAATTTTAGAGCCGAAGCCACCCTCTGGTATCTCACTTTCAACTAATAATTCAGGTATAAATATATGTTACAAAATGGTCTATTTGTATTAAGTAATAAGTATAGCAATTAAACATTAAATCTTTACAATCGAAATATTATTACTTGGATATTGCACTAGAATTTTATGTACTTTGATAAAGTGATGCTTGCAGCTGGCTAAAATTAAGATATTCCCCTTTCACTCCCTTTAACTCATCAACTCCTACCAGATGAGCGAACTGACCAATAAATGATTATTATTTGTTTCATATCTATAAAGTTTAGAATATATCCAATAATAATTACAAAATAAAATTTATTATTTTCCTAGTGCGAGCATTTAAACCAATACCACAAGGACAAAATGGTACCAGGTATAATCAACAAAGGTAGTGTATAATGAATATTAATATTTTTTTCTGTATAAATTTGCTTTTATGGGAGAAGTTTCGTGATTTTTTGAAATAAATAATCTATGGCATAGTTTCATTTTCAACATCTATATGTATGGAAGTTAAAAATAATAATTTAAGAATAAACGGACAAAGTGAGATATAGAGAAGATTCTCAAAGGCAGTAAACATCAACATGTGCTGAGATAAACATATTTTTCCTACACTGCGACTTAAGAAATAAGTTATAGATGCTCATTAAACAGCGGAATCTTCAGTGAATAATTTAATTAGAGTGGTCTAGTGTCTTTAGTATTAACGGTAGTCCGACGTTCCAAGTGAATTATAGACTGAATGCTTATATAATGTAATTATCTTTACCTAAGAGGCAAGTTGTCTATCTTAAATAGCAGCTGTAAAATAGGTATCGTGATTATTGATTGGTAAATTTTTATTTTAGGTACGCCACAGACTCCCCAATAAATCAAGTTGGACTGCCTACAGTTCATAGAAGTACTTCTGAAGTATTTAATCATCACCCATCAAATAGTCAATTCATTTCTAGGTAAATTTAAAGGTTTTTAACATGCTGCTTAATTTACCTCTTTAAAAAAAGCTTAGACGTCCTTGCCTATGGCTGCTTTTTTCTGGTACGTGCCATTAATAGTGAGAATAGGCGTGATGCCTTTTTCAATAAACAGGCGCAACTCATTACCATGCATAGTTAGGACTTCCAAACAAAGGTCGTGCAATCAAAGCGTTAGTTGACTGTTGGATGTTACTTAACCTAATATCCAATAGTGTGTGTGGAGTATCGCATCCCATTTCAAGCAAATTATGCTCTTGGTTCTCTAAATGATAATAAGAAATTGAAGTAGAATCCCAAACGATGTAAAAATAATTTCATTGTTAGATTTTTTTGCCTCCCTCTTATGGAATCGGGTTAATATGCACCGATTTTAAAAGTAAGAAATTAATTTATTCCGTTTAAAATATTTTCCAAAATTTGTTTTTAGAAGTTATTCATCTGGAGATATAGACAGACACAAACCCAAATCTGCCTACCCATATCAAAACAGGTATAAATTAGTGGAAAGCCAAACTAGTTATAAGCCATAGTGAAAAATAGTGCATTGCATTTTTTTTTGAAAAAATAATAGAATTTTGTTATCAGGGGCCTCTGGCACCTGAGAACCAACAAAACTGGAGAAAATCTTAAATTTTTCACTTACCTATTTGCAGAAATCTGCGATAAATATTCTACCAGTAAGGCTCGATTTAGACTTAAAACATTACAATAGAAACTAAACTTGCATTTAAATCAGAACTTGAATCTTTGTCTGCTAAGTGTATCATTTTTTTCAAGGCATTCTCAACCTGGAGGAGCTAGACAGAAAATTATACAGAAACTTTCTTGGGGAGATGATTCTATTTGCTATGACAGGTACAATTCAAACAATAAGATAATACGATGTTCTTCCTTCATAATCATAATCAAAATAATTGGTTGAAAAGCGTGGACTTTGGAAGTTTAATGAACCATTTAAAATTTATTATAAGTATATAAAATTTTAAAGGCAGCGAAAGATTAAAAAGCTTGCAATATTACTCTTAAAAAATTGCGATATTTTTCTATTCACACGTTGACATTTCAAAATTCATCTTTATTTGGATGTGTTTATTACTAGGGAATGAAGGGGCGTTGTATTTATCTTATATTGATTTCTAAAGTTAAGTAAACATGTTACTTTATAAGTTGGCTTAAAAACAGTAGGGTCATTAATAAATCTTGATTATAAAAGGAAAGTCAAACCGTTTATGAGATCTATTTGTAGGGATGTTGAAACATATATGGCTGAAGTAAAAGTGTCTCCAAGAAGTAGATATGATTATTCCTATAGGTAATTTTTAAAATTTTATAATTTTAAAAGCGAAGCTTTTCAATAACTTGGGTCGGTCTGTACCGTAATTCCGTCCGAACGTAACAGTTTTTCGTTAATTTAAACATGTTATAATATCCTATCAATTTAAAACTTTGCATGATAGTTCCTATAACTTATGATTATTATCCTTTTCGTAAAGTTTTTGGAATACTGATGCTTAGGACAACAAGGTACAATATTATGAATGTTGTCATCCTTTAATAGGCACGTATCATCTTGATTTCAAATTTTCTTTTTTTTTCTTTTAAACATATGAGTGTGGGGGATAGGGATTCAAAATCTTAAATTCGAAATCAGAGGAGAAAAATCACGAAACCTTATAATAAAGCATTCAACATAAATTTAATTTCAGTGACAATCAAAATCGAAGAGAAGCATACAGCTAATCATTCACATCTTATAGTCCTCAATTTATTTTAAAAACAAATTCTATTTAAGACAATAAAGTGTTGTTATAATGCGAATCTTTTGTCACAATTGTCAAATCATTTGACCACTTTTTTTTTATTTATGTTAGAATCCTTTTTTAAAAGTAAGTTAAGAAATACAGACCTTTTTAGTAAATAAATACAGATAAAGTCTTATTCAAAATGCTATGCAAAACATTGAATTTATTCGTGAATAAAGATTGTAAAAAGCCATGTAAAATTAATTTTCATGCTGAAACAATGGATTGTATAAAGTGTTCAATTAAATTAGATAAAAAATATATTGTTCTAATCAATCTCTTTTTTTCTTTTGCGTCCTAATGTTAGATTTTCCAGAGATCAGATTATCAGGATAGGTGATCATTCAAGGCAACCCCAATCCCTTCCATTCAAAGACTTGAGAATCGTTTTTATTTTTATTTGGTTTATTTGATAAAAATAAACATGTTTATACAAATAATGAATAATTTTACATTTTTGAAGGCAGCCAATTTTGTATATGCTTGATCATTGTGTAAACTAAACATATAATAAGTCAATACAAAATAGACAATCACTCTCTTGCTGTTTATTTCATTTAATAATCATGGATATTGTTTTAAAAAGCAAAATCTTTAAGTTTTAGTTTGTGGTAAATAAAAATATTCTAATGATTATTACTTTGTAATTAAACAATTATACCAACATTTAAAAGTTAGCCAAAATTTTACTGAACATCTATATTTGCTTCGTATTACAGACAGCAATTCGTGGATAGTTAAATAAAAAGATATGATATAATTTTATACTTGTTGTATTCATTACTCTTCATCCATTTATATATTATCCACTATAAGAAGACACAATACATTTAGTTCCTTATTTCAATTTGCATAAATGGATTTGTCGTTTGTCAGTCTCTTCTTCTTCCAGGGATCTAACGGGATGATACAATAGCCGATAAATTGATGTATTCCTCAATGATGATGCATAAAATTACCCCTTCTGTAGATTACAATTAAAGATTGAAACTTTGGACGTACTCAACTTAATGATCAAAATTTACTAAAAGTCCCAAAGTTTTTAGACAACGAGTAAGAAAATGCAATTATAAAACTTTGGGGACTAGTTACCAACTAATTACCAGCCCATTGTCCTCTCTCTCTGTCTTCTTCAGTATTCTTATATTGAGTCAGATGTGTGGCACTTCTATAAACATACTAGCAGCTTCGACTCAAGCGTCTAGGGTTTATTAAAAAATTTATTGATGTTTTTGTTTTTATGGTTATAAGGTACATTTTATGTCATTAAGGGTGATATGAAAATTATTGCAGCAGTTATTGAGATCTTTGCTGAGATTTAAAGTTTTTATAGACATAAAATTTAACTCATTTTAATTGTAAAATAGGATTATTTTGTTAATTATTCGTATTTCATGTTTTGACAGACAATGAACAATTTACACATTTTTTTGTCGCGTTGCCACTCCATAACAATGTAGTTAGTCTAAAATTTAGCTTGTCTAATCGTCTGTCTGACAGTCTTACTAAAAGCTAGTTTATGAGATGTTTGTTCTGTGTGTGCGAGATAGAAAATAAGACCCCCCTCCCCCCCTCCTAAAAACAGCACAAATCACGAAACCTTTACTTTGTTTCAAATTAATTTAATTATTAGTTACTGCTGGATACATTCATTGTAAATTGAATGAGATCACAACAAAAAATTTAAAATGTCTAAAAAGAACGTGTCCTAACTTGTAATTTTGTTTTAACCCATTCGTAACGAGCTCCCAAAGTTTAAAGTTTTGATTCACCGGGCCTCAACAAAATAGATTTTTTTTCAATAATTACTCAACAGAATTATAAAAGTAAGGTGTCAAATTGAAGATCTTACTATTTTTGTTCATAATGGAAATTTTCTTCTTTTTTGTTTTGTTGTGTTTTAGTACCAAAACCAACTTAATTTAAAAAACCTTAAATTACTTCAAAAATAAGAGGTCTACAAAAAAACCCGATTGCATATCTAAATGCTATGGATAATTTTGCATCTACTACTGACTAAATGCACCGACTGGCTATTTAAAAAAAATACAAAATTAAATTAGGACACGTTCTTTTAAAGTTGAGTAGCTACTCTAGAGTAGTGTCCCAACATTTAACTTTTGTTGTAATGTATCTATTTTTTATTTTCTTGTCCTTGTTTCTCTGTGAACAAATCATAATAGATTTATTAGTTGAGCATCAATCAAAAAATGTTGAGATTTTTAACTGTAAAAATCAAATAATTTTCTAGCTGAAGATTGCATGGTTAAAAATTTTTGTCTTGAAAACTAATAAAGTAGCGAAGCTAAAGTAAAAGTAAATTTGGTGGCTGCATGGACGTTCCGATGATAAAAATATCAACATTTTGGTGCATTTAAAAAATTGCCTTGCGAGCACAAAAACACACCACAAAATTTTTAAAAAATAAATAATTTAAGTCAGTTAATTTAGGTTATATTGGGTACAGGTTAGCCCCGCAGGGTTGGGCATAAAGAAGAAAAATCTACACTAAAAACTTGTATGGAAAGCTCTAATTTGGTGTATTCATGAACTAAATTTTGCTAATAAAGTGCAAGATTATGCGGCCAAAAGTCCTACAAGCTATTAATTCTTTGATCGTACAACCTTTATATGAAAGTCCTATTTGTGCATTGTAATAATTTGTGCTTGTTTTGGGCCAAGACTTCAACTATTTACTTTGTGCACCTGACATAGCAAGAGTAGATATCAATTTTATCGTCTTTAGTTGTGACGAAGTTATGGGACGAGATTCGAAACCATTACAGGAATACTTATCTAAAGCTTAGAAAATTCCTGCAATAATAATGTAAAGATATCATAATTACATAACATGCTAATCACTCACTTTTTGTATTGGCCTGGGATCATGAACGATAAATTATAATGAACAAAATTGCCCCTTATATAAAATAAAATTAATGGTGTAAAAGTTAGGCCAATTTTAATGTGTACAACCCAATCGAGATAAAATCTTATCCCAAGAAGTTTAAAGCAAAGGAAAGGCAGAACGAGTTTATAAAATTTGGATTATTACTAGGTATTGCTATGATTAAATAAAGTTAATTTTTTTCTACTTAGCTTTTTATGAATATTATTGTCCTTTTTATTTACAACAATATTTTTTGATGAATCCCTATTACTTATTATCACTTGCTAAACATTTAAGATGATGATATGTGGACGTTCTATGTAATTAGATAAAACAGTTATAGACCAATCAATCAATGTGTTCTTCAATGCAGTTTTTTTAGAGAAATTTAATTTAGAAGTTTTAATTGTTATATATCAACAAACTTAATGATTGACATTGCATAACTGCTAAACAAATTAGTTAGTTTATCTATCTATCTATCTATGTATTATATGAATGAATTAAATAGATTGGCATTAGTTCTAAGAAATCTCAAAGAGAAAGAGAGAGAGAGAGAGAGAGAGAGAGAGAGAGAGGGAGAGAGAGAGAGAGAGAGTCAAATACTCAATCAGATATCAAAGGTGAAAGAGAGTTAAGCGGGATTTTTTCATTGTTCATTTAGTTGCCCGACCACTTCCGCAAATATATCACATTATTAGATTTACAAAAATGCATATCATTACACTGCCGATAAATTGATGTACTGTACATTTCCAATGATGATACACAAATTACCCCTTCTGTAGATCAAATTAGTAGTTGAACCGTTAGAACACTCAACTTAATTAACCAACCAATCAAAATTTACTAAAGTCCCCAAAGTTTTTATAAAACTTTGGGGACTAGTGTAATAAACAGACCATTGTCCCCTCTCTCTCTGAATAATTCTATTTGATGAATTTGCGAATATAAAATACTATGCAGATGCGATAATATGTGGAAGTGTAGGAACATCATTCATTTCATTTTCAAATTATATGTGTATGCAATATATGTTTGTAAAATGTATGGTTATCAGGCATACATCTCTATTTAATTTCAAGCAAAAATTATTGGTGACATGAATGAATTTAATGTGATTTTAATTTTGAAAGATTTAATTTTAAGAAAATATTACCTAGGCAAACTTATATTCCTTAGCCGTACATAGATTTAAATAAATATGTAAGACTTAGAAAACTCTAATTTCTAGGCGGACCTAAGAAATTGTATTGGATGTTTTAATTACTAAATTACCACATAGAATCACAGTAGAATGTTGCTGTAATTGGAAGCTGGTAAAAGTTTCTCCTAAAAAAGAGAACAAATTAAGAACGATAACTTTTGGTCGAGAATCCTGAATGACGTCAAATTACCTTATTAGCTAAATCGGCAAAAAGTTGTAACATTTGACCCCCTTTTTTGAGAAACTTTTACCAGCTTCCTGAAGCATTTTCTACCTAATAAGATCCTTCTGGCTACTAACGGCCAGACGGCTGAACATACACATTTATGACCGGCTTAATTGTTGGCCTACAAATAATCTGGATTACGCCAAGGTAGAGAAAATTGTGAAATGAGTATGAAGTCTACCTGTAAGTCTATCTGAAGCTTAATATCTCGGTAACAACTTAACCGATTAGGGGGATGTGGCAACTCTCAACACACCTTGGTGCTTAGAACCCTTAGGAAGTATTACTCCCCAATTTTTTTTCCTCTGGGAGAAGTCCAAAGAGGCTAGGGGCAATATAACAATTTTACTTAATATTTTAATATTTTTAATTTTCTTGTTATACAGCTGTACAGATAATTATGCATCCTAATGTGACTTAGCTGCAGTTGCAGTTGGAGCCATAACAAACTTCACGGATTAGAAAAAGTTGGGTGGCTTTGAGGAAGATTAGCGACACTCAGCCGCATCGATCCCACGAGAAAAAAAACACCAGAAGGAAACATAATGTGCTTTAAAAATTCACGCAGTCAAAACCCAAATGTGTTTTTTTTATGTAAAGAGGTAATTAATATTTTGACTCAAAAGTGTTGATTTTATTAAAATTCAGGGATCATAAGTGATATGACAGTGGATGATAAATTGGTGTACGTACTACCCCAATATTGATAAAAAAAACTCTTTTGTAAATTAATTTATTTGTTGAAAAATTTACACTATTTCCTTTATAACACACCAATCAAGATTTGATAAAAAGTAACCAAAGTTAAGGAGACCAGATACGTGCACGCCGTCCATACTGCACCGTGCATCAATGATCCTTGGAGCTACACCAGAAGAGTCCTACTGTGCTGGAAAGGTCCTAGGTTAGATGTCAGACTGAATTCTGGTCACTTTCTCCAGTACAGGGGGTTTGGGTGGGGCTAACAATCCTTCCCTAGAAAAAACCTGCTCACGTTCAATCTGCACAAAATAAAGACCAATTTAACTTTGGGCTCGGGAACGAATTAGAGGTTGAACCAAAGTTTTTGAGTAAGAAAAACGTGGTTATATAAATTTGGGTACCCGTGTGATTTACAGTCCAATGTCCGCTCCCTGCCTTATTTAAATTCCAAGGAGACATAGTACATGAGAAAACCGCTAGTTTTGTTGGCAGGCACACCAAAGGGATTTATGGATAGGTCAATGGTCCCCCCCCCCAAAAAAAATGTTTTCAATTTAGTCATTATTGCATTGAATTGTATACATATATTGGAGAAAGAATGATTGCACATAAATAAATTGCATTATCCACCCCCTTCCTGCACTTTGGTTTTAGGGAAGACCTACATAAATAAAGGAATAGCTCTACAATTTTTTTTGTTTCTATCTGTCTCTCAATATCTATAAAATGGGAGTGGATTGAGATATATGTCAGTAACCACCCCTACCCCCTCATCCATCCAAGCTTATTGTTAATGTTGCTAGAAAAATAGGTTTATTATTACTTGGATCCTACACCAGATTATCATGTACTCTAATAAAGTGAAACTTGTAACTGGCTAAAATAACGACACCGCACCCCCATGCAACCCCTATAAATTCTAAATGACGACAATTTTCCTCCAGTCATGATAACTACGTATTTTTTTATATTCATTCACAGAATAAATTTTGAGTACGCATAAAACAAACTTTTTATCTCTATAATCCCTGCAAGACCTCACCCACATTTGTCTATGGAATGTTCAGGGAAGCCAGGGATAGCAAAATAGACGATTCAATTTCTTCCCAGGGATATTTCTTCCTTCTTAAAGCATCTTGTCTGTAAATTCTTCCTTTGGTAAATTAAAAAGTTTGGAGAAAAATTATCTAAAAGATTTTTCCCCTTCTTCCTTGAAATCGTGGACTTTGAAGCATATTTAATTTAGACAACTTTATTTAGTTAGAAACGTGCTAAAATTTGGCAAGAATTTATAAATTTCTGGTTCTTACAAAATTTTTTAAAAATAATGATGAAGATAATAATTGCAAATAAAACTTTTATTTCATATCTTAAATACAATATGATTTAAGAAAATGGTAAAACTAAAATAATAATAAACTTAAACAATTACAAATAACATAATTAAACAGTTTAATGAGCTATATATAGAAATACTAAAGTATTAAAAAAGTGATACAGGGTGCCTTCTACATCTATACTAAAAAACATGGAACTTTTTTTGATGGGCATTAAAGTGCTATATGTGCTTTGGAGAAATTATAAAAATAAAATTACCAGATTATTTCAGGTGCATGCATAAAAAGCAATACTGCAAATTATTTACAATGCATTACTAAAAAACATTTTAAAATTAATTTATTTACAGAATTGGGAGCTGACACTGCATTTTGATCCTGTAGGTGCCAGAAACAGTTTCCCAGTGCCACATACACAAACCTACAATAAAAATACACAGTTTCCCCTAAATTTCTTATGGACCTAGAACCCCCCTAACATAAATTCGGAATAGATAAAAAATAAATGGGCCAAAGGTTGTCGCCTGTTAGGGGTTCAACTTAGTTTAGGTTACATTGGGTGCAGGTTAGAGTTAGACCACCTACAAGGTTCGCCGTAAAAAACCTATCCCCTTACTTGTAATTTTATTACTAACAAGGGGGAAGGGGTCGGATTTCTGTGGTTAATAGCCACTTTGAAAGAAAGCGCCAAAAAATGGTATAAATCTTAACAAATGCATTGTCTAATTCTAGAACTAGAAGATTGTTCTAGATTGCCTAAACCCTGCTGGGATTATTATCAATTTAATTCAAAATAAGGGAAAAGGGTTCTGTGCTTTAGAAGGCACTTTGAAGGAACCGCCACCCGATCTGGATCATGGAAACAAAACGAAGTTGCGAGTTTCGTCGTATTTTTACAGTAGCGGTTTACCTATTTCAAGCCCCTGCGGGGGTTTCTAGCCCTGCGGGACAATCATTAACATTTACTTACCCTAACCTAAAATAACCTTTTAAAGGCTACTGTGAAAATGCGATAAAACCCGCAACTTCGTTTTCTTTCCATGAGCCCTCAATCTTTTAATAATAATTCTAACCTGAAATATTTCGAATTTATCTTGTTGGCTATTATATAATCTTGTATAGGTGCTGTTAACTGTTGGCAAATCTGCCATTCGTATGTCTCCACCTCGAATATCAATCTAAAACAATCAAAGGGTTTAATCACGCAACCTTTTCCGTATAATAATGTTTTTCATCATATTTAGAACGATATATAATGTATGTATTATGTATTATTATTTAATGCATCGTATTATAAACAGCTTTCCGCGGATATTAAAATGAAAGATTATAAGATTTAAACAAGTTAAACTGGTATTAATTTAATATTTTCGTGGACAATTGTCTATAATAACATTCTTTACATGATTTTACAGTACGGCTGATCCAGCAAATATAAATCGGTTTCGAAGCTATTCTGGAAATTTTCCATTTACCTTTCCCTGTTTGGAAGCAAGAGTAAGATCTTGGAAAGATTGAATTTTGATGGCTCCGCCTCCAGACTCAAGGTTTAGGTGAGATCCAGCCTGAATAACAAAACAAGAACGAAATTGAGCAAAATATATTTTTAGCCGGATTAAATTTTGTTTTACGTTTAGCCAGTACGCTTGTCATTACATTGCGATACGGGTACATGAATATTCAGTATGACTAAAACCAGTTTTAATTTAGCGGCAATTAATCTGATTTAGAGCTAAACTGGAAAAGATGATGGCTGGTATTTCAACACAATATCTTCCTGAATTACCTGCATATGAACTCCAGTTGTTAGTGATTCAATCACCAAATCCTGACCTACCCTGCTTTCAACTGAAATAAAATGTATAATATGTACGTTTATCACAATAAATAAAGCCGTAACATCAACTTACATAAACTTAAAATAAATTGGCAAATCAATTCTGAAGAAAGGGAGGGGTGGTAATTTAGCCTACAATATGTTCATCGGTTAGTGAGATCCTAACGGAAAAACTAAAGAACTTTACGACTTTATATGATAGGATAATTAAAAATGGTATTTCACAGAATACAGTACTATTCGTTGGCATCTTCAAGTTCATCATTTATGCTATAGATATAACGACAGACAGAACAATATAATGCATGCTGTATAGCAGATAGAAAAAAAAAGTACGCCCCCCCCCAAATTTTTTGGATAAAATTTGCCATTGACAAATCCCCATGTCCCTTGTTGTTACCTAGAGAGGTTTGTAACGTGTTTGAAGTAATAGAGCTAGCGGATAACTTTGCTCTCTCTGCCAGTATACCATCCCTAGAATATATTATTTTAGAGTAGCTGCGCTTTAAATAAAGACGACACATATGTTTTAGATATTAGAACAAGGATGTCAACATCCATAAGTAGCATTGCATTGATTTAGAAACGGACAAAGTGAGTTGCAGAGCAGATATTAAGTAATAACAAATGTACAAGCCTAATGTAGCATGACCGACAGACCGACGGTCCAAGTAAGTTGTTTATTAATGAATACTTTTTGGTAAGGGTTATCTTCACAAAAAATATAACTGTATCTGAAAGAGTAACCGTGAAAATAGCATTTACCCCAATGCGTTAAGGACTAACGGACGGAAGGACAAAGTGAATAATAAATAAGCTTCGTTACTAAAAACCCACTAGAGACGTGTACATGTTACCAAAATAGACTACTGCTTTGACAGGCGATTGATTTTAATATTGATTTCAGAAATAATACCTTGTTTTTATCTAGGGCTTTCTAGGCATAATTTAGGCAACTAAGGGAGTTTATTAACAAATTAGACATTTTAAAATTGATTATTGAAAGACTCAATTTAAAATTAATATAATACATTTTCTTTATTTTGATAATAACCATTTTGAAAGAAATTAAAGGTTATAATAGATAATTATGCATAATGATCTTTTAATAGATATTTTACATATACATATGTTCATACATTAAAGCCAAAATAATTTTTGTTGCGAAGAAACTTTATCATAGGTTTAGACATTTTGTTCATAAGAAAAAGTAGGTGTTTTTTACTGTTTTAAAGGATCTTATGTTTCTTGTAAAGATTCACTAGGTGAAAATAGAATTTTTTTCAAAGAAATGTTAAAGTTAGATGTCTGGAATTTCTCATAAGATTCCAATGACTTATATACATCCATTACTAACTTTATCCATTTGATTGTATGCTTGACTGTTCTAACAATTATGGTTCTTTTCCTCAAAGTGCGAGCACAGAAATTATTAATCCCTTCCCCCATATTTCCTCCAAAATGAATTTAAAATGAGTGGATGGGTGGGGAGGAGGGAGGCGATTTTTCCCATGTCTAATCCTTGCGTAGGGCCCTAACCCTATGAGGCTACCCTATAGTCAATATAAAATAACCTAACCTAAGATACAAACACAAGCAAAAACTACCTTTTTTTATTTATTTCAAAATAAAGGGGCGATATTTCCAGTGCATGACTTGGTCATTTTAGGGGAAACCCCAACTGCATAAATATCGTCTGGCGTGCAGTTTCTGTTGAAACATGTTAGTCAAGCTAAGCCGACCAACAGAGGGAGGGGACATTGGGCTGCTTATTATAATTGTTCCCAAACATTAATGTTTTCTTATTCGTTGACTAACAAGTTTGAGGAACTCTCATTAAATTGTGATTGGTTGGTTCCAAACATTTCAAGCACTAATTGTAATCACTGAGGGGTAATTTTGTGTATCGTTATTGGAGATACACATCAATTTATCGGTCATTGCCTTATCCCTTTATATTTCTGAAGACCACCACTCCTCATTTAGTTAATATTTAGTGTGTAATAGATTTACATTACCAAATTATTAGATTCAATTACACTCATAATAGGCCGGGTAGGTAAATTGTACTTTAATATCTTTTAATGGTTTATTGATAAAGGATTGCAAGTAGAATATCATCTTTTTGTATACTTCACTGATGGATACAGAATATACGTGGATATTATGAAAGGGGAAAACTTGTCGTCAATATAACTTGCCAACATGGAACTCGCTTATTGGTCAGTTGTTTCATAAAGTAGGAGGGGATTTGTTAAGGTGGTGGCAAAGGGTTATCGTTAATTTATCCTGCTACAAGTTTCACTTTATTAGAGAACATAAAAATCTGGCGTAAGATCCAAGTAATAATATATCCATTGCTACAAACACCTACTCAATAATTCCAAATGTACGTCTGTCTGTTAAGAACAGAGGGAAAACGTCAATTTTTTGGATGCTATTCAAAATAGACGAGTGAAATTTTTGTGAAGATTCCATTTATTTCTTTACCATACCTTAGTTTCTCAGGAATCATCTGGACACATTTAAAATCTATAGTTCAAATAAACGTTAAGAGCTTTCCGTTACGGACGGACAAAATTTCTATAGAAAAGATTTATTTTTAAACAAGGATGAAACATCCATAAAAGCAAAGCACTGAAACGGTAGGACAAACGGACGTTAACACTTGTATAGTTTCAGAACTGAATAATCCTAATATAAATGTATAAAAGTCAAAGCAAAATTGTGAATAAATTTGTTAAAAAACTGCTTGATACAGGATAATGTTTATGGACATACTTACATTTTTAGGACTTGATTATAGAGTGCTTCGTTTATTACATTATACTTTGTTGTCCCAGGAATCAATATACCAAAAATCAGATCAATCGGAGAATTAGATCACATAAAAATTTGATGTTAAAAAAGTAAAAAGATCATCATGTTTAAAATGGAAGTACGGACATTTTGGTAATGATTATAGAGTTGCTACGCTTTCTAAATCGTACCTAACTGCTAAAGGAATCACCATGCAAAATTTGAAATCGATAGGGCAATTCTAACATGCCTAAATTAACGAAAAAAGCTATCCGTTACGGACGGACGTACGGACGGACGGACGGACCGACCCTAATTATAGAAAAGCTTCGCTTTAAAAGATATTTACCTCGTAGCTTTCAGAATAGTTCTTCCCTGTTAAAATAAAAACAACTTAGGTATTCATCTTTCTAAAATTAATATGTCATAAATTTGATAAACTAAAAATAGAATAAATTTTTTTAAAATCAGACAAAGAAACCCCGAAATAAATAGCCAAGAATATGATTACTAAAGGTTGGATAAAAATACTTGTTAATTTTCAGGGATCGTCTAATCATGACCATCTAAAATATTTAATAGTCAAATGTAAAAAGTGGTTGAAATGTTTGCTTTTTTATGTTTTTGTCACAGCTTAATTATCCTTATACTAAAGTAACAGGATGTCTGTGTGTTTGTCTGTGTGTTCCGAAGGATCTCGCTAACCGCTGAACCGATTGGGTTCTCCTTAACAGGGTAGATTCTCATATGTCCCGGGAAGGTTTATAACTATTTTGGGGGAGGGTACCACCACCCTCCCTAGAGAAATTAAATTTTTTAAAAATTTACCAATTTTAGAAAGAGAGTTCAACGAAAAATAAACATCAATCGTAAATTATTTTTTAACTTTTTCTTTTAAAATCTAAAATAAGAAATTGAATTATCAAATTCGACTCTCTCCTCCTCATGTGCCCCTAGAGGCCTCTAGGGGCGTAGCCGCTAGTGAAAATAATAAAGTAATAAAGAAAGTAACAACAAAAATAACCTAAAAGTGATGATTTAGTTATTCATGTGTATTTTTAGCATATTGAATAACTTGACACTATATTAACTTTTTAAAGTTTCTTGTTATCTATGGTAGTTAAAAAACACTCCTCCAAAAAAGTAAACGTGCATAGCCGCTAGTTTTTTAAATCCGATTTCTTTTTTCAACTTTTACGTAAAAAATCCATGAAAACACGTCTGAATAAAACCCAAAAAATTAATATTAAAGCATAATGCGATTATATTTTTTTTTATTAATATGAGCCCTAATATTTTTTATAACGGAGTGTTTTCTCAATCAGACATAAATTGAATGCTTAAAAAACTATCCTTTTGATAAAGTAACAGGATGTCTGTTTTTCTATCAGCCTGTCTGTACCGAAGAATTTCGCTAACTGCTGAACCAATATGGTTCTCCTTTACAGGGTAGCTAGTATGTATATAAAATAATATTTTTGGTCTGACATTTTTTATTTATAATATTTTCAAATTGACAATAATTGAAAAATTCCACATTAATTATCTTATATGATTAATCTTAATGCTAAAATTACCAACAAATTGTCACGTTATAATGGGTTATATTAGCCTTATTTAAAAAGTCTCACCTGTCTATGTAAAGATTCCTTAGATTAGAAAAAAATAAAAGATTTTAAGAAGATTCCCACAAATTTAATTTTTGTAGTGTAGAATATTAGTTGTTATATAAAAACACAAAGTATAACAAAAGGCCAAGTGACTAAGTATGTGTGTATAATAGGGTTGCTTCATAACAACTGATTTTTTAAAACCTGTAACAAATATTAAAAAACAAATTAAAGGAATAAACAAGAAAAGTGGACAGATTATATTAATTTGAGTTAAGAAAAGCCCTTTAGAATTGCTTTCAATAGTATTAGCCCCTAAAAAGGCAGTTATCGAATGGAAAAGAACAAAACTTATTTCTTTTACAAATGGGTTTATTTAGGCTAAACTGCTGTCCATGACACTGAAACGTCAGATCCCACAATCAAGGATAACTAAGGGAAGCAATGTCACATTTTTCAGTCTAAACACCTGTAAAGATGTAAGGTGAAGTAACACCCAACAGACAACCATATATATCTTTACACGACATTTGTCAGAAATTTTAATGAGCGTGGTATTGGGTTGCACCTATTTATGAGCCTTTCCTCTTCTCCACTATTAATATAACTCAACTGATATAGCAGCAGTAGGCTTTTACGTCTCTAATATGACGCAATGTAGTCCAGACTCGAACCCGACACCTTAACAATACGCTAATGCTGCAGCTGTGTAGTTAGCAGAGTTTTTCTGCAACATAGTCTAAATTTTTATCTGCAAAAACGTAGAAACATATTTTATACATATTTTTTCAAGTCATCCTTTAATGACCAAGTTTTTGGTGCCTAAATTTTGTACTATAGAAAATATATATGAAGTTTTTTTATTTACTAAAAAAGAGATAGGATGTATGTGTGTAGATTTGTAGGTCTGTCTGTGATTTGTTTTTTATATAAAGCATTTTCCCAAGCTAGGGGAGAAGCCATTTGTAAAAAACCCATAGATATTTAAAAATATATCTTAAAAGGCAGACATGGCTAGACTAATACATAGTATTTTATAATGTGTGTCAAATTGTATAGTCTTTTAATATAGGTAGGCTATAGTCTATAGATATTTACTTAAAGGCGCAATATTTCATATCAATAAAACAGAAAACTTTTCTGTAAGATCTTGGAAATGTCAGATCTGATAAGGTTGTGCTTTTCTGGAAATCATTATAAATGCCATGGAGCGGTTTTAGGATATTTCATCACACATCCCCATTGTCCTCTTTAACTCTAGAGGCGAAGCAGCTAGCTATGCTATATTTCATTGCAGATATTCTATAATTATAGTCTTCTGTATTTAAGCCAGATATTGCCTAAAAATCATTAAAAGTAAAAATATTGTTAAAAGTTAAGCAATTGCTGTGAAATATTTTCGAAGCCTTGGGGGTATAAACAACCCTTTACCACCACCCTTTGACGTCTATGTTGTGTTTAAGGGTGGTTTCGATTGCTAAACAATGAGGAAGAGGCTGTTTGTGTTGTTATCAATTTACATGCGGTTCTAATAATATGATCATGTGATCAATGCGCGGAGTTGAGTGCACACCAAAGCTATCATACTTTAGATTAATGAGTTATATGAACATCCTTTTATCAGAGACAGGTAAAAACATTATAGAAAATGTAATGATCTAGTTAACATGTGAAGTTGAACTGATTGAGTTCTCAATGTAACGGGAGGTCCCTGGATGGTTTAAAACTATTTCATTTTTAAATTGAAGTATTTGAATGGTTTTAGTCTATTTCCCCCCTTCCTTTACAGAATACTTAGTCCTTAGAAGTTAGAGGCACATGTGTATATTATCTTTTTGGATGGGGTGTTCGGACGAGGTGGGGGGGGGGGGGGGTGGGGGGTGACTGCCTGGACCAACAGACTGACATCTATCTCTTCGTATTTTAGATATCTAAAATGAATTTTATCAATAAAATTCTTTTTCAGAAAACGTTTACATGTAGTTTTAAGTTTTAAAAGAATTTGCTCAATATTACCTCACGTCATACATTAAAACATTTAAAGGGCGAATATAGGTTCGATATGATATGAGCTTATATCAAAGGTGCCATTACATAGTTTTAGAATATCTATGCCAAATTTAAAAATTCAAAAAAATCCTTAAGTAGATTTTGCAATTTTCTGTTTCAATTGAACATATAATAAATCAGATGGCCTACAAAATCGTTTATTTTAGCCCTTTACAAGACTTTTTTTGACTAGTTTTCTTAAGTTTAATTGATTATTTCATTGGCATGCATCTTAAATGATAATTTAAATGTTTATTTTCTTTAATTATATATTATTTTATTCAAATTTTAAATAGCGTCAAAAAGTTTGCTTTAAAGTGCATCATAAAGATAAATATTAAGTTTTTAAATTTATTTTCTCTACTAAGATTTTAGATTGATTCATGATGAATACAATATATTTATAAAAAATATATAATATGTAAAATATATTTACCCTATGGAGCCCACAAACATGATGCAACTTTTAGCAAACAAAAATAATATTTTAATTTTGAAATATTTTTTAAAAATTAGTTTTCAGCCCTCCCTTTTTCAATGTACTTATACAAAATTATGTTATGAAAAATTTATTTGATCAAAAGTAAAAGTTGCAGCATCCTTTTTTTTCCCATTCCTTTCGTCTTCATTATGACTATGATTGAACAAAAGCTTTATAATACAACCTTCCGACGCAGCCTTGTGTGATGCAGGGATGTTTGGATTTCTTAGGGAACCACACTAGTTATGCGAAATGGCGTAATTATATCGACGAATCAGTTCGGTTTTAGGCTAGAAACAGACTTATACAGATAAATATGTCAATGTCTTTACGTTATTTATAATCTATATAATTGCACGCTTGAAATAAGCTCATATCATATCAAACCTATATTCGCCCTTTAACAATAAGTGTCCATACTTCCACAGAAAAGAAAATGCAATAGCTATAGAGTAATGATGATTATATGGTCACATGCTCTTTAAACAACCATTTCTTCGATTGGACGACCTTTGTCTGTGAATGGTAATTAATTGCATTGTTCTTGGCCAATGCATTCCCCCCATACTCTAACTATTTATGTCACGCATCTGAAAAAGCAGCAGTAAGAACCATCTTTAAATTTTTATGACACGGTGTTGAGCCGAGATTCGAACCATTCACCTCCCCGTCGACGAGGGGAAGCGCTACATGCTAAGCATCGATCGTAGGTGTCAGGTCAAAAGATAGACCTACAACCATTTGGGAATAAAATATGGTAAGACTTCAAAAGTTTAAGTTTTGCCTAAAAACAAAATAAAGTACAAGACTTTAGCTGAGGATGCGGCCCCGCCCCCTTAGCCGAGCCGAGGGTTTAGAAGCTGGATCCGCAACTCATACATTCAACTTAAACAACGTTGTAGACGAAATTTCAACAAAGCGTGCGGATTCGAGAAGGCTGGGACGCAGTTGCAGCCAACATCATCCGCATCTGCCATTTTATTTTCGCACCGCGGCTGCCTACCCTTGCTATTTACAAATATAACATTATTTGCTTTATTTGCAGAATAACTATATTGCTTAATTAGTGTCTCTAATAGTGTACAGTAACGCTCACTGTACACATTTTAGTGTACAGTTAATTTACACTTTTTTAATTTGTTAGTGTATACGTTTTATTGCAAAAAATGCAATCTTGAGATTATTTTTTTGTCAATCTAAGATTTAGGCTACCATAAAAAATTTGCACGTTCATTTTAATAATAGACCATGTAAACAAGGACAAATCAAGATAATTTTTCCTTGCCAATTTTTTTTACAAGACGTTTTAACTAGGGAGACAACAACCATAAGTAGCGAACAAGGTACAATATTTTAAGCGATGAATCACAATAATCAATTCCTAAAATGTAAGTATGTTAATAAACAGAACCCTGTATTTAGGTAATTTTGCAACAAGTTTTTATACAATTTTGTTAAACCTCTAAATTAATATTCTGCTTATTAAGTTATGAAATTCTACAATTGTTCATGTTCGTTTGTTTTCAGAGCTTCGATTTTATGGATGTTTGTGATCCTTGTTTATGTGCATCGCGCACTCCTAGTGCACGCTCTTGTTTCTAGGTTAACTCTTTCAAAAAATGTTAGAATTGCATAAGACAAAGATTAGATAGATGTATCTAATTCATTCTGCCCTAATTTTAATGCATGCCTTTAGTGTCATAAAGTAGGTCGTCACATTATCGACATAAATTATAAAAAATGTATGAAATATTAACTGTTTCTCTCATGTTTATGAATAAGAAAAATAAGTATGGGTGGTGGAGGGGGAGCCGGTGTTGAATATGAAGATAAATTTATCATCCATTGTCCCGATTCAAAGTCAATATTTTATTGTCAATAAAAAAAGTTGTTTTATTATTCCTGAGAATCGTGTATTTGCAGTTCCTCTGCTTCTATCTAAAAAAAAAGACATTTATGATTTAACTTTTTTTGCTTCTTAAACCCTCCAAAACGGCTGGTGTGAATTTTTAGATAGATTTGTTACAGATTTGTCCTTTTAAGGTTAATATGAATTTTTTACATTGAAATTTTTTCTCTCTATTTTTTAGTCAAAAAAGAGCAACTTTAAAGGGTAAGGGAAATGGCAATTGGAAATAGAATATTGGAGGATAAATATAAGCCTATAAGTAGAATATTAACCAACCTCTGCATTTTGTTTAAGTTTAAATGCAGATCTGTCCGCCTGTAGGTGTATGTCTCTGCTGGCATGGATATTCAGAGCTCCACCAGGATTTCCATATAACTGAACAGTTAAGGTTGTTTTGTTAGTTTTTGGGTAGATATTAATTTCTATGTTTTTTTTTTATTTGGGTCAGGTTAGATTTTCTTTGGTATTAGATAGACCCGCAGGGTTTGGACACTGCAAGTATACGATCCATAGGGGGTTATCCTAGGAAGAAATTACCAATTATTCGTATTTTTTTTTTTAAATATGGGTTCATTGCTCAGGGTTCGTTGTAAATTGTGAAAATGAAAAATGTCTTTATGTTTAGCGAAGGATATTGAAGCTTCTTATATGTCCAGAGAAGTTACAAAACTATTTCGGAGGAGAATACCTTCATAGTCTCAAATGAAATCGCTCCTAAAGAAAAATGCCTCCCATACATTTTTTCTTTCCGAATTATTCTTTTTGCAGCAAAAATTGAAAGTAGAGGTTCGACTCAGCTTATACCAACAGCAAAATTAATGCGGAAAAAGAACCCAGTAATAGTGTCGGACTGATTATGACGTAAAAAAAATTACGTCATAATCAGTCCGACACTTTTAATGGGTTCCGGAAAAATATCGCGAAACCTATACGTGTTTTTCAGCTGTAGTTGGAGGCAACACATAGGTTTAGATTTATTTCGCTTGTTGGTTATACATTATTCCTGGGTTTGACCAACCCTCCCACCCTCCACGCAAGTCCCCATGCTAGAGGCATCTAGGAACTTAGCTGCTAGTAAATGTTAAACAATATAATGTACCTGATTAGTGTAAATATTTTGAGTTGTAAACACAGATCCACGAATTTGTACTCCTTCAGTACCAAAACTGTTTTTTTTTGTTGTTGAAAATTTTATTTTAAAATAATTTCTCAAATTTAGTAGACCTATACTTTAAATTAGTAAGGGAAAGGGATAAGGAAATCCATTAATGTTGAATGTAAATAATTTTTACTTTATATTATAAAATATTTACTTATCGTATAGTATTATAGACAGCTTTCCGCGGAAATTAAAATGAAAAATTATAGGATTAAAGCCAGTTTTGTTAGTCCAAAGTGGCCGAATAACAAAACTTGCTCCTATCAACATTCCCATCAATATGGGGCATAATTAAGTATAAAACATCTATAGCGGTCAGACTGTTTTTAAGCAGCTTTTTAGCCGCTTTTCTTTTTTACAACTGATTTTCTTGACTCCTGTAAAAGCTGGAAGGCTGAAACTTCTTGTGAACATTCCCATTAATATGGAGCATAATTAAGTATGTGAATATTCCCATTAATAAGAAGCATAATAAGTATAAGACATCAAAAGCTGTCAGATTGCTTTTAAGCAGCTTATTAGCTGCTTTTCCTTTAAAATTTTCCAAATACCTTTTTTTTGAAAGTTTCGTGATTTTCAGTTTATGCATATTCTCTCTCTTTCTTTTCTTTGTTATGATAACAGTTAATCTGCTCTATAACTCACTTTGTCTGTTTGTCATTTAATAATATATTTTGTGATTCGCTACTTATGGATGTTGTCATCCTTGTTATTTTACTATTTCTGAAAAATTGACTGTTATCCGATGCTATACATTATTTTTTAATGAGAACCGGTTCTAATCCTGAGGATATTTAGCCATACTGGAAAGAAATGTTTACTGTTATAAAACTACAAGGAATTTCCATATAGTCAATTTATAAAATCTTTTGTATTGATTATAGAGTTACTACGCACTCAATTTTATACCTTAGAGTAACAAGAATCTTCTTGTCACATTAAAAACTAGAGTTGGCTCGATATAATTATCTCCCTATTGGCTAGTTTTCTATATGCTTATCTATTTCTCAATAAATCTATTTTCCTCACCCGGCATTACTATCTAAAAGAAAGTAAATATTTAATAATCTAAATGATTTTAAAAAGATTTTTTAAATTATATTTTTTTCTTTACATTACCATCACCAAAGGGTTAATGATGATGATTACAATTTTAGTTTAATATTTGAACACACAAAGTGTCGCCACAATCGAATTCTTTTAAAACAGAGTTTTCTTAAATCTATTATATTATAAATCTAAATTTTCTTTTTTATGATTAGAAATTAAATACATTGATAAAAGGTAAATAGCAACATGAAATTAAAAAAAGGAATTTATTTTTAATAAAGTAAAATAATGGGTCTTATCTTTCTGGGCAATGAGAGTTTATTATGGATTATTGGAGCACTATGAGTTTTAAACAAATATTCCTTGGAAAACTTGAGCTCGTTTATAGACATTTATTTCCTATATAGATCTGACATGGATCTTGAAGCAATTAAGCAGGCCGTTTTGTACATGTTAAAAATTGGAAGATTTCATTAAATAAAAGTTATCGCAAATATACTTAGTAAATGTTAAACAGTTAGGAAGTTGAATCGATTTTTATAGAAGCAGAAATATAATCTATGATTATGGTTTGGACCCTCTAAAACTGTTATCTACCCTTCCACTTTCCCCTCTCTTGGTGAAGATATCTTCAACGCCGATACGATTTTTGAAATATAAGATTCCACTTTTGTCTCTCTTGTTGAAGATATCTTAACCAAGAGAGGCAAAAGTGGAATCTTAAATTTCAAAAATCGTATCGGCGTTGAAGATATCTTCACCAAGAGAAGGGAAAGTAGAATCTTACATTTCAAAAATCGTATCGGTGTTGAAGATATCTTCACCAAGAGAGGGGAAAGTGGAAGGGTAGATTACAGTTTTAGAGGGTCCAAACCATAATCATAGATTATATTTCTGCTTCTATAAAAATGGATTCAACTCCCTAACTGTTAAACATTACACCTATGTTTTACTATTTCAGAAAATACTCATATATGTATTTGTAAATTAAAGAATAAAAGTTGTTGAACTTGAAAATTTTCAAAATGCTTAAATGAAATATTGTTATATTAGACAAAGAAAGAAATGACAAACCCAGCCCCTAGCTTCTTGGGACTCTTTAACAAATAAGTATTGGAAGGTATGTATTTCATAACGGGAACTGGAGGGAGGGGGGGGGGGCCTAAAATGGCCTAAAACCTGACAAGGAAAGTCACTAATTCTTCCTGAAACCTTCAATGTGAACAACCTTTATTTCTTATTGTAAATATTTTATTGCTGTAACCAATTTCTGACCACGAGAGTAAAAAAGGTACAACTAACAATAAATATTTAGCGTTAACATACAAAATGCTTAAAGATTAAAATTAGCAAAATTAAGAATTCTATTTATAATAAAAAGAATACAAAATTTTGATTTTCATCTAATTTGATTAAGCATGGTGTTGTTGTTGAGTCAGTCCTTGCCACTTATATGCCAGGTAGTCGTCATAAATCATTGAAATTGTATCTCGACTAAATATGTCAGGTTTCTACAAATATGTTTTGATATTAATCGCCCAAACTTTTCTGTTGCTGTTTTGGGAAACAACCCAAAAAAATATATTTCTTCATGTGAACGGCAATGTTGATGCAAATTTTGAGTGTAAACATAAATATAAATATTTACGACGCTCACTATTTCACTGAGCGTCCAGTTTTAGGAGTAAGGCAAAGAATTATGGGTACTTGCTTACATTTGGTAGACTGGAGCACCGAAAACCCCACCCCCCGCTTAGTTTTGACAAAAATCAAAAATAAGGGGGGGGGGGGGTAGTTTTTTAATGTCTGGAAAACGGCAAGGAGGAAAAGTGCTCAGCAAGGCAAAGACTTAACCCCCCCCTTAATTTTGAAGAAAATCAAAAATAAGGGGGGGGGGGGGTAGTTTTTTCACTGTACACACGCCAGAAAGTTGAGTGAGGTAAATCAAGAAAATCCAGTATACCAGAGGGGAAACCTTATTACAGGGATATTCATGTTTTGGGGCATAATTTCCTTATTTATTGACTTTGGCCAGTAAAAGGTTTTAATTTTACAGTGAAAAAACTACCCCCCCCCCTTATTTTTGATTTTCTTCAAAATTAAGGGGGGGGGTTAAAAACTACCCCCCCCTTATTTTTGATTTTTGTCAAAACTAAGCGGGGGGTTAAAAAACTACCCCCCCCCTTATTTGTGATTTTTGTCAAAACTAAGCGGGGGGGGGGGGGGGGGTTTCGGTGCTCCGGTCTTCACATGTAAGCAAGCACCGAATTATGCATATGGAAGAGGTTTTGGAACGGAAAAATAGTAATATAGTAGTTACTTAAACACCATCTAAATATATAAAAGTTGGCAGTTTTCCTTAAAGTGCCTAGTCGAGCACAAGTCACCCTCTATTATTTTAATTAACCCTATTCTAAGGAACCTCCATACAATCACTATTCCTGGGGGCAGGGGACATTAAATACCTCCCCATTCCTATCTTAGAAACTATAAGAGATATTAAAACACACTCAAAGACAAAGTACCAGTTCAAGCAGGGTTAAGTCGACTAAATGCTCAGTGGCTACTATTAGAACTATTTCATACATCTATATCTATTAACAGCCAAGAGAATCAGAGAATGAACCATTTATAATTATAGAGTAGCTTCTCTCATGATCATGTTGATAATAATTGCCTCACAGTGCCAACAATTTTAGTGGTCTAGGTGTGTTTTAAACAGAATTGAAATCATAAAACTCCATATTAGACTATTAAGGGAGAATCCAGTAAAATGACCATTGTAGAATTGTAGATTTCCAAGACAAAGCATCAACCCCCTTTCCCAATTTCCCATTATATAAAGTAGTAATATTTTTTTTGTCTGAAGCTTAAGATTTCAATAACCATGGAACTGATTGGGTTCTGTATTTCAGGTAAGCATCACATAGATCCTGTGATGATTTTAGGATATTTTTATTTTTTGATTTAAGATTGTGGGGTGGGTTTAAGCTAGTTTTTCTAATTATAAAATAGTACAGGTGTAAGTCTGTAATTAAATATCTCTTACAACTGGAGAGATAATACCTTTTTTTAATTCAAAAACTTTTAGGTTGTGTCGTTGACGTAACTCAATTTTGAATGCAATGCGTAAATTAAGAAATACTTTAAACAACTCTGACCAATCTATTTATTGGGTGCCCTATTATCGGTTTGAGGGATTTTTCCCGACTATTTAACATAACAGACGAATACAACATTGCATGCTAATTTAATGTTGACCTAAAACAGTAAAAATATGTATAAACGAAGGTTTTCTTTATGTCGATTTTGGCATATAATGTAACTTTTTGAATAAGACAAGCGTATATTGAAGCTTATTATAGGTTAGGTTGAGATAAATTAAGATTAAAGCATAAGTTCAACGTATGGATAGTGCCCTGTAGGGTTAAAACTCCTCACACGAGCTCAATTTTTTTTTTATCTAAAAAAATCTAAACTATGGGAGGGATAGTTCGGTATTTTTTAATATCAGTTTAAGATATTTTTCTTATTAGTCTTTGGATTCAAACAAACAATAAACTGTTTTTATTAATAAACTGTTTTTATGGGGTACATTTGCAAAACTGATGTCTGTTTACTTCTGTCATTCATGTTCAACTGTCAAACAAGAATCATAATATACAAAGTCAAAATGATGTTAAATTATTTAAAATTGTGCTTATATGTTGGGTTCTAATGTTACTGGAGACATTTAAATGGTACCAAAAGCTGTTATGTCTGGCACGTGAAATAGAAATAAAAGCAGAAATAATTATTGGCCTTTAAAATTTTCCTTCCACACTAAGACATTTAGACTAAGAACGTGCAATCAAAAGGTCTGTTGTGTAACCAATATAAGATTTACTGCAAAAATCTGGCTTATTTAATTTATCTGGTAAATAAAAAATTTAAATTGTATAAGGGGTTTTAAAATTGTAGAGACTAGAATAACAAGTAAATAATACTACAGTTTGTACTGTAGACTTTCAGAGTACCTCAGGGTTATAGGGACAATAAAAAAATAATGTTGACCCACAACTTAATGTACGAATTTCTGATTTTAGTAGTTTAAAATAATTGGGTGACTAAGATTGGAAGAAGGAAATATAACACAAAATAAAATTCATCCATAATATTGCCTTCCAATGATTATATATTGATATTACCTCTAAGGGCGATGCTACTATCCAAGTCCTAACTGTACATGCTAATGAGTTGTTAATGTTAAAGGGCTAAGGCATGCCCCCTACTATTGCTGACGTGGCGTGTTACCATTTTAACGTCTCTAGCATGACGTGATGTGGTTCAGACTCGAACTGAACACCTTGCCAACAGCACAGAAAGCCGACAAACATGTTGATAATAACGTTATTGCCGTGTTTATTTGATAAAAAATATTTTTTTTTATTGAACTATTTTCCCTGACATACCTGGGCTGTAAAGTATCTAGACATGTAATTAAAATTCTTTTGTCCTTGTATTACATTTTAAAATCTTTCATTGAAGTAAATTCTAAACAAGCAAAACCACATCTGACAAATAAGAAGGTGAGGGAGCCATTAAAAGACCCTTGATGATTTTTTCCCAGGGGTCTAAAAAATACATGATTTTCAATATTTGAAATGGACGTACGGACTGTTTGACCAACTTTAATTGTAGAAAGTTTATGAAAACGACCATTTTAAAGCAAATTCAATAATCATTATATGTTTTGATTTTTAAATAATGCATCGTAAACGATTAGGTAGGTTAGTTTTAAATACAGTTTAATATAAATGACAATATGTCTGTATTAAGATTATAATATTCTAAATAATTCTAGAACCTATTAACAGCTAATTATGTTGTTTATTTAGGCTCCTTGCTTAAGTTTTGTTTATCTGTAATGTAAAAATAGTGCTGCTACTCTTTAATTGTAAATGTTAGTTTTTTTAGACTGTCTGATTAGTTTAACTTCATATTTATGATTTTAGTGTTTCACTAATTTTAGATGTTACCATCCTTTATTTCACTCTTTCTGAAATATTTATTATCTTGGCATTAAATTGAAGTCGGAATGTGCTTTTTCAAAGATAATATCCTTTAATTTACAATTACATAACTGCACCATCATAAAACAAGAATTGAAAATCCACAACAGCGAAGCTCAACATATTAGATAAATGAAGATAAGTGATTAGAGAGTCACAAGGTGTTCCTAATCTTCCAAGGAATTTATATTTTAAGGATATGAATATATTTTTCATATAAAAATCAAAATGATTAAAATGGATTCGTCGACTTTCTGTTTATGTATACTACAAAGTAACATTGTTTTTATTCTAATTAAACTACATTATTTCATTGTTATAGGAATCTTCATGTAAGTTGTATTTACAATATGAGCTTTCCGTTACTGACGGACACACTAAGTTTAAAAAAGCCTCAAATTAAGAATTACAAGGTATAATAAAAAGGTATGAAAATTCATAGCATAACTTTTTTCAAGCATTTTCATGTTACCTAGAATTTATTAGACACATTCTTCAATAAAAAGTAAGTTCAAATTTTGAGAAGGAAAAAGTTAAACGTTTGTGTATCTTATATTCAGCGAGAATAACTTCAAAAACGAGTTTTTTTTTGTAGTGACTATGAAAAGTAACGTTATGTGCTAAACTAGATAGAATTTGGAGTCTGTTCAGCTTATTTTACCTTTATGTGTCTGTACTATAAGACCTCACTAACTGCTGGACCGATATGGTTCTCCTTAACACTAAAGCTACTTAATTAAGCAAACTTTGCTCTAATTAGCTTGACTTAAAAATCAAATTTACATGTTTTCTAAGAGAGATGCAAAAAAATTGATAATTTCAATTTCAAATCTGATATAATTAGAGCGAAATATATCAAAATCAGAAATTGCAATGTAGAAAAAATATCACTTTCCTTTTTACATTGTTTGACCAATTTTGTCCCAACCCACAGCCCCCCCCCCCCTCAAAAAAAGAAGTAATGCTTATCTGGATAAAAAGTGGCAATCTTTGCCTATTTTTTGGTGGGGGGGGGGGGGGGACCTATCAATTTCTTATGCGGGCGAGGCTGCTGTCCAAGACACTCTAACGTCAGGTCCATCAACCAAGGGAAACTAAAAGGAGCCAAATCTCTCCTTTCCCGTCCAGACACGCGGGGTATTAGCTCAAGTAACACCCGACAGACGGCGTTGCTACAAAAGACCTACTCTACAAAAGACCTACCCCTACAAAAGACCTACTCGTCGGTTCTACAAAAGACCAACGCCTACAAAAGACCTATTCTACAAAAGACCAACGCCTACAAAAGACCTACTCTACAAAAAATCGTAATGCTAGAAGGTCATGGCCGCAGAGCTCGGCCCCCTGGCCTGCCTAACTGTGGGCGCTCGGCCCCCTTGCCTATAACCTAACCTAACCAAACTTATATGTAATAATGTATGAATGTTTATCGTAAATTAACTTAATTATACTTTAGAATTTCGTTGATTTACAAAAAGTGGTTGGTAGATTTTTTTTTAAATTTTAATATTTTTTTTTACAATATTTAGGTAAGGTTAGGTTAGGTTATAGGCAAGGGGGCCGAGCGCCTGCGGCTAGGCAGGCCAGGGGGCCGAGCGCTGCAGCCATGTATTGATTATGTATTACTTTATTAATAAATTTGATGTTTATATAACAATATACAGGGTGCGGCACATAAATCCGGACTTTTTCTAATTTTTAAACAAATGAACATAAAATCGTCAATTGTAAAGATTTTATTGAATTTTAAAAACTGAGAGGCAGAATAGGTATTTGACTATTAGATTATTCAAAAAAATGGCCACCAGTCTCATTCGCCACCTCTACCCGACTCCTCAACCGCGAGCAGGCCCAGGTCAAAATGTACCTGTCCAAGCTGGCGAAGTTCTCCTTGATAGTGGCAATGAGGGAGGTCCTTGTGATATGGGCACGTCTATTGGTGCATGCTCCAAAGTAGCTTTAGGCTCAAAAGTCCATTGAATTAAAATCAGGCTGCTGGGAGGCCACATTTCCTTAGAAACATGAGTAACCCCAGGGTCCAAATTAACACAACTTTCAAGCTACCCTTAGACACGGAGGCTCTCATTTGGACCACAGTTGATCTATAACAACGTTTTTTACCTTTTTGGAAATGGCATGACGATTCAGTTAGGGTTATTAGTGCAATTTATAGTCTAAAATGAGTTTTAAAGTTCTATATGGGTCCCTGTATTCGAGAACCGAGAAACATTTACAATTTTTCACGATTTTTGACGTTTTTGATACCTTAAAATCTGACACGTATCACTTTGCTGGAGTACTACGGCCAAGCCATTTCAGATAGAGAGCTCTAGTCTTTTTTAGTGTCTTACTCATGTATCTAACAGTATCTCCAGCAAGTTTCATATGCATATCTCACCTACAGATAGGCTGAGGTCAGATTTAGTGGGCCCTAGTTGAGAATCAAGATTAAACCACCTGCGCATTTCGAATCTGCCTTGTTGAACATATGTGCAACCAGCTCGTAATACATGTCCATCTTCGTCCAAAGATTTTTTTGTGCTTAAAGGTCATTATCTAAGCTTTTTATAGTGGGGTCAAACGTCCTGATTGGTCAAGTAGTTTTGATGCTATGGCCGTTTTAAAAAAGTCCGGATTTATGTGCCGCACCCTGTATATTCGTAGGTCTTTTGTAGAGTAGGTCTTATGTAGGGGTAGGTATTTTGTAGAGTAGGTCTTATGTAGGGGTAGGTCTTTTGTAGAGTAGACCTTTTGTAGGGGTAGGTCTTTTGTAGAGTAGGTCTTTTGTAGCAACGCCCGACAGACAACCAACTCTTTGATTGCACGACCTTTGTCTGGAAACCCCAACTGTGCATGGTGATGTGTTTCACCTGTTTTAGGCCAAGACATTATCATTACTCTAATTATTAATGTCGTCCAACTGACATAGCAGCAGTAGGAACCATTTTAGATGCTTTACGACGCGGTGTTAAGTACAGATTCGAACATATCATCTCCCCGACGCGACGATGAGGTTGAGCCACGGTTTGGGATTTGGTGGACAGATAAAAGTTCTCATTAGTTATTTGACTTTGTGGGGGTATAGCCAGGGGAATATTCACAAGATATTGCAAAACTCTAACGTATATAAGAGCGGAACTATCATATTTACCCTTAGCATTACGGACGGACAGAAATTTAAAATTGTAGTTTTGCTTTAAATCTGTTTTATATTTCTTAATTGTTAAGCCTAAACAATCATATTCCTAACAAATGTGAATGATGGGGGCAAATCAAATTACATAGAAATTGTCCATAATTTTGATATTTCAGATAGATGGATAAATTTTGATATGCCGTGGCCCACCGTGAAAATATAGAAACGGTTCTTGCATTACGCACTGTGGGCTAAAATTCAAAATGTAAGGGTAAAATTTATTGTAATATTAAAAGATCTAATGGCTTTGTCACAAGCTTTTAGGGGCTTTTCCGCCGATGAACGAGGGTTATTTTCAACAATAAAACTAAAATATTATATAGGTGAACTAAAGAATAAATATTTAAATTTGAAATCCCCCTCACCCCCAAAAAAAACAACAGCTTAAGACTTTTCGTAGATTTCCTGATAAATAGCCATCAATCAGCCAAATAATTTTTTATATATATGCTTTAGCCAGACGGACGTACAGACATACATCGCTTTACTTTGTATTTATTTGATAACAGAATGTGCTGGATAATACAAATTATTGTATAAATATTATAAGGGGCTGCAGTAAAATATACTAAAACCATTCCAAGACTTTGATTAAAAAAGGAAAAGCCTAAAGAACCAAACATGGACTATGAAAAGCTTCCCTAAAATCATAAATCAATCAGTTTAGTAGCTAGCAAGATCTTAACAATCGAAAGACAAATCATGATTAAAATTTGTTTAGATTTATCCAATTGTGTAGTTATGAATGTACTCACTCATACTTCGGCAAAAAGAAGTAAGAAGAATATAAAGAAGAATAAAGAGAGTGTATAAAGAGGGCTAGGAGGAGGTTAAAGGGTGTTTATTAGGGGGGGATAATACACCATATTTTAGGGGGGGGGGAGAAAGGGTTTCTGCAACCGTGAAATTTTGCGTGATGCAAAAATTTGCAAGAATTGTTAAGATTTTGCGGGAATTTATTGTAGGCCTTTAACACTATACAAAAACACAAACATATACATATTTCCATTAGAGGCACCCTAAAATATTTTATTTTTGATATCTAAACAGTGATAATTGTTTTAGAGGCTAACCAAGGGAGGGAGGGAACATTTGACTCTAAATTATACTGGTATCCAATCCAAAGATACAAAATTTTATTCATCGGCTTAAAAACTCTGGCTTTAAAAAATCTTTAGATACATGAGTTCTTTAGTCATCTTATTAAAGTTAAATAATAGAGGGGGCGTGTAACTATGTCTACAGAGCGTGAACCATGTCCTGATTTTGCAAGGGGTCTGTAATTAAAATAAGCCAGGAGCATCGGAAATATTAACACAGCTGAGTCCCTTCAAAAGAATAGAAAGAAATTGGCTAGCAGACGGAAAGGGTATCTACCATTTGGGTTAGGTAATCTTGATTGTAAATCTATACTAATAAATTTATTGTCTTCTTTTCTTGGGAGAATTTACAACACCCATTAATAAAAAAAAATTTGACTTCACATGCTTTGAAAAAATCGGCAAACTTTAGAGGAAAACCAATGGGACAAATTATCTCTTTCACAATGGAAATTAAGTTACAAAAATTTAAATAAAAGTATTTTATTTGATAGCCTCTACCACATAGATAACCGTATATGGTGCTTGTGTAGGAGAGAAGGTATTCGTATCCTTAAAATATAACATGCTGATTAATACTCAGAAAAAAATTTAAGAAAAACTTCTTGAATTCTTTAAAACTACCTAAGAAAATATAAACAAGCTGAATTATTAAGAAATAACATGAAAGGGCTAAGTACGAGTATTTGATAAACTAGCTAAGTTAAGATTCAAAGATCTATGATTTCTTGAATATTGCTAAGTTTTTAGGGAAATCTTTCTACTCAATATTTTCTTGGATAATACTGAAATTATAGAATCACAAAAAAGCTTGAAATAAGCAGCCAAGGAGTAGCTAGTCAGACAGCCTATACTGTTTTAGGCTGTAGGGGCTATGGTTGAACATCACTTTAACCAGATGTAACTATAGTTTAACTTAGCTTTCTTAAAAATAAAAAATGACTCAACCTAACCTAACCAAACATTAATAATATACAATTTCAATTAAACTTTGAAAATGACAAATAATCTTCTATTTTTTACAGTGTAGCGTTTAATGTTGTATGTGCTTATATTGCTAATGCTCAATAAATTTTGATGATTTATGAATGAATTTATGAAGATTTAAGGCATTTTTAAAACCAAGGCTTTTCTATAATTAGGGTAGGTCCGTCCGTACGTCCGTCCGTAGCAGAAAGCTCTTATTGTTAATATAAGCATGTTAAAATTGTCATTTCAATTTAACCTCAGCATGGTGATTCCTATAGTAGTTAGGTACGAATGAGAAATCGTAGCAACTCTATAATCGTTACCAGAATGGCCGCACGTTCATTTAAAACATGTTGATGTTTTACCTTTTTTTAAAATAACAGTTTTTATGTGAAATAATTATCCTCTTTATCTGATTTTTTGAATACTGATTTCTATTACAACAAAACACAATGTTAAATGCGAAGCATCTCTATAATGTCCTAATAATGTAAGTATGTCTTTAAACATTTCCTTTATTTAAGCAGTTTTGCAACAAATCTAATTACAATTTTGTTAGACTTTTACATTATATTCTGCTTTATTCAGTTCTGACAGCCTACAACAAGTAATAATGTTCGTTTGTTCTAACGTTTCAAAGCTTTGACTTTATGGATGTAGTCATCCTTGTTTTCATTGTATATATAAGTACTTTTTTATTTAATTGAAATATAGGTTAGATCTTAAAAATTCGATAAGAAATTAGTAAAATGGCAGAGTAAAAAATATATATTTTCTATACTTTTTTTTTGTGAATTGTTGATATTTCATAATTTGTAATTTAAAATGCATCCGCTATATCTATAAAATCTTTAAAACCCAATAAACAATTAAACTATCAATTATAATATTAAGAAGCAGCTTGTAGTGTAAAAAACTAGCGGCTTCGCCCCTAGACTCTAGGGGTTTTGCCCCAAGAGGTAATTAATGGAAAAAAAATTAAGTATCCGTTGAGAAGCCCCCACCCCACCACTAATTTTAAATAATAGAAAAAAAATTGGGTCGGGATTTTTTCATTTTTAGGGGGGTTGGGGGTGTCCCACCCCCCTAGAAAATAGCTTAAAACCACCACAGGACCAATAGGTATATACCCTGAAGAGTGGAATCCGATCGGTTCAGTGGTTACCGAGATCTTAAGGGACAGACGGACAGACAGACGGACAGACAGACGGGCAGACAAACAGACAGACGGACAGACAAACAGACATCGTTCTACTTTGTATTATAGATGAAGTGATACAATACAAATGACCACTGATAGGCAAGTATATATTTTATTATTGGTCAATTAAAATTGGTAGTTTGTATTATATGACGTCATCTTTTTATTAGGCACTATAAGCTGCTTTTAAAATTAATGGATTTCTACAGAAATTGGATAAAAATCTTCAAAAAAGAAAATAGTTTATTTTAACATTATACTATTTTAAAATTTTCATTCCTAATTGGTCCTCGTCCATGGAATCCAAGCCTGAAAAATAAAGTCTGATGTTTAAATATCAAAAACAACCATAATGTCAATAAATAGCGAAGCACGATATTTTTTTTGAAATATGAAATAACCCAGGATTTATTGACGATGGATACTGTGTTGGTCAAAATGTCAAGAAGTACGCTTCTAGCCCTATTATATGAAGTTGAAATGTATATTCGTCCACCCAAATCTAGATTGTTAACCACTGAACTGATTTATTCTAATTTTAGCAAAGCTTCATATTTTGTAAGCAAGGCCTTGAGAGGATTTTAGACCACTATAAATTAAAATCCTGTCTATTAGCTTTATTTTTATACAAGAATTAAAGTGGCCTTGTTTAAGTTAATTATAAAAGGGTAGCTTGGGTATCAATAATCCAAAAATCGGATCGCATACAAAAATTGTTAATAAAAAAGTTAAAAAAAGAACATGTTTAAAATGGACGTACGGACATTCTGGTAACGATTATAGAGTTGTTGCGCTTTCTGAATCGTTCCTAGGAATCATCACGTAAAGTTTGAAATCGATAGGACACGAAAAAAGCTATCCGTTACGGACGGGTGGACGGACTGACCTACCGTAAATATAGAAAAGCTTCGCTTAAAAAAATGTTTTGTAATTGTAAACATACTAATAATGATAAATAATTGGTATAATAAGATGGTTAGAAGAAACCCAAAACTAATAGAAAATTTGAAAATCATTATTTTGTAATTTTCAAAATGTACTTACAGTATGCATTTGTAAACAATACAAGAAAGGAAGAGGACAATTATAAGAGATAAAATTAAACTTGTAAATTTAAAATAAAAATACTTTCTTCCATTGGTAGACAAGGGGGGGTAAAATGATGGTTTTCAAAGGTACGAGGTGGGTAATAAACATTTCAAATTTTTTATTGGGTTCGCTCGATCATTTAATACCTAAATTTTGTTTGCTTAACTAACTCATTTACCTGTCACTTTTTCTCTGTTAAATTTAAAATTTTCTATCAATAATTTATAATTGGTAAGAAATATAAAAATTACTAATATTTTGCAGCTTTAACTGTGGCTGTGCACTTATACTTAAGATCTGTAGTACATCCTTTATAAGACTTTATGAATATATTACAAAAATCTTGTTATGGAAGTGATACTTATTTAGAGAGTGTTGACAACTTCCCTACAAAAAGCTAAAAGCTTGACATTGGAATAAACTTTTCAGAAAATGAGATCTTACTGGACACACACTCACAATAACAGTTCAATGAAAGCGGAGGATTAGAGAAAAGAAGATTTTGAGAAACTATGAGAAGTGTAAGTGAAGAAAAGTGAACAATCATCTTATAAAAAGCTTTTAATAACAGACACAAAGGAACTTATATAAATTTAGCCTCCCTTCTAAAGATTTAATTTTCTATATATGAGGCTTTTCAATGAAAAAACAATAATCCTTTAAATCTTGATTGTCAAAGGGTAGTAGTTTGTACGACTAATTTGTTAATTGATTGTTAAATGTAATATCCAGATGCGGATTCTGTAAAAAATTAGGGTCGATGAATCGCTGCCCACCAAAATTGTTTTGTGAAAAATCCTCCAAAATCAAATAAAAAATGTACAAAGATTAAATAAAATCTTAAGTTAATAACCCTTCTATGATTTTATTTAATTTATGTAGATATTTATGTGATGTTAGAGGATTTTCACAGAAACAATTTTGGTAAGGCAGCGATGCAGCAACCCTATTTTTAAAAAGAATCCACCTCTGTTTAAAATTAACCTTACCTTAGTATGGTAACAAGCCAAAAAGTCAACGCTAGATTGATCAAAACTAGGATTCCCAAGAAACCTAAAATATCAAATTCAAAGTGAATGGGAATATGTTTAATTAAAGGGATCATATTCAAATACTTAAGAATGATCTAGAAAGCTAGCTGACTAGGTAAAAGTCCTTTTTTCTCTCCGTCTGTGTCCCAGTCTTTACTATTAATCATCTTAAAATGTAATTCAGAATTTTAAAAAAAGATGGAGTCATTGACAAATATTTGTATTGCCTTTACCAAGTCCAGCCATGTAATGGGAATAGTAGTCCAATAAGATCCGTAGTTTCCTTGATCTTATTGTTTAACATGCAGATATCGCTCCTTTAGTATGTGGGAAAAGTTTACCTAATATGCAGTAGATGTACACCTTCTTTCTGAAATTCATTTAGAATAATTTAGATATTTGAATTTTAGATTAAGTGTATTATTATGAAAATTACGAAATGTTATAACCATTAAAGAAGTTGCAATTATTGCCCAAATGACTAAGTATTACATTCATATTGACAAATCCTAGCTATACTATAGATTCGCTTCTTTCAGTCAATACAAAATCAAGCAAGAATTTGTATAAGGCTTAAATGAAATTTTTAATTATTCTTTCCTATCACTCAAAAGTTGGCGACATTTCTTCACCAGCGGATTTTCTGTACACACTGCAGATTTGAGTTTAGCCCATTTTCCTGTGTTGGCAGCGCCGCCGTTTGTTGTGACGCCATTTGTCGTTGGCGCATTTTCTGAGTTTATCTCCGTGCTAGGTATTGACACAGCCATACCCATTAATAGTTTGGTTTATTCTTTCTGAGTCTTGCTCATACGAGTGTGTATCTAGTCGTAAGGGTTGTAATAAATCATAAAATAATATGTAAACAACTATCATTAAAGGATTTCTATGTTTTAATTTCACTAATTTATTTATTTCCTACTAGAACTTTCAATAACAACCAATTGAGACAATTATTTTCAAGATCTTCAGTTCAAAAAAAAAATTTTTACTTCTAATATATTAATTTGAATATAATGTATTATCATTAAGAAACAAATAAGAATCGGTGAGTCTAGACTGTGTAAAGACTCTTGATTATAATCTGTATGAAAAAATACTGTCTAGAATGCATATTTGTTGTAAAGTTTATGCTTGAAATATATATAATTTAACTATCAACAGGCTCATTTCATAACTTTTTTTTGTTTGGGCGAAAGGTTCTGGGGGCGTGTTATGCCCATTTTCCCCGATAGCTAAGGTTTCAAACTGCATAATCTAGACTCTGACGCAGGTATGTCCACAGCAATGTCAATAGAGTAGCTGCGCTGTTAAAAAGTTTAAATAACCATGACAACCCTTGCCTTACTAATTAACTAGTCGTTGATAATGTGCTTGTGTGTCTTTGGAGCTTTGACAAATGGATAGATAGATAAACTAATAGAATGACAAGTTTGTTAGTTTGATCGTGTAGACAGAGTTGAGTTTAATGTGTAATGAATTATTCAGCATCAAAGACACTTTTCTCCCTAAAATTAAATGTTCATACATAAATGCAAAAAAATAAACATGATGCGAGGATGGATATTTTTTTAATACTGAAATAAAATGAAAAATGATAGAAAATGGGGACATACATAACATAAGATATTAAGAGTGAGATGAAGGGCTTTTTATGGAGTTGCTACGAATCTAAAAATGCCATACAAACTGGGATTATTTGGTCCAAATATAGTTGAGTCATTTAATAATTCTAGTAACCCGTATGTCTATAATCAGTAAGATTAAAAGAAATAAAAAAAAATTGTCTTTCTCCTTTAAACTTTTAATATAATAAATTGGTTGTTTTCTTTCCGTTCAGTTTTATTTGTCTTAACGATTGATTGAATTTTTAGATCAACTACTGACGATCGACCATCTTATCTGAATAGAGTAGCTACATTGTACAAAAAAATATTTTGGCGGAATTTAAGGATTAAAATTAGCGGATTTTTGTCTACAGTTTTGTATGAACAATTTTGTGCCTGAAGATTTATATCTCTTATCTGCCACAAACACCAAATGTTAAAACAAACAAAAAAAGTTTACACGCACAAAAACTGTCTTCTCATAATTGATTACAAACAGTCTGAAAAAGATATGTGTATGCGATGTACATTATACATAAAACAAGGATGATGTTATCCATATAGCGAAGCAGAGAGGTCAGACAAACGAATATTAACAAAGAATTAGAAATCTGAACAAAAATTCTGTGCAAATATATCCTAAAATTACTAAATGCTGGAAATTAAATATACAAACTTACATTCTAAGACTTAATTATAGATGTGGCTCATAAATAGGCATAATCAAATAAAATATTGCGTTGGAAATAGCTAAAAATCTTCATGTTTAAAATGAACATACGGACTTTCCAATGATTATTAAAGAGTTTCTATTCATGTAACTATTACATGAATCATCTTTGCTAGTTTGAAATCGATAAGACAATTTCAACATGCTAAATTAAAGTTTAAGAGTTATCCGTTACGTACGAACATACGGACTGGCACTGATTATAGAAAAGGATAGCTTGAATACAAGGTATATAGCAAAATGGTTGTAAAAGATTTTTTGTTATTTTTATCAAAATATCTCACTTTTTATCAATTGGTATAAAATAAGCGTAACTCATTACTATTCAGCACAGTAAGAACTTCCATACAAAGGTTAGACAATCAAAGAGTTGGTTGCCTGATAGTTAATTCTTATACATAGTTTTTAAGATCTTCTCTTTGTATGATATCTTTAAATTATTCTTTATAATATTTCTATATACTTTTCTATATTATTTTGTCTCTTTCCTTCTTACATGCCTGTCTTTTTAATGCAAAACTTTTCTTTAACTAGGTTATATATGTGTCCGTCAGTAATAAAAAGATCATTCAGAAATCTTGGTAGATGTATAATGAATTCCATGTAACCTTAGAAATTAAAGTATTTCTTAACATTTTTTTACTGTGATGTTCTTTTTTTATTAAACGGATAGATCTTATCGTCAATTTAGACATGTTAGAATTATCTAGCGATTTAGAACTTTGCATGGAGATTCCTGGAACAGATAGGTACGATTTAGTAAGCGTATCCGCTCAAAATTGTTATCAGAAAGTCCGTACATTCATTTGAAAAATTATGATTTTCTACTTTTTTGAAAACAATTTTTGTATTACATAATTATCCTATTCATCTGGTTTTTGCAATAAAGATTCCTAACACACCAAAGAACACAATTTTAAGCGAGACAGCTTTATAATAGAGTCCTAAAATTTTTAGTATGTCATTAAATAATATACTGTAATTACTCAATTTGTTTATACATTTACATTAATAACATTCTGCATATTAAGTTTTTGCACCCTGCATGTCCATTCCTTTAATCGTCTGATTTCAGAGCTTGGCTTTAAAAGATGTTATGATCCTTGTTCTTTACATAAAGCTATACAAAGCTAACTAATGAAGCTAGAGGCATAATTCTTAAGATACATGGCACAGTGGTGTACAGTAAAAATTGATATAATTTTGAGGTCATAATTACTGGGCCCTCCTCAGTATAATTGTCATATCAAATATTTGATGTTTCTACGAAATTACAAAGATATTACATCAAGAATAGCTGAATAAATACCATTAATCATTATGTCTAGTAGATTAAATTAAGGATAATGATATAAAAAAAATATGATAGAAAAAATATGATAGAAAAAAATATGATAGAATAGGGACTTAAGTTAGATAAAAACAGGGATCTCAAGGGATAAGACAATTGCCGATAAATTGATGTACGTTTGAACATTTAAATTAAAGAACCAACCAATCAAAATTCAATAAAAGTCCCCAAAGTTGTTAAGCAAGCGAATAAGAAAATGTTATAAAACTTTGGGCACTAGAATAATAAACAACCCATTTCCCCTCCCTCCCTGGATAAAAGTCATTAATAAAAGTCTTGTATATATTTGAATATACTATGTATAAATATTCTACTTTTTAAATCTTTTTATACAGTTCCTGAAACACTAGCTGTATTATATAAACTTTAATACAAATTCTTTCTTTTGTCTTTATAGTTAGACTAAGCTTCGACAGGGAGAGGGACATTTCTATTTCAATTTCTTAACAAATTGTGTATTTCGCTTATAGACAATTAGCCCAAAATAATCGTTATGGGTTATAACCAAGGGGTAGTTGTTATATAAGGGTTTATATACTATGGAAATGTTTGAATAGAAATCCTTTGACCGATGTAAAATTTAAATGGTTGAAAACATGTCCGCATTCCTCGATTCAACTGTTGTAGACCCTTTGTACCGCTAAAATATCATTGAATATATTTTAGATATAAGTTTGAAAATGTATCATATTTGAAAATTATAAATCTTTTTTATCTATCTACAATCTACTTCTATCTACATATACTAGCGGTTACACCCCTTGCATCTGGCTGCTCTGTTTTAATTGTGATAGAGAAGGACAGAAAAATAGCCTAAAACATCCCCTGACCTATATGAAGCTTCCCTAACTCAATCGGTTCAGTAGTTATTGAAATCTCAAGCTTCATACAAAACAACCTTACTACTTTATATAATAGGATATCTGTCTTACTTTCATTGTAACTATATTCTGGTTTGCATGGATGTTATCATCCTTGTTATGCTAAGTACGTATGCATATAAAATGTAGAAAAAGCATTTCATAATTACATGTAATTTCTACTATACTTTTTATTACAAATTACACTACAAACACAAACAGCGTTGCTACAAACAAGTAAAATATTAATTGATGTGGCAAATAAGATTTTCTAAGAAAACAGAAAATATCATTTGCTGTGATTTATTGACAACAATCCTTGCGTAAAGCTTAGGAATTAATTGAGTTCCCTGTTTTAGGTAAGCTTAAGTTATGGGATGGTTTTAGGCTATTTTTCTGCCTCCATCTTATCCTTCAGAAAGCAGGGTCCCTAAATGCTAGGAGCGCAGCTGCTAGAAATAAATATAGAAAAATATTTATTAATAAGCTAAAGCTAATGTTCACCAAAATGTGTTGATCCATTTGGTTGTGTTTTCATGGAAGCTTTTCATGTGTCGTTTAGAATTAAAAAATATCCCTGAAAAATAGCTACCAAAACGCAATGCCGTTAAAAGCTAAAATGGTATTCTTGGGTAAAAAAAGCATTTTCTTACTTTATACATTGTATGAACATTGGCATACTAAAAAGCAAGATTTAACCCCAAGATTAAAAGTTAAAGATCTGTGAGACTACTGTAGCCAGGACAACAGGACAAATAAATAATCTACATAACTTTCTTCCCCCCCATAAATATTGATATAGCTAGAGCTTGTATTTTACATAAAAGTATGTTGAGGCAATGCTAATTTATTATCTATTGATATCTATCTTCCCTGACCATTGTAGCATATTATTATTATTACGGTTCACTTCAGGGATATCAAGATAGGACAAGGGAGGGTAATTAATAATACCAAGGACCTGCAAGCTCTTATTTTTTTAGGTTTGGGTGGGGAGTGGGACTCAAAATTTTTTATTTTTTTTTCAAGATTTTTAAAAGGTATAATACTCTTTTTTGGGAGGTGGAGGGGGGGGGGAGAGTAAAATCTAATAATATTTGGGTAAGAGGGTGAGGTATCCCTTATTTCTCCGTTAGACGTCTTTGGTAGCTGATAAATATTTAGGGGAAGTAAGGGTTGTTGATTAAGTTTACTGGCCCCGCCAATATAAATTTCTGATCATCTTATTATAATTACTTATAAATTTCATATAATTTCTTAATGATATGAATTTTTTAGTGTGAGATATTTCTATAAATTTGAGATTTGATCTGAACACGAGATATCTATCAAAAAATAACTACACTTAAAAAAACATGTTTTATTCATATAAATAAATAGCCTTTCTAAAATATTTTGCTTAATTCTGTAAGGTTGAATTGACGTTCTGGCTATCAAAATGTAGAGTAGCTGGGCTTTTAAAAATATGGAAAATCGGATTTAGATTAATATTTTAGCTTTTTGAAAATTCTATTAGAATTTGAAATTCTATTAGATGACAGAATTATGGATATTACTCTACTCTACTTTAAAAACAGGCATTATCACTAATAACAAATAATATGTAACACACAATTTGAAAATTTAGGCAAAACTAATTGTTTATAATAATACTCAAATCTCAAGAAAGTTAGGCAGCTTTCATATTGGGTGGTTTACACAATTAAGTTAATTCTTGACTTTTAGCAGGTTAGTGACTCAAACCACCTTCAAGACCAAGAATCTTTGAATGTATGTCCGTCTGTCTGTCCAACCTTGTTTTCTCGTGCGTCTCTACTATTGATGTTGTTATACTTATACATTGTTTCTATGCTTTTAGAGACCCTTTTTAGGGTTTATTAAATGTCATAAATTAGAAATCGAAAAAAAATTGAAAGTGCTTAATCGACGTACCAAAGTAAATTTTGAACTTTACTATGGCGTAGTTACAGTAAGGCCCTGATTATAGAGTAGTTGTGTTTATATAAAACAGACATTCGGTTTTAATCGTAGCGATACAGCTACAGATACGTTGAGATATATTATCTGAATTCATGTTAAGAGATAGCCATTTCGGGGACATACTCCAATTATAGAAAATCTTGGGTATTAGAAATATTGCGATATTTAGGGAACGTTTTTCATGTTTAGCGCTTAATATTGTAAACTACTAAAGGAAACATATAGAAAGAGAAATAGAGAGTTAAGCGAGCAAGGATATAAACATGAAATAAGGCGTAGCTTAATAAACCAGAAAAAGGACACATAGAATGAAACGTTATAAGGTTTTTATTATTGAAGAAACAAAAAAATATTAAGTTTAAATTGTTTAATTTTTATTAAATTGCAATTCAAGACTTTGTCAAGTTGTTCAGCGTGTAAAAGTGTGCCTTATCGTCGTAGAAATTAAAATTTAAATGCAATCAAGGAATATCTTTTGTAAATCTAAACATTTTACTTAATTGTTTGGGGAATCATTATGATTTAAATCGTAATGATTATTGTTACATAACTAAACAAACGATTTTTTCATAACGGACGCGCACTACATGTAGAAAAGTAAAGTCTGAGAGAGAGAGAGAGAGAGAGAGAGAGAGAGAGAGAGAGAGAGAATATAAGCTTTCCTTTTATTATGTTTATCTTATGTTATACAGTATTGTCCCTTATACATCTATATCAGGCGTAAAGGAAAGGAACTATGCACTAAAGTGTTTCAAAGCAACTCTTTACGTAAGGTATGACAGTAGGTCCGTTAATACCTTTCCGCACGCCACTCTGGTCTAAAGCTGTTCTATTATCTTATTATTAGCGGCTACGCCCCCCTAGAAGCCTCTAGGGGCACTTGAGGAGGGGGGAGTCGAATTTGATAACTCAATTTCTTATTTTATATTTTTTAAAAGAAAGTAAAAAAATTTTTTTTTTTTTTTTTTGGGGGGGGGGGGTATTTTTCATTTTTTGGGGAAGTTGGGGGTGTCCCACGCCCCAAGAAAATAGTTATAAACCTTCCCGGGACCTATGAGAAGCTACCCTGTTAAGGAGAGCCCGATCGGTTCAGCGGTTGGCAAGATCCTTCGGTACAAACAAACACACAGACACACACACAAACATCCTGTTACTTTAGTATAAGGATTTGAGATATACCATATTATATGCACTCCTCTTGTGTACGTCTATGCTTAGGTCCAACCTGATTAGAATGTAAAGTAATGAATACCATTTGTTGTACCTTTAATTCCACATATTTTTAAAAGCGATGCTATCCTTTCATCAGGGTCTGTCCGACCGTCCGTCCGTAAGTAATGGTTAGCTCTTTTTGTTAATTTAAACATACAGGGTGTTTCAAGAGAAATGCGTTTTTCAAAAACTTAATTAGGCATAAAAAATTTAAAAATTATATAAAATGCAGAAAAACGTTGTGCATACGTTATTGGAAATATACGTGCCATTTTTGTGCTATTTGTAGTTTAGGAGCTTCGTTGAAAAGTGTGAAAAGGGTTGAAAAGTTTTAAGTAAGTTGGAACATTTTACCACGTAGCTCCTAAACTATACGTAACACAGGAATGGTTCTTATATGTCCAAAAGCTAGAGCTTATGACAATTCTAACGGTATGCATAACATTTTTCTACTATTAATACAAGCCGCGCAGTTTGAATTTTAAAAATAAGCGCATTTTTCCACAACCTTTACTTCTGTAAATCTGCAAAAATAAGGCCTTTGGAAAAACCGGCTTTTAACCCCTTACAGTCGGGCCCCTTGCCAGCTGCCAGCCGCCGCAGTCGGCGGTCGGCGGGAAAACGGCGGCGGATCTTTATAAAATTTTAATACGTTATGTAGACATGTAAGAAAAGCTTAAGTTTAAAATTTGAAGTCGCTAAGTCAAAAATTGCGGCCACAGGAGCCATTTAAAGATTTCTGGAGTCCTGGAGGACCAGGACCTGCAGGATCATACCTGGAACCTGAAATTGACTTGAACACCTGTATTTAATATAAGGATGTACTACTAGAGGATATTTTAGTATTTTGGTAAGATAAAATGCTTTTTTTAAGTCAAAAAAATATTTTTGCTCTTTACCTGGATGACCCTGCCAGGTTTGCTGGCATCCTGTGCCCGCCATGATGGAGATATTCAAAAAATTCCAACTCTCGGTTGTGTGTCATACCCAAACTTAAAAAGTCACGCAGTTTGGGCTCTTTATCTTTCACACACAGAAAATGAGATAGAAAAAACCGGATGGAGGGGCGTTCAACGCCCCCCCCCCCGACCGTTAAGGGTTAAGGCATAATTTGTTGAAATATTCATTTTTAAACAATAAAACAACAAGAGATTATCCTATTAATCTGATTTTTGCAATAATGACTCCTAAGACAACAAGGTTCAACAAGCGAGGCACCTCTATAATTACATCCTATAAATGAAAGTATGTCCTCTTATGGTATCCTGTATTTACGCAATTTAGCAATATATTTATGTAAACTTTGTTTAAACTTACAAATTAATGATCTACTTGATAAGTTCTGACACATTACAAGAGTTATTGTTTGTTTGTCATCAGTTCTGTAAATTACTGCTGGAGTACAAAAGCTACCGTTTTTTTAATTTTTCTTATGAATACTTTATATTTCTTGAACTTGGGCAATATGGCAGAAACTATAGGACACCAAACTATTAACTGTGCAAGAAGGGCCGCCCAAATATTCAAATTTATACATTAAAGGTGTGCCTATAAAGCCACAGTGATAGCGCTGGTTGCATGACTTCTAAAATGCGCACACAAAATAATAGAAATAGTCAGACAAAATATTTTCAAAGGGAAAAAAATAATAAGGGGGAAAAATAAAAATAATGAAGCAATGTTATTTTTAAAACAGTTTCTTAATAAGTTTTGCTTTGTAGAGGCATTTTTAAATCAGTACAAGAGTCACTATTATTCTTAAAGTTGTGCCACTAACCTCTAGGGACTTAATTATTAAGTAAATGGGTCCATTGCCATTAGCTTTCAACTACCCTAAATCTAACAGTCCATGAAAAGCACAGAAAATAACCATGGAATTTCACATATCATTGGCTACAAACAAAAAAGTTTCTAAGGTTTTTATTTTTATTTCTGCAGCCAATATTTTTTTTTATTTAAATATTTCCAATAATATCTAATTTGCAATTTTGGTGGTTTTAAGGGAGCAACTTAGCCCTATCCATGATTGCATAATTACCCAAAACAGATCTTAATTAAAACTTTACAGTCTATGAGGAGAGCTAGAGGAGGGCCGCTAACCCTTTATTACAACAAAAACAGGAGAAAAATGTACTACGCAGTCTTAACATAAATATGTATAATGTTGGCCGAACAAGGCCGAAAACTTCCATTAGAAGCGTAGACATAAAAATAGAAGCAAAAATATAAATTGTATAAATAGAGCGAAGGATAGATTTAAATACCAGTATAAATTAGATTACATTGTCACCTCCTTTCCTGATTAACTCATAGATGATTGCATTTACATTATTCTGCAAATAAAATGTTCCTCCTTGTTTTAGCAACACAGCTATTACAACTAGAATTTTGTCAAATATTGTCAACCAGAGTTTGTAGTTTTCAGTTTAAACATCAATAAACAATTTGGATCAAGACAGTTATGCGAAAGAAGCTCTTTGGACAAGGGTTTATTTATTGAAAGATAGTTTAAACCAACCAATCAAGACTATAAAGGTATCTAATGTTTGAAATATAATGTGCGATAAAAATTATTTATGAACTTTTGATTTTCTATGTAATATACACTGTACAAACCAATGTCCAATTCTCATAGTATTGTCTAAAAGACTTTTTTCTTATTCCCGAGTTGATTTCATAATTTTTGTGACTAAAGAGAGTCATAGTTCATTACATTTCATGGGTAACATTAAAAGTAAACTCTTTGCGCTGTTCTTTTATAAATTTAAACAAAAAAGGGTGCATGTAAAATTCAAATTAGAACGATGTCTGACTGTCTGGAGCTTAAAATTTAGGTATACTTTTTTTTGATTGGGTTCTGCTTTTTAGGGAATAGCTTGGTTTTAAATTAACAAAACTCCCCCACCCCCCACACCCACAAAAATAAAATAAAATTGCTTGTGTTTTTAATTAAAGCTATGTTTAGAACTTGCAGCCGAAGTCGTGTGTAACCGTCTTATTAATCAATAAAGCTTCAGCTACCTGTTGCCTTCTAATTTGAATCTTTATATTCCCATAGCTTCAGCCGCTAACATAGCAGCTTTAAGTAAATTTTAGCTTTTTGCAGACGCCTATATATAAACAGAACTTTTTCCAGTTGCATGACAGCAATATTTCTTTATAGCCTCCAGTAGTTATTTAGACAATTAATAGTGTAAAACAAAATAAATTTTATAAATATTTTTAGGAAACAGATTTCATAAAAATAAAATAAAAAGTCATATTTTGTAAGTGTACTTTTGCTAACTCATAAACAATGTGACAGTTTAACTTTTTATCATTCAAATATTATGCATTCACACATGGATTAATTTTAATTGGATTCAGTCTCCATTTTCTATTATTGATAAGCCTTATATTTTATAATTGATTGAAGACGTAAGAACAGAAGTAAAGAAAATCAAAACGTTTAGTTATAAACTTGTAATAGAAATTTGTCGCATCGTATTACAGACAACTTTCCGCGGATATTAAAGTGAAAAAATTGTAAGATTAAAACCAGTTTTGTTAGCCCCGATTGGCCAATTATTATCTTAATATGCGTGGAAAAGTGTCTGTATTAGGATGGTTTACATGATTTTTCAGTATGGCTGAGAACCTGTTCTAATCCAGCTGAAATTAAATGATTTTGAAGCCATATATTGAATAAAGCGTTATTTAGATTAACAAACCTGATAAATACCCTAAAGTTATTTTAAAGGAACTATGCAAGAAATACACTGATCTAACTGCTGAAAGACTGCCACAAGTAGATCCAATACCTCAAATTTGAAGCCTTTAGCTTTTATAACAAAATAGTTGTTGGCATTTTAAAATGACATTCTATGTACAATGAAAATTTTAAACGATTTTCATTGCTTATGTTAAAAACTTTAAAATTTTAAAAACTTTAAACCCGTTTTTATAGTTAAAATCATTAAAAAAAATAAGTTTAACTTACATTGTACCGAGATTATTGTAGTATTTCCAGTCATTTAGAAGGCTAAATCAATCCAACAACCAATCACAGGTGAGCTTATTTTAGTTTCATTTGTTTCGGCTATAATTTATGCTTACAAACGTAAATTAAACTGAATTTTTTTCAGACAATTTTACTATCAAAAGTGGTATATTTATTGTAAAAAAGTAATCAGTTACCGGCAACCTAGGCGACGTAACTTAATATAGTAATTTATTTTATAAGCAATTGAAATGTTTCAAAATTTTCATTTTAGATAAAATGTAATTTTGAAATGCTTAGAACTTTTTTCTTATTGAAGCTGAAGGCTTCAAATTTGGGATATTAGGTCTACTTGTGGCATTCTTTCAGCAGTTAACGCGTTGTGTTACTTGCAGTGTTCCTTTAAGATAGAATTAAATATAAACAAATTACAACATCTATAAAATCAAAACTAACACGAGTAGGTTTAATTAGCTGTGGCAAAATGTTGCTTGGAGCTGTGGGGTATCGATACCCGTACATCTAGCTAGCGCTCTATCATCCTAGCTACAAGTATATTAATTTAAACAATGATTGTAAATGTTATATTCATGTAATTTAGATCCATAGTATTGCCATCTCTATTTCATCAATAGTTAAATGACATATCATTGCTTAATTTTCATGCTACTCTTCATCTTATTTTGTCCGCTCGTTCAACACTTATCTTTAATGACTATAGAAGAACATTAGAGTTTAGCTTTATATGCTCTTAACATCTTAATCCAACAGTTTAACTCAACCCCCTCCTCATCCTTATTTCCAATATCAAAAGTGTCATTAGCCCATGCAGAAAGCCTAAATCTGCAGGGTTTTCCAAACCATCTTTTTAATCTTACCTAACTTAGAATATGCATTATTTGGGGTTCATCTTTATTAAGATATTAAATTGGCGTTTGGTAAACTATACTCTGCTAAATATTTTGTATGTATAGGTTTCGCTCTATGATGAAATTGTATCTTGTTGTTTACTTCTCGTAACTCATATCATGTCCTAAGTTCTCGCTATTTCCGCCAATTTTCAACGCAGGATTTCAGTTCCTGGATTTGCTTACACAAAAGTTTTTGATTTTGAATACCTTGTTCAAGCTACTTTATGACACATTTGGATATATTTTTTTTTACTTGAATCATGTATAAATGTTGCTTTTTTCGTCTTATGGCGTGGTAGGATTCTTCTTTCTGTCTATTTAAAAATGAATTTGGGGGGGTTCTCAAGGAAAAAAGTTTAAAACCTTTGTATGGCCAGGAGGTACATTCTGATTTGCACAGCGCAATCAGTCCAGATGATAGCAAGATCTTGAGATACATTATGACTGAAAGACAGACATTCTTCTTTTCATCATCCACATATAAAGGTAACAGGATGTTTTGTGGTGTGTTTGTTTAACGAAGAATCTCGCTAATCGCTGAACTGATATATCTTTACTTTACAGTAAAGCTTTCCGTTTATCCAGGAAAGGTTTATAACTGTTTTGGGAGAGGGAATCACCACACACCCAGGTTGAGGTTTGACCCCCCCCCCCCTTTATATAAGTACCCCTAGAGACCTTAGGCCGCTAGTAGATAATAATTTGTTGTGTAACATGGGACTAAAATTCCTAGGTTTAAATCTTTGATCTGAAATGTTACCAATGATATTTTGCATAGCAGTATACAGAATATGAGTCAGCTATATACAAAAAGAGATTGTTTAGAGTAATACTTGAATCATGCAAGTTGGTTAGTGGTTATTGTTTAATGTTTATTTTCTTCAATATTATTTTAGTGTAATCTACAAATTTGTTATATCCATATTGTAACATATTCCACATACAGAAAAACAGATAAACTATGATTGTAATTAACAAAAGCACAAAAAACGTATATTTGTTGGTTGAAGAAATACTGCTTTAAAGATACCCAGTCTTTCACGCAGACAGATACACTGAAGAACGACGGTAAGTTTTATAACTTTTAAGTTCTATTATTGCATATTGATTGGTTAGTTCCAAAATAAAAGTTTATAAGTTAAATTTCGTTCATTATCTGAACCCCGGCAGTTTAGCATACAAAGTAAAGAGAATTGAGTCTTACATGTACATACAGCCTGTTCTACAGAAGGTCTGACAGACAGTAATAAAACTATTATTAGGAATTACAACGAGATATAGCCAAAATAACGTGTATACGGGTATACAAGCTTACAAAAAAAAATGAGAAAGAGTGAAAAAGAACAATGCTACTCTAATGAATATCTTTTAGATCAGGTTAATCCTCTCAGTTAAAAAGAATCATTACGGTTGAATCACGTTTTACTGGGGCAAATAATATTCAAACACTAAAGGATTAGGTAAGTTGGCTAGAAAGAGCTTATATGTAAAATATCATACATTAAATAGAGATTCCTTCGAGGCATATTCAAGATTTACAGCTTAAATAGGGGGGATTTGTGTAGTTTTCGCGGCTGTAAATAAGAAGGAGGATTCAGTTTTAAACAATTCTGGTGGCTTCTACTGGGAACATACAAAATTAATGACCAGCCGGTACGAAAAGAAGGCTGTATTATAACGATTAACATGCACGGTATTTTATCAACCCAAAAAATTCAACCCATAAATTTAAATATATGGGGGTATGGATACAGGCAACAAGAGGGGTGTTAATTTATCGCCAGATAGGTGGCTAACCTCCACGGTGGCCATCCTGAACATAGTCAACACACTAGAAAGAAAAAAAGTGTCGTTTAACTTGTAAATTAATGCGCGAAGCGTGCATATTTTTTCACATACCCTTAAATTTAAGGGGCATGTACCCTTTTTGCCTTTACACTAAATTTGCTGTTTAATGGGGGTGAAGACCCATGTGAAGGGGGTTAGTGGATTTTACTAGCAATAAACCTATCTCTAAATTGCTGAGAAAAATATTTCTATTTGATGATCTATGCCCTTACAGAGATTGAGGTGGCTGTCAGCAAAAATTCAATATCTTAATACAAACATTATGCAAATAATTATTTTACACGTTATTTTTAGAAGTTTGCAACTTTTTGCACTTTTTAGTTGCAATATTGATAAGAAGCGGCAAGATATTGTTTCCAGAGGGGTGATTTCAGAAGGTAGGACGGAGTCATACTCTTACGAACTGGTTTTAAACCTTACCTGGACCTTTAATTAGCTTGACTGTAAAGGTTGACCATATAGATTCAGTGGTTGGCAAGAACCTTTACTACAGACAGAAAACATCCTGTTACTTTTGTATAAGAATTAATAATTATTAGGAATTGTTGGAAGTGTATGATGCCAGTAATATGTCTGAAAACAAATTTCCGACTGTTCTACAAATTTTAAGGAAGAATTATATTAAATGATGAAAAGATTAGGGTTGTTTTCCAGAGCAAATATTAACCCTCCCTAAACAAATATTATCATTAACCTTAAAAATATCAATATTTTTTGTAAGTCTACAACAAAAATGGTAGAATATTGTTTCTTAATGAACTAACTTTTTAATTTGGAAATTTTAAGGATGATTGTAAAATGTGGAAAGTGCTTGAAAACCTTAAAACATAGTTAAAATTTAAATTTGCTGGTTAAACTTTTGTGCATTTAATGAACTAACTATTTAATTTGGACACTTTAAGGATGATTGTGGAAACTTTGAAAACCTTAAAGCATAGTTAAAATTAGAATTTGCTGATTAAACTTTTGTGCATTTAATGTTGATATCAGCGATCTTTCATTTCATATTTATCGATGAAATATCAGTCATGAATACTTTTTTAGAGTGCCGTGTAGTCGACACACATAAATAAAAAAATGTCAACACAATGCCTCCTAGATTTACAACGAATGGAAACTAAACACACCTAACTTTATATAAAGAAAGCCTCAAAGGCTAGGGGCACAGCAGCTAGAAATTAAAAGGAATAAAATACTGTGTTAAAAAGCTTGTTGATATTTATGCAGTTATTTATTTATTAAAGAATATCTTATTTCTGCAGTTGCATTTATTTGCAGAACATGGCTGGACCTCACGTTGGGATCTCATTGGTTAATGTTCTAAATTCAAAATGTCTAAAAATCGACCATTCAATATTATATTTCCCGTTACTATTTTCATAATTTAGGAAAAACAAAGATTTCAGGGTGGTTTTTGACTTATTCCTTTGAGTTGAAGTGAATAGATAGTTTTAAGCTTATTTGCTTTTTCCTCCTGCACTCTTCGAATACTGAGCCCCTAGATGCTAGGGGCGCATACGATTGATGGCTCAATAGCAGCTAAGTATCCATGTGGATATTCTGCTACTATTTTTATGTTCATTTTATGTTCAGCTTATGAATGCTTGCTGTTGGATTCAGGTCTGGTCCATATTGCGTCATACTAGAGATGACAAAAATTATAAATTTGGCTGCTATGTCTGGCACGTAAACCTAATAGTGAGAGTAGGGAAAATGCCGTGGCCCTTAAACAGGCGTAACTCATACTCAGTTTATACTTTCAGACAAAGGTCGTCCAATCAAAGAGTTGATTGTCTGTTAATGTTACTTAATTTAATATATAACAAGCAAATGATGCTCTGGATTCTCTAGATGATCCCAACGAGGTAATTAACAAGGCATTTCTGTTCAGCTTATTAGAAATTTTGAAAAGTGTAAGTTTAAGATCATTACATTGTAAGTTGTGCTTTAAAAAATTAAATAACAGGATGTTCATCACTCTGAGACGAAAAAAGAAAAGAATTTATATTTGAAAAATGAATTATCCCAAATATTTCCCATCCTTATCTTACAAGTAAGCTTCTCTTAACTTCGCTTTGTCATAATGGTGGTGTAAGTGTTTTAAATGAATTTAGAAGAGACAAGTTGCTTCATAAATCCTAATAATCTCTGCTATTGTATATTTGTAGATAAAGGAGCAGGTAAGTCTATTGCTCTAATGAAATATGGTTTTGAAATTATTTAATTCATGAGCATCTAACTTATAATATTTTTTGTGCCTCTTTACTTATGGATGTTGTCATCATTGTATAATTACTTTTTAAAAGATTTAGCTGCGGTACTAATAACCTAATTGTTATTGTAACTTAAAATGAATTAAATGTTTGTTTGCTTGAATAAATTTGTCTTGTAAAAAAATGCTTGTTGTAACGGCCAGTCACAGAAAAATAAATTTATTTTACTGTCAACAAAGAAACTAATAACTAACAAGAATGAGTTTGTCTATATGTAGTCCAACAAAAACTCCCACATACAATTACCTTTTAATTACAAAAAAAAAATATGTTTTTTGATATATCCTATTATATAAAGGAGTTTTTTTTTATAGAACGTGATATTATTTTGATAATTAAAGATTGAGTTCTTCATTTTTTTGCAAGCTTCACACAGATCCATGTTGACTATTTAAAATGTTTAGATTGAGTCTTGGATGTGGTTTTATGCTATTTTTTTTTTATTTAAAGTGCTTTATTTAAATTATTAAAAGATATAAGATATCTATAAGATAAAAAAGCAGCCGAAAAGCAGCTAACGAATGGTAATAAGATTTATGTTTTTTTTCTGCTAAAACATTGTGGCCTTTTATAAGAATCTGGGGGGAAACCTTATAAGGAGCGGTCTGATTGCCAATGTAAAAAATTACTGCTTTGGGTTAATGTAAGATCTATATGTTGTATTCAGACAGACGGACTGACCCTTATTGTCGAGCACTGTTGCGCTAATGACGCCAGAAAATCTTGATAATTAATCATCTTTATATATCTTAATAAGTGCTTTAAATTTCTATCATTGTTTCTTAAATTTTATTAACAAAAAGTCTATTAAAAGTTCATAAGATAATTAACATGTGAAATTTTATAATCATCAAATCAACTGTTTTGTTATTTTTCAGAAAAAATAAAACTAAATAGAAAAAATGTATTTGTAAAATTATGTGGCCCTCAATTATAACAACGTCCATAATTAGTAAATCACTTAGAAAATTAAAAAGATTAAGAGAAAATATTTGAAAAACAAAAGAAATCGCCAAATCCTCATAAAAAGTATCACCGACAGACCTTTGGACCATGTAAGTTGCAAGCTGGATGCGCTTTGGAAAATGGTATCTTAAACAAAAAATACGGTCGCATGGAAATCAAATTTCCGGCATACTGTTACGGACTGACCAACTAATCAACTGACTGGCGAACTGACTTGAAATATTCCATATACATAGATTTTAAATTTATTGCAGGACAAGCTAGGACACTGTGGTATTTTACAGACCAATCTTAAATACACTTTTTAAGCCAACAATTCATGTTAAATCTTCATGCCATTTTATGTAGATGTTTTTCAAAAATAAAAAGAATTGAAACATTAATATGTACAGAAGCACAAAAAAGTCGTGAATTGGCAAACGGACAAAGTGAATCATGCTTATTTTTCACACAAAAAAATAGAGGAAGAAAAAAAGATAGGAATGGAAATTATTGGGGATGAATGGGAGAAAATCACGAAACTTTCGTAAAAATATTTTTATGTAGGACCTAGGGACAAACATGCAAATATACAGTTGTATACTAGATGCTCTTATGAAAAAGGTATCATCACAAAAAGAAGCAATTTATCTTAAAAGCAGCCGAGACAACCGAAATTCCTTCCTGGCGTTATATACTAACGGATGGACGAACAGACAATACTATGTATAGATAAGCTTCACTACTAAAAAAACAAGAAGGCATCTGCAAGTAACTAAATTTTGTTTGTGAATTTCATTTTTCCAAATTCTCACTCTCCAATGATTCGAGGAATTTGATTTAGATGATTATAACTCTTCAATACTAAATTATTTCAGGTGATTCCTACCATTTTAAAGTGGACCACTCCACGTTATGCAATGAGAGGTGTTTAAAATTGAATGTGGTAGGGTTGAAGCCTGGTTAGCAGTATCAGCCTCTTTATTCCAAGGCTTAACTGGCTGCTTAACTTTTAATGATCAGTATACTTAAAAACATATTGTAATGTTGGTTAAGATGCAATTTTTTTTTTATAATTCCAAGCTTAAATTAATAAATTAATCTGCAGCTGACAAAATTCGATTTAAAATCAATGGCGTGCGGTATGTGGGGTTAGAGAGGTGTCAACACTTCCCTCAAAATTATTATTTGTAAGGTCTGTTTTTTTTATCCCCTAATGATTTTAAGGATGGTGAATCGCTGTGCACGCCCTGCTTAAGACCTTATGCGAAAATATGATTTTGATAACAGGAGAGTCAATTTAAGTTTAAAGGATATTGCCATTTTTTGTTCGTAATAATATACTAGAGTTGAACACTAAATATTTAGTATGCGTCTTCATTTTAATCATTTTAATAAATTTGTTGATTTATTCAATAATTATTACTAAAAATAATTGATTATAACATCCAAAAAATCGAAGAAAAACGATTAAGACCAAAGGAAAATGAACGTAAAAACAATAAAGAGTGACATCGTTTGATATATTTATTAGGCAGAATTCTGAACATGTTACCCCTCAACAAAATTTGTTTAGCCTTCTCTGAAAAACCTATTTAACGTTTGCTTTTTAGCAGCTAACATGGACTACACATGTGCAAAGCTGGCATAGACACACAGAGCACAGGGTTACTTTCAGATTGACTAACAGTCAATAGATTTGTAGGAAAGCTTTGCACTTTCAACTCACTTAAAATATTATGTAGTAAATACAAACAATGTGTACCTCCTTACAATTCTACCCACTTTTTTCTGATTTGGTAAATAATAGGAATGTACCTATATACAATGATACCTGTTTTTTTTCTATATTGGTAAATAATAGTAATGTACCTAAATATAATTCTACTTTTTTTTTCTATATTGGTAAATATTAGTAATGTACCTAAATATAATTCTACCTTTTTTTTCTATATTGGTAAATATTAGTAATATACCTAAATACAATTCTACGTACTTTTTTATATTATTAAGTAATAGCAATGTTCATATGTACAATTCTACAAACTTTTTTCTGTTTTGGTAAATAATACCTTAATTCAATTCTACCTATTGTTATGTTGATATATAATGATATATACAGTAAATAGAAATGTTTGACCCATTCTGACACCAAAACTCGGAGCTGCAAAAATTCTTGGAAACTTTTAGCGAGTCATTTTGTGAAACAATAACAATTTTAAAAGGTTCTTGGGTGTCATTTGACACTGTGAAGCCGAATTAAACACCAGGACTGCAAACTTAACGACTGCAGCTACATTAAAATATATATGATTATAACGGAAGTAATAAATTTGCGGATTCTTAAGAAGGGCCCAAATACAAATACAGTTTTTATTGTTTTTCAGTTCATTTATTTATAGATACGCTAGGGGCGAAGTCAACTGATTTACACAACACTTTGAACAGTTATAAATCTATTTCAACCATAGCATTTATAAATTAGTAACAACTGCTGCTTCATAACGAAATATATTTCAAAGAAAAAAATCTTCATTATCAATCGCATCTTTTGGTGAAGTGAATCAAGCAAATATAGCTTGGTCAGTTTAGATTTACACAACATATTTATATCTATGTATTTATAAATAAAATTCTATTGAAAGTGTTAGTTCAACAGTTTTTCAAATATTTATTTAAGATGTTTAAATAAATATAAAGTGATTGGTTCTAACGGTAATACAATACGTCTACGAAACAAGAATAAATAAAATATTCCTTAACAGTTTAGCTATTTTATAAAACATTTTGTCCATCAGTCCACAACTCAATAGGGAAAAAGATTTATTTAAGATAGACAGCAAAAACGATTCCCTATAAAAAAGTGCATCCACCTAAAAAAATTCGTAATGGGGTTGGGGAGGAGGAATTAAACTTCTATATAGAATATACATGGATATTATGACATGGGAAAAATTATCGTCAAATTAGGATGCCAACATGGATATCATTAATTAATCAGTTCGTTCATACAGTATGGAGGGGCTTGAGTAAAGGGGTTGGATGTGGGGATCGTTATTTTAGCCAGCTACAAGTTATTAGAGTATATGATAATCTGGTATAAGATCCATTTAATAAGCACTCTAAACTTATCTGTACCTAAGCATCTAACTGGCCAAACAGTTTTACAGACAGTAATATTTATATTTTTAGTATGGCCAAAGATGTCCAGCACACAATTGTAATTCCCCTATAACCATTTTATCTAACGGGGTTTGGTAGTTTGGACAAACAGTAAAATATAATTTTAAAGTAGCGAAGCTTTTATATAATTGTCGTTGTCAGTCCGTCCATCAGTCCGCCAGTCAATAATGTCAATAGGTAAAGATTTCCTTTATGACCATCCGGTGTATATTTTACTTTTTACTTGGCCCGACTGTCTTGTATAGTCTATTATAGTGTAGCTATACAGTTGCTATGCCTAGAAAAGTCTATTAAAGAGTAACTACACAGTGTCTATGTCTAGAATAGTCTATTATAGAGTAACTACACAGTGTCTATGTCTATAAAAGTCTATTAAAGAGTATCTATACAGTGGCTATGTCTAGAAAAGTCTATTAAAGAGTAACTACACAATGTCTATGTCTAGAATAGTCTATTATAGAGTAACTACACAGTGTCTATGTCAACTATAGAGTAGCCACTCTATGTGAATGATGGATACGTCTAGAATAGTCAATTGACAATTTAATATTTACATTAGCGTGGCTCAAAAAATTAATCGTGTATATAAGTGTATGTAACATGTTGTAACAGCTGGAATCAATGTTTTTGAAGTTTTTGAAATGTTTAGTACAGTGAGTAAACATGACCAACTTGAGTTCATGGACCTTTTAAACCAACCTAGTGAGTAAACATGATTAAGTTTGAGTTTATGGACATTTTGAACCAATCTAGTTAATAAACATTATTAAGTTTGAGTTTATTGACATTTTGGACCAATCTAGTGAGTAAACATGATTAAGGACATTTTGAACCGATCTAGTGAGTAAACATGAATAAGTTTGCAAATATTTTCATCGACATTTTGAACCACTCTAGTGAGTAAACATGATTTTGTTTGAGTTTATTAACCTTCTCCACCACTCTAGTGTGTAATAATGATTATGTTTAAATTTATGGATATTTTAAACCACTCTAGTGAGTAAACATGGAAAGGTTTGAGTTTATGGACCTTTTAATCCACTTTAGTGAGTAAACATGATTGTGTTTGAGTTGTTGGACCTTTTGGACCACTCCAGTGAGTCAATATGATTGTGTTTAAGTTTATGGACCTTTTTGGACCACTCTAGTAAGTAAATATGATTAAGTTTGAGTTTATGGACCTTTAGGACCACTCTAGTGAGTAAATATGATTAAGTTTAAGTCTATGGACCTTTTGGACCACTCTAGTAAGTAAACATGATTAAGTTTGAGTTTATGGACATTTTGGACCACTCTAGTGAGTAAACATGATTGTGTTTGAGTTTTTGGACCTTTGGTCCACTCTAGTGAGTCAACATAATTGTGTTTGAGCTTTTGGACCTTTTGGACCACTCTAATGAGTAAACATGATTGTGTTTGAGTTTATGGATATTTTGTACCACCTTAGTGAGTCAACATGATTGAGTTTGAGTTTATGGATATTTTGGACCACTCTAGTGAGTAAACATGATTGTGTTTGAGTTTTTGGACCTTTTGGAACACTCTAGTGAGTAAACATGATTAAGTTTGAGTTTATGGACCTTTTAGACCACTCCTTCAAAAATAAACGTTACTTGCAAAACAATTATTTTGAGACACTCTTAAAAATAAATAGTCTTTATGGAATATGCATTTCATGGGGTGTCTTGAAAAATACAAAAAAAATGTTGGTATGCCTGTAGTAATACATATTGTTTTAAGAAGTTGGTGGTTTAGAGATGTTTAGTCTCAGACAAAAAATAATCTAATAAACAAATCTAATTGTATGGTTTCAGATAAAATATGATATTGCATTTTTAACATCTTCAATTTTGTTTTGAAAAAGTGAGTGAAATCTGAGATAATATGTTTGAAATGGTATAAATGTATTGCCATTTAAATGGTTTTTAGAGGAAATATAAAAGATAACTAAACCTTACCTTGATTCAATGAACCTATGTTACCAAAATTAATGGTTCTTTCCCTAAAAGTGCCTGTTAATCACTGAAAACCCCTCCATATTTTTTAGAAATAAAAAAGGGGAATTTTTTGGCTCTATACCAAAGGTGACCCAAGCCTGTGGGGATACAGTACCCAATATAACCTAACCCGACGTGCAAAAGTAGTCAGTTACCTTCCCCACCCAAATGGGGAGGGGGGGGTGGTTGATTTTTTGCTCAACAAGGCATTTGAAGGAAAACGCCATATAAACTATTTCTTATTAGTGGATGGGGTTAACCCAAAAATAATCTAAACCATCCCATAGACAAAAATGAATCTTCTATGAAAAGAAAAGCCCTACCCTTATTCCAGCTACTTAAAAAAAACGGGTATATTAATTTTCTTCTCGGGGGTGGGCAAGCAGTGTTTCGACCCTCCGTGTGAATGCAATTTACATGGTCATTAGGTACATTCTTTTTCCAAACAGAAATAAGATATCTATTAATAAAAATCTCACGTAAATGAATGGTTTTGAAAACCACATTGTGACACCGCAAACCAAATAAGCATATACTTCTTATAGATAAGATATTATAGTATAGTTTGGTAGTAAGATAATACTATTTTGAGTAGTTGGCTGTTGATGTATCACTATTTGTTCGTTAAAATCTCAAATTAGCTTGGACATTTAGCTATTATCACGAAAGATGTGTATTGATTATATGCTAAATATGTTTTTTTTTACTGGAAATATGTATAGACTTCTGAAAACCTTGACTTACAAGTGACAAGTGCAATGTTAATAAAAAACTAGAAGCGAAGAGAAAAAGTAGTAAGATTTTACAGTTAAGTCTAAGAAACCTAGCCAATTGCTAATTTTGCATGTAGAAATCAACCAAATTATATTTTAACGCGAAAGCATTTTAAACATGTTCGACAAATCAAACATAAAGAATGAAATAAGAAATATATAAAAATGCTGTTTATGTATACTCACGTAATAAGACGCAATTTTAAAGATGCTACGATAACTAAATCATGTCCAATCGTTCCAGGAATCATAAAATTGATGTCAAATTGATGGTAATAAACGCCAAAAAGTAGTTTAACTTGACATGATAACCTTTTCATATTGACTATAGAATGGCTATGCGCTTCCTATATCATGCCAAATTGTTACAGGATTCTTCATACAATATTCAAAATTAATTAAAACCTACTCTGAAATCGTCAATCCGTCTAGTGGTTAGCCAGATCCTATACGACAGACAGAAAAACATCTTGCTTTATTTTATAATAATTATCAATCAAAATTATCAAATTTCAATAATTGATTAGCTTGTTCATTTAAAAAAAAAACATAAAAAATAGCTTTTCCTTTCATTTAAACTTGCTTACGATTTTATATCATTCGCTTAGTAGGATAATTTAGTTTTTCTTAACTTGAATATTAATTACAATTGCGTTGTTAAAACAATTATAGTTGCTAAAAAATGTTTAAAAGGAAAAACAAACAAACAAAAAACTAAATATGGCCGGCATTTCATGATAGGTTATTCTAAATTGTTTTTTACCCATCCTTTATGCGTACCATTGTCGTTTCTTTGAAACAGTTTAACTTTTGTAGTAAGCTTTTTTGTCTTTAGCGAAGGATATTGTTAACTGCTGAACCGACATGGTTCTCCTTTATAGTGTAGCTTCTTATAGGTCCCGGAATGGTTTTAGGCTATTTCATTTTTGTAAAAAATCTGGGTAGGGTTTTAGGATATTTTTCTGACCTTGCATATCCCTTCGAATATAGAGCCTTTATATGCTAGGGACGCGCTGCTAGTTAATAATGTTAAGTAGTAAGTGTTTTTGTGTGTAGCAAAGGATCTTGAAAATGGCTTGTCTGATTGAGTCTTGCTTTTCAGAGAAGCTTCATATTTATCTTTAGGGCAGATTGGTATATTTCTTTCCGATTGTTGAGACCTTAGTGTCTAGGAGCGCAGCTTCTAGTTGTTTATAATTAAGAAAACATATTTTATGTTATTTATGCTTTTTTCAGAACTACAAATAAAATATCAAATTACATGATGGTAAAATCTCGAATAAAATTCCACAAGCATAAAATGGACGCACAGACATACAGACATGGAGTTTTCTAAGTTACAGAAATTCGCATACAAAGTTTGAAAATGTTAGAACAATCCTTATGCAAAATCTCCGCTTAAAAATAAAATCAAATATGTTGTTTATTATGAACATAGGTAAGCATGTTATATTCATAACAAATGTGTAGGTATGAATTGCGTCCAACACAATTTCAACAAACAAATGGGCAAAAAGTCAAGCAGAGAATCTAGTTAATGCATGCTGTTGTTTGAAATAGATATATTCTAACTTTTTCATGGATAGTATAAGTAATAACATGTTCCTTGTTGTCCTTGGAATCATTATTCCAAAAATGAGATGTATCGGATAACTAAAAATCAAAGTTTTAAATGTGCGTACGGTTTTTTTGGTAACGATTATAGAGTTCCTATGTTTTTAAGCCGTACCTTACAGGACTTATCTTGTCTTGTGTTAAATCAATAGGACAGTTCTTACATGTCCAAAGAGATTTCCGTTACAGACTTAAGAACAGACCGAATGACGCTTATTAAAGAAAAAAACATGTAAATAATGCAAAGAAAACATTTTGACAATAATTGCCTTATTATTGACACTTGCAATTCATTGAAAGATTTTGCAGCAATATTCTGCATTTAAATGGTCAATAATAAACATTTATTTTTATTTTGCATAAAATACATGCTTCTGGTCTTTTGATTTTTAGTAGTATGTCCACATTTTTAAAAAGTTCGTCCGGTTGGCAGCTACCGATTGTTTAAAAAGGACCGGCAGGACTGTTTAAATTTAAAGAAAAGACGACTGCTACAAAAAAAAAATACTGTTTGAAAAAGTGTTTGTGTTTGCTTAAAATTAGTGTTTAAAATATCGCTGTTGGCTGGTCATTTTTAGTAATAATAGTGGCCCTTTGCATCAATTTCTATGGAAAAAGCAGTGTATAATAGTTTAAACAATTGATTGGATGTAATAGTTATTTATCGCATCGTATTAAATAAACAGCTTTTCGCGAAAAAAGATAAGATTAATTCCAGTATTTTTAGCTCAGAGGGGCCGGAGGAGCATTCTAATTACAGAACTGGTATTATTAGCATCATTTCATTATTCGTATAAAACTGTTTATAATACGACATCATAAATGATTTTTCAGTATAGCTGAGAACTGGTTCTAATTGTTCGGTTTTGAAGTTATACTGGAAAATATATTCCATGAAAAAACAATATATCAATCGATCCAGCAACTGGAGAGATCTTAAGCTTCAAACAAATTGTTCAAATGGAATGCAGAGACGGAAATACATCGTTCACCTTTTTAACACTAATTGTAATAAAAACTCAGAGAACAAAGTGCGGTTTTGACAAGTTTAAATTAATATTTACCTTCTGAAAAAGATAAATACATTATTCATAGAGACAACAATTCATAAATATGCTTCCTTGTTGTATATCCAACAAGGACAATTATGACCATAAAGAAGCGAAACAATGGTAATTACAATATCAATGTAATTTATCTGTTTTGTATATGAGTGATTAATGGCCGGAATTCGTATTCAATGACGGCTGGACGTACAGAAAACCCTGGTTATAGAGAATCTGTGCAAACTTTTTCAAAGCTGCAATGAAAAAAATGGTCCCATCATCAAAATAAAATTTTGAAGACAAATCCCACTTATAAGAACAATGAACTAAAAAGTGTTTCTTTAAACTATCTATAATACAAAGTAGAACGATGTCTGTCTGTTTGTCTGTCTGTTTGTCTGTCTGTTTGTCTGTCTGTTTGTCTGTCTGTTTGTCTGTCTGTTTGTCTGTCTGTTTGTCTGTCTGTTTGTCTGTCTGTTTGTCTGTCTGTTTGTCTGTCTGTTTGTCTGTCTGTTTGTATGTCTGTTTGTCTGTCTGTTTGTCTGTCTGTTTGTCTGTCTGTTTGTCTGTCTGTTTGTCTGTCTGTTTGTTTGTCTGTTTGTCTGTCTGTTTGTCTGTCTGTTTGTTTGTTTGTAGCGAAGGATCTCGTTAACTGCTGAACCGATCGGGTTCTCCTTTACAGGGTAACTTCTCATAGGTCCCGGGAATGTTTATAACTATTTTCTTGGGGGGTGGGACACCCCTAACCCCCCCCCCAAAAAAATAAAATTAAAATAGTGGGGTCGACTACCCCCCCCCTCCCAAAAAAAAACCTCCCCCCCCCAATTTTTAAAATTTTTTTTTTCAAAATATAAAACACGAAAAATTAGTTAAATCAAACCTTTTGGGGCAACGCCCCTAGAGGCTAGGGGCGAAGCCGCTAGTTTATCATAAACTGACAAAATGATAATATATTTATCTAATATATGAATTAAAATATAGATGTCATTACTGACATAGTATCACTATTCTGAAATTTAAATTACATTATCAAATTGACTGTATATCCTTTTATCTAAATTACTGAGTATTTATGTCTGTAGCTTGAGATTTCGATGACTAATGCATCAATTGAACTCCCAATTTTAGGAAAGCTTCACTTATGTCCTGGTATGGTTTTAGGCTTTTTGGATGTAAGTCTTATATAATGTTTTTTTCTGCTCTTTTCTACCCCTTCGAATACCGAACCTCAATACCGATGCTATGGGCGTAGCCAGTAGTATAATTAAAAGAAAAGGTTATGGATGATATAATAGCGACATGAAAACAAACTTAGCTGAAAAAAAGATATTAGTTTTCTCATAGAAACATTCTGACGTAGCAAGTTTATTATTTCTAAAGCTAACTACTATGATACTCGTTAAAAAGTTATGTGCATTTATATCCGAACAGCTTTTTATAATCGTTAAAGTCTCACAATAGTAAAAAATAATTATGAGTGGAATTGAAGCAAATGAAAATGTAGTTGAAATGAAAATGTAGTTTTTAGAAGCGAAGCTACTCTCTAATTTGAAATTTCCGTCCGTCCGTCTGAAACATTATGGTGGAAACGTGATTTTCTCGGCTTCTTTTCAAGTTATCGCCTGAAATTTTCAGGGATTAAATAAATTCGCATTCTTTATATTTTCACCAAGTTTTATTAAGCTCTATAGTTCATTTTTATGGATGTTGTCATCCTTGTTAATGTAGCAATAATACGCGGTTCTGATAATTCGCTAATATGATACATATGCGGAAGTGAAAACACACTGATAAAACTTCAATATGGCAAATTATCAATCTTCTGCAATTTATTGCATTTATCATCAGACTAAAAAGAAATAACTATGCATTATTTTTTAATCAACTATTCAGGAATGGGAAAAATTAAATAATGAAAGAAAATATAGTTTTATTTAAACACTAATGTAAAATAGAATGTAGAAATAGTTATCTATTGCATCGTATTATAGACATCTTTCCGCGGCTATCAAAATGAAAAATTATATACTCATTTATCATCAAAACCTTGCAAAATATAGCTAATGAAAATTTGAACACGTAGCAAAATAGGAATAAAAACAGCTTATATTCACAAATTTGGTATAACTCCTCTTTTTTATAACTTAAGTAACAATAACAAAACAACAACCCCCCTCCCCCCTTATTTTAAAAAGTATTAACAGAACAAAATTACTAACTATTTAGCACTTAAGGTACGCTTACAAGCAACATGGAGAGAAAGCTCAAGTGTCATGTGTGACGTCATAAAAATCCATCTCTTTTTTTAAGGATGTCCTTTTCCACTTCTCCTCTCATCCCTCCTTTATTGAGCTTTGTCAACATGGAAAAAAAACCGACTTTGGCTGTTGATAAACATAAATCATTTAGACAAAACTGGCTGGTTGATTAAAAGGCTTCAGCCGCGATTAACAGTGGCCAATAGTCATGTCTTCGGATTGTGGGATTCAATATACCTAAACTAATAAGGGAGAGGAATATTGATGCTTCATTTGTAATAAAGGAGATTATGCCAACATATATTTTTTACAGCTAACTAATCCTCTAACAATCATCAACTCATCATAAACTCAAGGTGCTCTACAGGGTTGGTATTCTTTAATTTGATTACAAGGTCGAAAAGCGTTCATACAAGCGTAAACTTAATGAAATATTCAATTTATTTGAATATTACAGGTATGTCTTTTATTTAAATATATTGGAGCAATTGAATAAAACATATCTTTAAAAAATTATTACGTACTCCAGACGAATACAAAGCTTCTTTGAAAAGAATGATTTCACTGAAGTGGCTTTCAAGTTCAATATGTTCAGTCATAACATCAACATAATACCTATTTTATAAAATTGTTGTAAATATATTCATTTTTTATTCTTAATTTATTCTTTTTAAATGTACTTTAAAATTTCTGTTTTAAAATAGCTTTATGATAAAAACCACATTATATTTGACACGCATTTGAATGTTTGCATAAACTTTTCAAACCTCTTTTTTCATGTAAATGCTTTTGTCTCAACAAGTAAATCAACAAAAGAAAAACAAACAATTTTCCATTAATAGAATTAAATTTAAGACTTTTCATTTTAACCCATTGAAAAAGAGTTTAGATATTTTGTATCTTTGTTTTACAGCAAGAACTATTTACATTGAATGTGAAAACCTGTGACCATGGCTCAACACTTAATGCATCTGCTCGTCGTCGGGGAGGGGATAGGTTAGAATGTCGGTCCTACACCGCGTCATAACTAAAGACCTTAAAAATGGTTCCTACTGCTGATATGTCAGACAAAGGTCATGCAATAAAAGGGTTAGTTGTCCGTTGTATGTCACTTAACCTAATATCCACCCTCCGATTACACAAGGATGGTGCACATGGGTTCTCTTGATGATCACTTGAAATCGAAGGGGAATCCCGTTGCAATTAGGTAATAATTAGGTAAAATTGAATGTGCGTACTTGTTCAGGAAGTCATAACTGTGAATATAACCTTGTGAATATCTTTTAGTTTTCATAGAGTTTATCAGCAAATTACTATTCCCTTTTCAGTGCCTTGAAACATAACTAAATCTTATTTTTGCAAGCAGATTACTATTTCTTCTAGTAATATACATCTTATTTCTTAACGGCCAAGGGGGGGGGGGGGGGATTGAACCCTACCTTCCCCCAGTGGAACCCACGCCACTGCCAATTTTTTAAGTCAAGTATTAACCTTCAAAAACTTTTTATATAAAAATAACACAAAAATAAAGCCATTTTAAGTTTTTAATTTAAAGGGCATACAATCAAAGGTGGCTAAGTAAGAGGAGGAAGATGCAAACATTTGACTTTTTCAGTATTAAAGGGAATTCTTTATCAAATATGCAGAAAACAAGAACAATGTTTAGCTCCATATAAGAAGCTGAGATCATAGGATGGTGGTGCGCCCCATTTTTTTCTTTTGACTTAAAAATTTAATTTAAATTTAATTTAAATGGGGCCATTCTTTTAGTTTTCAGCGAGGAGGTTACTGAAAACCATTAATATGGAAAGTGAGATGAAAGTTAGAAAATCACCGTTGATAGATTATCCGCGCTATCTAAAGCCTATGAATAGTTTCTTTCTTGTTGTATGGCTGTAAATAAGATGTTGATGGGTGATGGGCAACTTTTCGTAGCGAAACTACACCAAAATTATAGCCAACAAGCGAAATAAATCTAAAATAATATATTACTTCGCCTCCCAAAATCTTTAAAAATTAGCTGAAATTACTAAATATTTTTTTTCAAATTATTCAGTTATTGGTTAAATCTTACCATATGATTTTTTACATTAAATTATATGTTAAAATAAGAAATGCTAAATAATTGGCATAATGTCAATAGTTTTAACTTTTTGTCTAATTTTTGTGCAAATTCATCCTTGTTTTATGTTCTTTACTTAACAGTAAAGTTTTTTATCTGTTTATAACGATTATTTTCTTAGATAACTCCATCAATCAAATTTTATGACTTATTCCTTTTTGGTTCTATCGAATCTTCTCTAAGGTAGCTTAAAGAAGTAGGTATGTATGCATACTGTATCACATATATTAATAGTATGTAATGTGCTTGTATGTATGTGACTGTCTGTATATCTGTAAAACAGTGCTAGATGTCTATCAGTCTGTCTGTTGTAGACTTACGAAACCACTGATCCAATGATCCACAATCCTTAGATAAGTCTAATAATTTGGGAAGGTTTTAAGCCATTTGTAAAGTTGTAGGAGAACTAACCTGTGCAAAATAAGCCCTAGTAAATATACCACAACCATAAAATATTTGTCCTGGGCTTATCAGGGTTCGGCATCATCTACCAACGCCACAGTAACCGCAGCCACGCAGCTAACAAACAAAAACTGTCATTTAGACAACCGTAAGCTGCGCGTCTTATTAGGCCACTCAAAAAGCCTCAGCTACAGTCACCCTATTTCTAGGAAACTACCTGTCCTCCACGCGGCTTATTAAGCCATACTTTCTGCCACGCGGCCTTAAAGCTACCGTCAGCCACACGGATCTCTAATCCACCCATTAACCCTCAACCACCCACAGGCACGTGGCTTTTTAGAAGCTGGAGCCTTTTGTTTATAATTATTGAAATAATATTCGAATATTTTAAAATAAATTTTTAACTCTCTAACTTATATTTGTTGCTAAGGAAAACTGTTTTTAAAACTGTCATGAGCAAAACTCTGAAATTGAATATTGAACGGCACATAAAGCAGGGTAGGTATGAATATAAACTTACAAACAATATTATCTTATTGATTTAGTTGCAATATTATATAAGGAGAGTACTATCATGCTGTAGTTTATTATTGACGTATAATTTACGAGTGGGATATCAATAATTTACAAGTTTGAAAAGCTAGAATTTCATTAAATTTTAAACTAAATTTAAATATTTTGTCGTTCTAGTATTTAATTTTTTTTATCTTGTATATGGTAATAATTGGCAAATAAGGCTTTATAATTCCATACCACGTAAAAACATCTTTCAAGATATGTATATTTTTGAAAGATATCAATCATGATTCTTTCAAAGTAAACTCGCTATCTAAAATGATGAAGATTGTATTTTTTTTGCAAACACCAAGTGACATGTATAGGCAGAGACATGATGTCCAATTAGTTTTTATAAATCACTTATTTATTACAGCTCAGCATGGAGATAGTTGTATGAATAATAGAAATATGAATTCTAGAAGAGTCTGGAAGTTTTAAGACAAATAAAAAAAATTCTGAGCATCAACCAAACAGGAGAAATATTATTTATCGAAGTCTAAATAACACATGTTATACAATATCTATACCAAAATGATCAACAATCAGATGTTAGTCCATTTATTCATAAAGAGCGAGAATGCAAATGTACAATAATACATACAATCACTTAAATAAATAAAATCATAAAAAAGTATAAAATCCTTAAAAATATTTAGACAATAACCATACCATGCATGGACAACTAAATCATACAAAACAAAACCTAAAACTATAAAACCTGTATTTCAGTGATAAATATTGCATAACAGCATAATAGCAACAACAAATTTCAATTTGATGTTCTTAAATTTTTAGATATTTCATGCAGTGATAATTCTGTCTGTAAATGACATTTATCTTGTATTTTTAATGGCAAAATAACTATATAATTAAAAAATCCGTCTGTATGTAACATACAGTATTGGGAAAAAGTAAATTTCTCAGCTGCTATTCAAGATAGACCGCTGAAATTTTGTGAATATTCCCCATACCAATACTCATCCAGTATATAATTTACTTGATCTATCAGTCTTTTTGTAATGCTTTGGATATTTGATTTTTAATTGGAAAAAAAATCGAGATAGACTGCTATTTTTTTGGGGTGAAATCATTTTCTATTTACAGCAATACTCTATATCTGACTTTGTCCGTCAATCTTTAACTGTAGTGTTGTGTTGGTCATTTTCATTTATAATGGAAAAAATGATTTGATGTCCTAAATTAAGACAACCCAATTGATATTGCATGATGTGTATCTACAATGATGATACTAAAAACTATTCATTTAGTAGATTACAGTTAATGATTGAAACGTTTGAACACTGAACTAAATGATCAACCAATAGAAATTTAATATCTCCTAAGCTAGGGGGTACCTGGCAGCTCCAAATAAACATTATTATTATTAAGTTGTTGGGCCAACGAATAAGAAAAAGTTATGATAAAACTTTGGGGACCAGTGTAATAAACAGCCCAATGTCCCCTCTCTCCCTGGCCTGGAAGTCTTAACTGTGTATGGTAAAGAAATGATGAATTTATACCAAAATTGAAATTTTTTTTTTAATTCACCAAACTATAAGAGACAGAAAACTAAATGTGAATTAAACACTCCCACTCCCAATAAAAGGGATCAAGAAATGTGAATAGTAATTACCACCTTGGTATAAAAACCTAGACACTCTAATTGCTCTAATCTCTTTTCTTGCGACAAAATAACAGAAATATAAAGATGACAGTGCCCCTGCAATACAACAAAATTTAGAGATCAACAGCATATGAGGCTAGAATTTAAGCTAAAACATTGGGTTATTTGACAAAATCATATTTTTCATAACTTGGAGACTTATGCTTAAAATTTAAGTAGGCTTTTTGAAGGCGAGTTACTCTTTAACACTTTTCATCTGTCAGTTTTACTTGGTTTTTAACTGATAGTATCTCATGAAATCTGTTTTTAGGATTATTCTGAAAATTAATTTAAGATTCTACTATATAATTTATGTTGTCCGTTTGTACGTGCGTCCTTCTTTTTAAAGTAACATTGTGGGGAAATTTAAAATGATTCTGAAACATATTTTAAGGATCATCTATATGCTTCTAGTTTTAACTTTCTTTTTACATTTAGCTACACTTGATCTTTTTAAAAAAAAATTTCTTTGGCAATAATAGATAGACTCGTGAATAATTAAAATTTGGATTAGATAGATGAAATATTTAGCTTTGTTGTTGTTTTATATTGGCACCCTATGTGTGACACACCTTCGACTATTCATCATTCCACGACATACTGTACGCTACGGGTCTTCATAACAAATATTTTCATACAACCCATGACATGTAAAATGGGACCCCTGCCCCCCCCCCTTATTAAATTGTTAAGCACCTATAAGAAGCTCCTTCGGGAAGGCCTAATCTCAGTGTGGTATTGGTATTCACCTTATTCTAAACACTATAACACTTATATTATCACTATAACACTTCAGGGATCTTAAGGGCAAAGACAATGACCGACAAGTTGACGAACTTCCCTATTTTAGATACACAAAATTAACTCTTCTGTAGATTACAATCATTGGTTCAAACGTTTGGACACTCAACTTAAGAGCAAACCAACCAAATTCAATAAAAGTTCCAAAAGTTGATAAGCCAACAATATGAAATTATTATGTAAAACTTTGTGGACTTGCGAAATAAACAGCCGCTCGTCCCCTTTCTTCCTGTTATGAAAGGCATGATCGACATGATTTATTAAAATTGTAAGTCGACGCTGCGCGATGAATCCAGGTGGCCTCATGACCATTATGAAAGAAGTATAAAAAAAATCCATGTTTTAGGATACAAGCGGTCCACAATTGATATAAGGGTTGTTGCACAATGCACAAGTATTATATATTTTTTTTGTCTGAACTATCCACATCGTTTTAAAGGGATGAATCCATTTTGATAAATATATGCCTATTAAAACGCAAGCCTTTTAATGAAATTTCTTTCATGTAAAATTATGATCTTAACAGTGCAGTAGCTCTGTCTAACGCAGACAGACAGAACATATAACTTGAATATGATTATTTTCAGGATTGTGTTTCAAAGTTTTAAGCAGGGACAAGGGAAGGTTTCTCTGACCAAAAAGTCTATCAAAATCACGCAATCTAATCACGAAACCTTTATGAGTGTGTAATATTATCGATGATTCAACTATTATTAAAAGGGGCTTGTAGTAATTATGTAAGAGTATAAATTCGCTAATCTAAATTCACTAAACCTCATCAAATGTTTGTAGATTATTAACAGGGATCGGCAGCCGCACGTAAGCCGCGTGTAAGCCTCAGTGATATCGTCATTTTAATACTTTAATATTCAGCTTGATGTATAAAACTGCTCTTTAGCAGACAATCCCTCTTTCTAAAATTTCTTTTTCTGCTCACTAGCAGGTTTAAAAGTGAGGCTGAGGCGCGGCTGCCGAACCCTGATTATTAATGTTATTAGCAGACCGATTCAAAAAAAATAACACAGTAGGGAGATTAAAAAAACATTTTTAAATACTTCCTAAAAATAAAATCTTAAATATTTTTCCTACCCATAAAATTTGTAACTGTTTAAAGACGAAAAACAAAATATTTTGACAAATTTTTACTTCGGCTCATTTTCAAACACTTCCTAATTAACCCTTTAGAGCAAGTAAAAGTAAAAGTTTCAAATTAATTCAATAACTTAAAAACATCTTACTTTAAAGCTCAAAAATAAAATCCTCTGCTCATTACTTATTAAAACAAGGATGACAACATCTATAAAAGCGAAGCTCTGAATTGGAAGGAAATCGAACATTAACACTTATAGAGTGACAGAACTGAATAAACTGAACATATGTCTATGCAAAATTGTAAGTAAATTTGTTGCAAAACTTATTAAATACATGTTACTGTTTAAGGACATACTAACGTTTTTAAGTCTAGTTATAGAGAAGCTTCGCTTATAACACTATACCTTGTTGTAATAGGAATCAGTATTAAAAAAATCAGATGACTAGGATAATTTGAACATATAAAGATTTGTTGTAAAAAAAGTAAAAAATCAGCTTGTTTTAAATAGACGTACGGACTTTCTAGTAATGATTATAGAGTTGCTGCGCTTTCGAATTTGTACCTAACTGCTATAGGAATTAGCATATAAAGTTTGAAATCGAAAGGACAATCCTAACCTTTTTAGATTAATGAAAAAAGCTAACTGTAACGGATGGATGTACGGACGGACTTACGGACCGACCCTAATTATAGAAAAGCTTTGCTTTTAAAAAATAAATGACCTAGAAACATAAAGAACTAAATTCTATTTGACCATCAACTTAATTTAAAATAAGCATAAAAAACATATATTGGTGCCCTACCACAAAGTTGCCTATCAAGCACTGGTCCCCCTCCTTATTTGAATTATATCTTTTGGTTTCTTTAATGCTATGCCAAGACTCCCTCCCCTTTGGTCGTTTACAATTTGTTTTAAGTTAATGGTCGGGAAAGTGGGGATTCTGTGCTCTACAAGGCACTATGGGGGAAATTACCCATATTTTAAATTCTGTAAAAAGTTTGTAAATGTTAATATTTGGAGAAGATAAGTTGTTTTTAGTATTGCAGTAATAAATCATGATTTCAGGGAAGCTTCTAATTTACATTACCCATTTCGCCACTTTCCTCCAACTTGTTTCACAATTAGAGGCAAGAAGTTGTCAAGAAATACCAAATTAAACCACAACATATATTTTAAAATTTAGGATTTGGAAAAGAATAGTTATGTAGTTCAGAATTTTATTGATAGGTGTCGTAAAAACTTTTTTTATGTAAAATTTTTAGATGAGATAAATATCTAAACAATCTTAAATATTTTTGAAAATATTACAGCTATCCACTCTTTGGGATTTTCAATAAATTTTATTCACTATTAAACATATAATTTACGAGTAGTCTAGGATTTAGATAAAATATATAAAATATGTAAAAAGCATTATTCAACTCGTTCATCTCAAAACTGAACGTGGAACTACTCTCTGACTATCATTATTGCATGGCTTGTAGTAAAGTGAGCAAAAACTAATAAAATAATGCTTGAGATTCTTATCAAATTCTGCCAAAAGTTGCATAATCTCATCATCTAGTTTTAACTGGAAATCTATGAAATCAGCTCTAAAGCATTGTTTGCCAGAATAGCCTTCCCTTGTCCCTGGTTTTAAGCAATTAAGGACGACAGTTTTATATTGATTCAAAGTTCAGAATGCCAAGTAATATTCTGTTTCTTTGATTTTAAATCTCTTATAAACATTTCAATTAAAAAATGGATATTTTTTAGAGTACCACAACAAGCATTTGAAGAATTAATTTAAATGTATGTTTGAGTGATGTGCCTAGTGATGGTTTCTAAGACAAATTGCATTCTTTAATTACATCACAAATTGAGGAAGAAAATTTGGTGTATTTTCTTAAATTTTGTAATCTTTAGGAATGTTTCCTAGACATATAAATTAGGTATAACAGAAAAGGACAATAAAAATCCTTCCTTGTATAAAATTCTGCCTTTAGAAGCTTTAACCTGTAAATATTCTGAAAATAAAATTTTTTGTATTTATTTTTCGGCCATTGTCTTCTCCCCTCCTCCCTGTGAATGGTGTTTGTATGTGTATTGCGTGACGAGAAGGAAACTGTCCCAATTTTGTATAATTTTTGCGGCACAAGTTCTAATTACGTCATATAAATAGTAAGAGTTGATAGTAATAAAATTAACAACTTATTTTAAAATTACCAATTTTAATGCTTTAAAAAAATATTAAAAATCATAAAAACAATCAATAATTTAAAAAAAACGTATTTGCTTCCTTCGTTTGTAACAAAATTATTTTTTTTGCTACTTTTTAAATAAATTAAATCTTCAATTTTCATTGCTGATCAAAGATCAACAGCTGATCTTTATTTTTATTTTTGTTTTTATAGTTAAAGGGGCGTGTTATAATTTTCATAACAATTTTAAAATTTGTTGTAAATATTAAAATTATTTTAGAAATGCATTATTTAGATATTTTAATACTAAAGTAACAGGATGTTTGTCTGTCTGTGTGTACCGAAGGATCTCGCTAACCGCTAAACCGATCGGGTTCTCCTTAACAGGGTAGATTCTCATATGTCCTTGGAAGGTTTTTAACTATTTTGGGGGAGGGTACTACCAACCTCCCAAAAGAAATGACAAAAAAATTTAAAATTTTCTTAAAATCTGGGAGACTTCAACGTCAAATAAGGTGGTATCGTACATAAAAAATTACCTTTAACAAACAAAAACATTTAAAGTGCCACTAGAGGCCTCTAGGGGCGTAGCCGCTAGTCCTATAATATAAAGTACTAAGCTATTTTGTTTGTAGCGAAGGATCTCGCTTAACACTGAACCGATATGGTTCTCCTTTAGAGGGAAGCTTCTTATAGGCCCTGAGATGGTTTTTGACTATTTTATTTTTATAAATAAGCCTGGGTATGGTTTTAAGCTATTTTTCTCCCCTTCCATATCACTTCGAATATGCTAGGGGCGCAAACGCTAGTTTTAAGAAAAGTGATTGTTCTCATAATTATTTAATCATATGGTCTTGCTGTCTGTCTGTTTGTAACGATTAGTTTTAGGGTCGGTCCGTCCGTCCGTCCGTACGTCAGTCCGTACGTCCGTCCGTCCGTACATCTGTCCGTACATCCGTCCGTACATCCGTCCGTACGTCTGTCCGTCTGAGATAGATAGCTTTTATTCGTTAATTTAGGCATTTTAGAATTGTCCTATCGATTTCAAACTTTGCATGATGATTCCTGTAGTAGTTAGGTACGATTTAGAAAGCATAGCAACTCTATAATCATTACCAGAATGTCCATACGTCCATTTTAAACATTTTTCTACTTTTTTAACAACAATTTTTTATGTGATCTAATTATCCGTTTGATCTGATTTTTGGTATATTGATTCCTGGGACAACAAAGAACAATACTATAACCGAAGCAACTCTATAATCAAGTCCTAAAAATGGAAGTTTGTCCATAAACATTATTCTGTATCAAGCAGTTTTTCAACAAATTTACTTACAATATTGCTTCGACTCTTATACATTTTTATTCTGATTATTCAGTTCTGACATAATAAAAGTGTTAATGTCTGTTTGTCCTACTGTTTCAAAGCTTCGCTTTTATGGATGTTGTCATCCTTGTTTGGTTATATTTAGGGCAAATCCATTACAAAACTTATCTCCACATAATACTCTTTGCCCCTCCAAAACATTTTCAAACGGTTTTAGCCGGTAGTTGCTGGTACTAGAAATCTATAAAATGGTTTTTGGTATCATTTCACATAATTTGAAGCCAAAAAAAACGACTAAACGTCAGAGCTGCCAGCCCTTACTGTTCCAACTTTAATGTTCAATTTATTTTTCCCCCTTATTAGCTTGTTATGCTGCATTTTTTTTCCAAAACTTATTTATCCACTGCAGGTCCAGGGTGGTGGTGGTGGATCCAAGATGGGGGGAGTTGGCGGTAGTAACTCCACTGTCAAGATTATGGTCCTTGGCAACAAGGTGAGTTGAAATAAAATTTTAAATTTATGGTTGTTCTGTTTATAAACTGAATGATTTTTTTTAGATAGATTAATAATAATCAGGGATAGTGATCTGATGCATTATGCACATTGCATATAATAGGATTCTCAAATTATTGTCGGATTAATCCAAAGGGGTAGTTTCACGAAATGCATTTGAACTTAATTTAGTGAACCGCATATTTTTTGCTAGTTAATAGGTTTGTCTATATTTATATGGCATATATTTGAAACAATTTAAATTTTCTACCACGTAGTTTTTAAAATATCAAGACTTGAAAATCGTCTTTTTGTGATATATGCAATTTAACTGACGATTTCTAAGTCTTGATATTTTAAAAACTATGTGGTAGAAAATTTAAATTCTTTCAAATAAATGCCATATAAATGTAGTTTAACCAATTAACCAGGAAAAAAATATGCAGTTCAATAAATAAGTTCAAACGCCTTTTGTGAAACTATCCCTTTGTTGAAAAACTGCTTGATACAGGATAATATTTATGGACATACTTACATTTTTAGGACTTGATTATAGAGTTGGTTTGCTTCTTTGTTGTTACAGGATCAGTAAACAAAAAATCAGAACAATTGGACAATCATATCACATAAAAATTTGTTGTTAAAAAATTAAAAAGTCAACATGTTTAAAATGGACTTACTGACATTATGGTAATGATTATAGAGTTGCTACGCTTTCTAAATCATACCTAACTACTACAGGAATCACCATGCAAAGTTTGAAATCGATAGGATAATTCTAACATGCCTTAAGATTAACGAAAAAAGCTATCCATCTCAGACGTACGGACGGACCAACCCTAATTATAGAAAAGCTTCACTTTTATAAAGTGTTAGGCAAGGCTCTTCATTCAATTTTTTGTTCCAGGATCGGCCCGGCAGCTCACAGGACTCTAGAAGGGATGATAGGAAATCCATTGAAAAGGTATTTAATATTTTCATTTGAAACCAGTGGATTAGAAACAGTTCTCATCAATACTAAAATTATATCCAGTTTTCTACGAATAATGTAAATGTACAATCATAAGATTAAAATAATTTTTTTTGTCCATGCCTCCGTTGGGGCTAAAAAAGGTTTTAATTTTATAATTGTACATTTTATCTCTGCGGAAAGCTGTTTATAATACAATTTGATAAATAACTATTTATTCAATACTTCAGGTATTTCCCCTGCCCCCGCAAGACCATGACCGCCAGAAGTCTGACGGTGACAGCAACCAGTCCCCGGGCACAACTACAACGGTCCAGACTCCATGAGAGGTATCACAGACGGCCTACCCCAGAGGGAGGGGGGTAGACGCAAACAATAGGATAAAACGAAGGTAGCAATTCATCCTATTGCATAAAGTATTAGTTTTTTTTGTCTTTTGCCTAAGATATCAATAACTACTGAACAGATTTAGTTTTCCATTCAAGGGAAGCTTCTCTAAGGTCTCGGGATGGTTTTAGGCTATTAGAGATTTAAGTTTGGTTTCCTTTCACTTTTCAAATATTGAGCCCATAGATGCTAGTGGTGCTGCCGCTAGTATGAAAAAAACCCCACTCCCCTCTAATAAGTTTGAGGCTAAAAAGGTTAAATAAAAATTATTAATACGATTATTAGCCATGCTGGGTTTTAAATTTTCTCACAACATGACAAACAAAAGCACATGTATAATAAAATTATTGGTCGACAGATTTGGACACAATATATTTAGAACTAAACATCATAATTCAAGAAAAGTACCAAAATTTTTTGTAGTAATATTTTCATATCGAATATGTTTAGGAGATTTCTGAGCTTAAAAGTAATTTCAAACTGAAAACTTCGGATAAAAATGCGCCGCCAATTTTATCGCCTTCCAACGCTCCCCCGCCGGTCAGCATAAACGCCTCACCGGCAATGGGCAATGACCTACAGGTAAAGTTTTTATTTCTAGAGTTGCAACATCATTTATTCTTTCTTCCTTACAATTCAGAATTTTACCGAATCAAACATCAATATAGAGTTTGATTCGGTAAATATGTACTTCAGAGGTGTATATTCTGCACAAGATTTATTTTTCCCTGCTGCAAAATATTTGATTATTTTCCCTCCTATCCCCCCCCCCCCAAGGAGGGGGAAAAAAGAAATATTTCTAGTACTCTTTATATTATCCATTTTCCCCCCCTGTTATTTGTTTTTCTTGTTTTTTCCCATCATGGAGGGTTAATAAAAATGGAAAAATGTTTTCATGACTGCTTATTTCTTCTGTATGCCCCCCTTCAACATATTTTTTATTTCCTTCCCCCCTCCCTTTTTATCAGGATCAAATTTCATTTGCAGAATATACACCCCTGAAAATATATTAAAGTGAGGATCACTGTTTTTGCTGCATTTCACCATATTATTTATGTTAATTGCCTATCTAGGACAGCGGACGGCAGTCTGGCAGCCGTCCTCATGACCAGCGGCCGTCCATCAGTCCCAGAGATTCCACTGGACCTACCCCTAATCAGCATGACAGGAATGGGTTTCATACATTTGATTTAATGATTCAGCAATAATCTTTGAATTATGATATGTTCAAATGTACCAAATTCTGTTTTTTTTAAAATACCTATTGCTCATAGGCGTCCAAGGGGGGGGGGTAATGGGGCGATTACCCCCCCCAAACGATTTTGGGGGTGCCGTAGGCACCCCCAACCATTTAGGAGGGGGTATTTACCCCCCCCAAACAATTTTGGGGGGGTAAATACCCCCCCCCCCCCAAAATAAAAATCTCTAATACAAAAAAATTTTGCGCGCTTCGCGCGCATTTTTAATACTATATATTTAATAAAATTTTAATTACCCCCCCCCAAAAATTTTACCCCAGGGTAAATTTTTAGGGGGGTAAACTAAATTTACCCCTGCCAACAGATTTCAGGGGGGGTAATTACCCCCCTAAGCAAATTTTACCCCTAGGGTAAAAATTTTGGGGGGAGTAAAAAAAATTTGCGGCGCGCTTCGACGCGCCATTTTACCCTCCCCTAAATTTTTTTACCCCCCCCAAAATAAAAAGCTTGGACGCCCCTGCTATTGCTAACCCCTGCGGGGCCAATAGATCCAGTGCCCTAAAGCATTAGAAGAAAATTATTGGCCTCCACCCCCTGCTTTTAATTTATTTCATACACAATAGGATGGGAGTAAATTTGAACTAAATATTATACAAGGTACTTTGAGAAAAAGATTAAGCGACATTTCTTTAATTATAGATAGGTATGATTTACACAAAATTGCTCATGAAATAAAAATGTTTGAAAATCACAAATGAATACAGGAACAGTCCCCGTAATAGCGTGGCTACCGGCCCGCCCCCAGGAATGGGAGGACCCCCCACGGATGGCGGAGAAATGGGTGGAGCAACCACACCAAAACCACTTTCTACCCGTAACCAGGTAAAAAATCTCAATATGAAAATGTAAATCAAAACTAGAGAGTAAAACACTAGAGGGGGAAGGGGTTAGATAACTGTTATGTTCCCATCCCAAGAGCCTTGTGTCAACCTACAATTGGGTCTTTAAAAATCAACCAATATTGTCGGGAATATTAACACAGCCAAGTAACAGAAAAAATAATTTGCTAGCAGACAAAAAGGTTCTTGGAAAAGGGGGACAGGTAGTTATCTGTATACATCTATACTTACTATAGATCTTTTTATCAAAACTAAACACTGAATCACTTCATTATGCAATTTACATTTTGCTAAATTTGTCTATGGTAGTCCATAAGTGTACAGCTTTACAGTACATTGTTTCTACTTGTTAAAGCAACACATATGATAAAACAAAAAGATTCTGTTTAGAGTAAAATGCTTATGTATCAATCAAAAATTATATTTTTTGATTTTGTACTGATCCACTTCATTTTGCAAATCCAAAGAAAATCAATGGGAAAACATTTATTTTGCAATTTTCTCCTCTTTTAAACATTGATTCTGATAAAATAACAATTTCTTAAACTGTTTTTAACCTATTTTCAAATGGGGTGTCATAAATATACTAGGACACCTATAGAATCAGACTGCAGAGCCAAAATTTGAATTAAGTCCCCAATAAACTTTTTTTGGGGGATTTAAAAATTAATTTTTAATGTTGCTCTGGTCATTTTGACTAGAGCAAAAGGTCTTTTTTACTCGGGGTATTATTGTGGCTTTTAGAACAATTTATATAATTAAATTTTAAATTTTGCCACCCCCCCCCCCCCCCCCAACCCTAACCTTTTTTTAACCTGGTCTAGAACATTTTATGTTTCATTAATCTGTGTTATTTTAAGGTAAAGAAGCCCTGGTCTCATTGTAAAAAGGAGTTTGCTACGTCTTATCTTAGTGTGCATATCAGACAGGTTAGTTCACTTTCATTTGGGAGGAAGGGACTAAGTTTGATCAAATAAAAACTTTGGGAACTTAAATGAACTTTTGATTGGGTAGTACAAACTAGCAATGTTAAAACTTTTCAACAAAATATTTTAATCTTTAGAAAGGGTTGTTTTGTTGATCATAATTATTTCTTTCTCAAATGTTACAATCAATTCGATAATGACATAATTTTTATGCTTTAAAAGATATGAGATGAAAATAATTTTCCTTCTGATAAAGAGTATAAAAATTTAGAATGACAAAACCAATATAAATTGATATTTCATAAATATAAATCTTGTAGAATACTTTTATGGTCTTAACCTTTCTTCTTAAAAGCAAAGCTTTTCTAAGATAAGTTTTGCGACAAATTACTTTGGTACAATTTTGTTTTGACTTATGAATAAACTTTTTTTGGCCGATACAATAGAAGACAGTTAGGCAAGCCTTCCATGTGTAATACATTTGAAAGGTTTAAAGGTAATTTATCTTGTCATTTGTCTAAAAGTTAAATCTGATTTCAAGTAGCAGCGCTACTCTTTAATTGGTACTCACTATTGTGTTGTCTTCACAAGTGTGTGTTATTAGATTTTATTTTTAGTAGCGAAGCTACTCTATAATTTTTATAAACCAAAACTTTTAAAATCTCTACCTAACCTTAGCTTATCCAAAAGAGGATTTGTGTCTAACAAGTCTCCAGATACTAATGCTACAACAATATTTCTAGTGTTTTTGGCCAATATATTGAAAGATTAGATGTGAAATTGTTTGAGAATATTTTTTCTTGTGAAACTTCAAAGTTAAAGGACGATTCTAACATGATTTAATTCACTAACGCTTATTCTATGCATGTATCAAGGTATACCTATATAGAAAAAGATTTGCCTAAAAATTATAAATTAATATTTTCAGGCTCACTTGAGTTCTTCTCTGACGAGTTTTTCCAGGCTGAGATTCAAACTGGAATTGGTAAACCTGTTCCAAGCGGAAACTTTGAACTTGCTGAGGCCCTCAGCTTGTGGTGCTTCAAGGTATAAGAAGTTAAAATCAACATTCACAAGTTTTGATAGGTTTATGTTTTTAAGTATAAGTGAAAATTAAGAAAGATGTATTATATGACTACAAATAAAGTGGACTGAAAGATAAATAGATACCTAAAATGTGGGTAAAGTAATTTTCAACCTAATTTTTTAACCATCATTTATTGAATTTTAAACATGTAGGCGACCAAAAGTTTAATTATTTTAAGGTCTTAAGTATACTTTTAATCTAAAGTGTTTTTATCATTGAACCCCCCTTCCTTACTCTTTCGATAAAACGGTATAATAATGAAATTAATGTTTTTTTCTTATTCAGGAGCGTGGAGTTCTCCGTGTGGATGGAATCCAACATTCTAAGCTTGGTGAAGGAAGTGCCCCTGAGTTCTATATTATCAGGTTTGTCACTTATTTATAAGCACATTTTAATAATTTGTTACCTACCTCTACGTAATGGATACTTAATTACTTGGATCTTACACCAGATTTTAATGTTCTCCAATTGAGTGAAACTTGTAGCGGGCTAATTAACGATTCCGACCTTCCTCTTCCTTTTTTCTTCCCCTCCCATCCTATTGAATAGACGAACTGACCAATAACCGATTCCTTTAGCAAACTAATTTGATGACAATTTTTCCATTTTTATAAGCTTTCCCAGAACATATAAGAAGCCACACTGTAAAGGAGAAACATATCTACACACCCACAAAATTTTTATTTCCTTAGGGAGATGGTTCAGTTCTATATTGACGTGAAAGAGAAGGTGAATGGAGAATGGGTACCCTACCAGGCCACGGATATGCAGGTCAATATTTTATTTTTCATACTTCCGAATTGTTTTAGTGTTTATAATCTTAAACTAAATTTACAAATTGAGCTTAAGTACCTACCTAGGTACTTTCCAAGTTCGTTTGCTTAAACACCTACATCTTAATTGGTTTGTACAAATAGTATTGTCATAACTTTTCAACCAACTTTTGAAGGATAATTTTATATTGTTTATCATGATTGAGGATGCACATCAATAATTTATTTTCCATTATCTTTTCCTTGAAGATCCCAGAATTGTGATCATACTCTTAATTTCAGGTTGAGTTTGTTAGGATTGACCCCTTTGTTCGCGCTAACATGCAAGTGAGCAAGGGAGGTCTCATCTATTTACTCCAAGACAAGGATCTAATAATATTTTAAAGCAAATTTTACATAAAAAACGTAAAAAAAAATCTGAAGTAAGGGGGGGGGGGTAATGGAACCATCTCGTTTAAATAATTCTTGATAGGGTAGTACAAAATAGCAGCGTGTGCAAGCTGTAAATCAATAAATAAAAGGCGTATATCAATTAATCCTTTATTGTCTTATCCCTTAGGATCCCTGATTATGATAATAGGATATAAGTGGATATTATGACAGGAGAAAATTAGTTTGCTAACATGAACATCTTTTATTAGTAAGTTCGTTCATCCAGTGGGATGGGATGGGATTTTATTTTAGCCAGCTACAATTTTCACTTTATTAGTTCATTTATCCAGTTGGAGGGGAGGAATGGGGAGAATTGTTATTTAATCCAGCTACAAGTTTTACTTTATTAGTTAATTTTTCCAGTTGGAGGGGAGGGGATGGGGAGAATTGTTATTTCAGCCAGCTACAAGTTTCACTTTATATAAAAGTAACAGGGTAAATGACTGTCTGTGTATATCTATATAAAAGTTTGGGTACCAGTAAAAATCAGTAAGAAATAGGGGACAATGGGCTGTTTATTACACTAGTCCCCGAAGTTTTCTTATTCGTTGACTTAAAAACTTTGAGGATGTTAGTCAATTTGATTCATTGATTCATTAAGTTGAGTGATCAAACATTTTAACAAGTAATTTTAATCTAAAGAAGGGGAAATTTTGAGTATCATTATAATATTATTGGGGTTGTACATCAATTTTTCGTCCATTGTCTCATCCCTCTAGATACCTGTTAATTCACTCTCCAAAAATTTCCGTCGAAAGTTTAAAAGAAATTAAAACTGTAAGTGGATGGGGGTAAATATTCTTTCTCTCTCCCCCCTTTGTTATACCATGAAACAAGAAAACGTAATTATAAAATATTGGGGACTAGTGTAATAAACAGCCTAATGACCTAATATTTTTTTTTTGGGGGGGTGGCGGGTCCTAGGGGCGCTTTCTCTTTCCTTTCTACTTTCTTTTCCCTTCCCTAAAAAAAGAACCTTAGGTCCTTAGATGCTATCCTGTAAAAGAGAACCATATCAGTTCAGGGGTTAGCGAGATCCTTTGGTATAATCAGACAGACATCTTGTTACTTTATTATAAGGATATGATTTAAGGTTGAGGAAGGAGATGGTATATCCGCTGGATTAGAACCAGTTTTCAGTCATACTATCTGCATAATATCCGAGGAAAGCTGTCTATAATACGTTGATATAAATAATATATAAAACTTAGGGATCTAAAAGGGATAAGACAATGACGGATAAATTGATGTACATCCCAAATGTTAAGACACAAAATTAACACTTTTATAGAATACAATTATTGGTTGAAACGTTTAAAAACTCTACTTAATGAACCAACCAATCAAAATTCATTAATAGTTAATATATTTTTTCAGAAAAGCCAACCAGAGGCCGTGGGAGTGTCCTACAACTGCACATGTTGTAGCGGTCATGGTGGTAACGGCGGAGGCGGCAGTGTAACATTCAACGCCGCATTTAGAAGCCGTTTTTGTGACATGCAGTACGCTGGAAAAAATGCGGAAGTGTTTAGTAACCGGACAACAGTTAAAAACACCGCCGTCGATAAGGGGGAGGGGGGTTAATGCAACCATCTCGTAATCAGTGAGCAAATGGTACTTAGAATTCGAATTTCGATCTCAACTTTTGTATGAGTAAATCCTTGATAGGTCTATTTTCCCTAAATCGAACAAAAAGTTGGAAAAGTAACGGCTAACAGCTTGCGGATAGCCGTTTTGCCATTTTTTGGATATCTATATTGCAAATTAGTCATGAAACCTATCTCCACATAATACTCTTTTCCACTCCAAAACGCTATTAAACGGTTCTAGACGGTAGCTGTTGGTACTAGAAGTTTTAAAAATGGTTATTGCTATCATTTAACATGAATTAAACCAAAAATATGTTTAAAAAGTTGATTCCTACATAATTGATGATGGATTTACCCTGAAAATACGCAAAAAAACGACTGAACGGCTGAGCCGCCAGCCGTTACTTTTCCAACTTTTTGTTCGATTTAGGAAAAAATATACCTACCAAGGATTACTCATGCAAAAGTTCAGATCGAAATTCGAATTCTAAGTGCCATTTGCTCACTGAATACGAGATGGTTGCATTAACCCCCCCCCCCCCCTTAGTGAAATTTTAATGAACCTGGTCCAATCCGTTAAAGTCACACCACAAAACTCATGTATAGAATATCAACTATATAAATGATTAATTATCACAAAAACAAAAAAGAGTAACCTTACTTGATAAAATTAATTTTAGAACTTTTAGATTATATACCAGTTTGTTTGAAATAATTGCTAGTCTAAAAATATAAATTATGCATATCTTTTTGGTTTTTTTTTGTACAATTTCAATTGTTTGTTTAAAAAAGTGGAATGGAAATATGATTTTACCCTTATTTTCATATGAAAAGAGTTAATTTTTGATGTTTTACATAATGAAATAGTTGTTTATATAAATGTTAAAAAAAACAGTCAAACCTTTTTTACTATTTGTCTCAGGGTATGTAAACATTGCATTTACTTTTTAAAAGCGAAGCTTTTCTATAATTAGGGTCGGTCCGTCCGTACGTCCGTCCGTCCGTCCGTCACGGATAGCTTTTTTCGTTAATTTAGACATGTTAGAATTGTCCTATCGATTTCAAATTTTGTATGGTGATTCCTTTAGTAGTTAGGTACGATTTAGAAAGCGTAGCAACTCTATAATCATTACCAAAATGTCCTTACGTCCATTTTAAACATGTTGATTTTTTTACTTTTTTAAATAGCTTTTTTCGTTAATTTAGGCATGTTAGAATTGTCCTATCGATTTCAAATTTTGCATGGTGATTCCTGTAATAGTTAGGTACGAGTTAAAAGCGTAGCAACTCTATAATCATTACCAGAATGTCCGTAGGTCCATTTTAAACATGTTGATTTTTTTTACATTTTTAACAACAAATTTGTATGTGACCTAATTATCCGATTGGTCTGATTTTTGGTATACTGATTCCTGGAACAACAAAGTACAATATTATAAGCGAAGCAACTCTATAATCAAGTCCTAAAAATGTAAGTATGTCCATATTCATTATCCTGTATCAAGCAGTTTCTCAACAAATTTACTTACAATTTTGCTTTGACTCTTATACATTCGCATTCTGATTATTCAGTTCTGACATTATACAAGTGTTAATGTCCGTTTGTCCTACCGTTTCAGAGCTTCGCTTTTATGGATGTTGTCATCCTTGTTTACATAAAAACTAATTAGAAAACATGGACAAATCAAACTTTTCATTTTAAAAAACTAAAGAAAAGTTCCCAAAGATGAAAACAAAAAATATACCTTACATAATCAAAAGCTTTACTTTTTTATCCCTTTTTTATTTAATTTTCAAAATCTAGTTAATGTTGTTTATAATTGTTTTTTTTTATTGTGATAAAGTATAAAATGTTGTATTTTTTGTATATTAATAGTCATATATTGTTTTATAGTCAGCTTTCTGTAGATAATGAAAATTAAAAGCTTAAAATCAGTTTTGTTATACCTGCCGTTTAGAGCTTCGATTTTATGGATGTTGTCATCCTTGTTTTCACCATGATTTGTGAAATTATATAGCCTTTTTTAAAGTTTGTAGTTGTTATGTATATACAATTATTTATGTTTAATAAAAATTAAAACTGTTATTTTTTTTCTGTTTTAAGACTTTTGAAAAACTATTTGGTAGACCCGGTCGACCGATACACATTGCCCATAACTAAGAATATTTAGACAGTTTAGGCTTTTAGGTAACGTTAGTTTATAAAGGTTATAATTGACCCGCAGAGTTAAGCTCCTCGATTAGGTAATTAAAGGGGTAGAAGTGCCTTGGAGAGTTAGCCACCTATGGGTGGCTATAAATAGGTGAAAAATGTCAAATTAATGGGCATTCGGGGAAATGTAATTAAATCAACTAGATCCAGAAAGTCTAGTGCAGATAATATCCTCTAAAAATTTAAGATGCCGTCATAGCCATGGGACGCAGTTTTTATTTCAATACTGTTTCCATGCTTTTCTGAACACGAATAAAATATAACGCATAATCCTTATACTAAAGTAACAGGATGTTTGTCTGGTTGTTTGTCTGTGTGTCTGTACCAAAGGATCTCGCTAACCGCTGAACCGATTGGGTTCTCCTTAACAGGGTAGATTCTCATATGTCCCGTGAAAGTTTTTAACTATTTTGGGGGAGGGTACCACCACCCTCCCAAGAGAAATCACAAAAAATCGAAATACATAGACATATTTTAAATATAAAAAAAAAATTAAGTGCCACTAAAGGCATCTAGGTGCGTAGCCGCTAGCAGTCATATATTTCAGTTCTGTTTTTAAAAATAAATTAGTTCGAGTAAGAAGAAAGTTCTTTTTGTACTTCGTTGATTTCTCTTTATGTTGTCTATTTTCTCTATGTTAGGATATGGCCCTGTAGGGGCAATAAACAAGCAAAATACAAAATTCTACCTATATCCTATCCAAGCTGGATGAATTTAAAAGTTAATTATTTTCTAGAAAATACAAATTAATTTATCTATGGAAAGGCAACATAAAGTAGATTTACAAAGAGCATAGCAAACATTGCAGTTTGCACTCGTTGCATCTTTATATATGATTTTTTTTTGTCTAATCAACTCAGCCTATTATAGTAAGAAAGCCCCCTTTTCTCCCATCTCTTTTGAAGAGATTTTCTTCCCCCCTTCCCTTTCTCTTTCCCGAAACGTATGTGACGTAACTAAAACTTGTTCCGCAAATATTATACAAAATTGGGACAGTTTCCTTCTCGTCGTATTGCGTAGCAACCACAATTTTAGGGATCTCTGTAAAAACAAAACTTTGTTGTTATTTAAACAACATAAAATTTCAAACATAATATAATCTTGTCGATAGAATGTCAGTCGTGGCCACCTCTATTCAATGTCTCATATTCTATAATTACGTTGTACCAACGTCATGTTGATAATATGCCAGCTATGTCATACTTAGTTTAAGATTGATAATTTTCTGAGTAATTATAGAGTAGCTTCGCCACTAAAAATACAAAATGATATTTTCCTGTGTTGTCTTGTCCCTTTTTTCCCTGACAACAACAAATTGTCAATTTTGAACGAAGCATGGTCTTTGTGCTTCAATATTCAGGGATTTTAAGGGATAGGACAATGGATGAATAAAATGTATTCAATCCCAATAATGATAAACAAATTAAACCCTCTTCTAAATTAAAACTACTGGTTGAAATGTTTGTAAAGAAATTTTTCAAAACTAACCAATTATGATAAGTTTTTAGGCTACGAATAATAAGATAACGCAGGTATGATACTTTGCAATTTACTGTCAAATGTCCCTTCCATCCTTGTCAATATTGGTTTAATATTTTGATATTTACTTTACACCACTTTTCAATGGAGGATTTAAAGCCAGGGATCTATATGGATAAGACAATGGCCGATAAATTAATGTACATCCTCAATGATAAACCACAAAATCACTCTTTTTGAAATTAAGATTAGTGATTTAAACATTTCTCCAAAACTAACTGAACCAACCAATCATAATTCAATAAAAATCCCAAATGTTGTTAAGCAAACGAACATTAAAAAGGTTATTACAAGAGTTTAGAGACTAGTGTAATAAACAGCCCAATGTTCCCTTCTTTTTTCCTGGTTTAAAGCAGGCATAAGTATTAAGAAATACATTTCAACTTTAGAAAAGAAAGATCGGTTTTGAATGTGTGGATTTATCAATATTCTAGAGGCCTCTAGTGGCACTTAAGGGAAGAAAAACTACTCTCCGCTTTCAATTTTAATGTTAAAGAGAAAAAAGGAAAAGATTGGGAGGGGTCGGGGTGGTATAATTTTTACAAGGGTGGTATTTTTTTTTGCAAGGGTAGTGGTACCTTGCCTCATATTTTTTATTTTAGTTTCTGGACCCATGAGAAGTCTTATATTTATTCGATGGATAGCAAGATAGAAAGATATACATTCTGTTATTTCAACTGGATAATGTAATGAGTTCTTAGAGCTTAAAACAATGGTGTAACCTGTTAGTTTATTCCATACTAGCGGTTACGCCCCTAAAGGCCTCAAGGGGCACTTCAGGAGGGGGGAGTCGAATTTGATAACCCAATTTCTTATTTTAGATTTTAAATCCCCCCATCATTTTTAATTTTAGTTAAAAAAATATTTTTTTTTTTTTTTGGGGGGGGGGTATTTTTTATTTTTGGGGGGGTTGGAGGTGTCCCACCCCCCAAGAAAATATTTATGAACCTTCCCGGGACCTATGAGAAGCTACCCTGTAAAGGAGAACCCGATCGTTTCAGCAGTTGGCGAGATCCTACGCTTCAAACAGACAGACAATCAAACAGGCAGACAAACAGACATCGTTCTACTTTGTATTATATGTAGATAAAATATAATCAATCGGTCCATCAATCTGAAGTGAAAAAAGGACAGAAATGGGTTAAGATAGAATAGCTTGTAATCTCAATAGTATTAATATAAATCAAGTTTTGCAAACGGTCGGGTGAACAAACGGCCATATCCAAGTTTTAAAAAGCTCTGGAATTTTGTGATGCATCTTCTTATAACAATAAACTGTTTTACAACTTAACAGTATAGGTGCATAATTTTTCAATGTCTAGCCTGTTTAAATTTTAAACAACTCCTTGTCTGGATGGGACATTTATATCAGGGATGCTGGTATAGAACAATGGATTATATAATCATCTTTCTTCCAATCATCTGCTCTATACGCTCATAGCTGATAATATATATTGGGCGATTGAAAAGTTTTTGCTGCATTGTCCTCTCCCCACCCTGCTTTAAGACCAAACTGTTGATTAAATATACATAAATATTTGGAACTACAATCGATGCCGCCTATTTCGGACAAGATTGGTCGATTTTAAAATAAAAGCGCCAGGATGTGGATGATGCATGTATTTCTGTCCAAAAAGATTTTGTAATTTTGTTCATTTAAAACCTAAAGACAAAAGATGTGAAATTAAAGAGTATATTTTCTGTTACTATATGGAATGTGCATAATTAAATCAAATATTGGTCTGACTGCCATTGTTAGGTAAAGCTCAAATATCATCCATAATTTAAGGAACCTACACAAAAAAATCGATTTTTTTTCTCAGAGTGCTAAGTTCAGCACAACCCCACCCCTCTGTTTTGAAAAAAAGGAGAAGGGAGAGATGTAGTTTCCCTTGAGTTTCGTGCTCACTGAGCACTTTGAGGGAATCCACTAAAATCCTAATTATGTCTTTAACTGTAGCTCTAGGAAACTCTTAATTTGATAAGTCACTTGTGGGGACAGATGGACAGATTCTAGATTTTTTAGATGTTGCGCCACTAAAAAATACTGTCCAAATTAATTTACATCACATGTATATTTTGTACGCACGTCAGAAAACATTTATCTTTCTATCTATCTATATTTATAATTTTATCTCTTTAGTTTTGAAATATGCCTAACCCTAACGGGTGTCCTCACCCTACGGGATCTATACTTTCGGTGCTCTAACAATGCCATATTTTACTTAATATAACCTAACCTAGTCTGACCTAAAGTATGAAATGAAAACTTTATTTTCAATTTTATTAAAAATCAGGAAGATGGGTTCTATACCCGACCAGAAACTTTGAGGAAACCGCCCATCTTTGTGTGTATGTGTAATAAATAGCAGCTAGGTGTGTCCATTTTACATAAGTCAACAAAATTAAATTGAAAACAAGTTATTACAGCTGTTCTTCGTGGTAAATTTGTTGCTAAGTTTTAAACCCTCTTAAAATATACCACAACAGCAATGGATGTAGAATATACGTGGATATTATGACAGGGGAAATTTTTTTGTCAATTTAGCTTAATAGCATGGAACTCGTTCCTTGGTCATTTCGTTCATCCAAGAAGAGGGGATTGGGTAAAGGGATTATAAGGGTTTAATCGTTTTTTTTGCCTGCTCCAAGTTTCACTTTAATAGAAAACTTGAAATCTGGTGTAAGTCATATTCTCTGTTATGGTTGAAGTTTCTTTGACTAGTTGCTTTATGAAATGACCGTTCATTTTAAGTATGTTTTCTGTATGAACTACGTCAAACTAGAGACGATATTCAAAAAATTACCTTTTTTTCATTTTGTCAATCAATGCCAATAATAGAAAAATTATAAATGCTTATCTTTAATTACACAAAGCTTTGGTACTACTGAAAGTAATCGTCCTTGTTTTTCTTGGTGGCGGAAAAATTATACAGAAATTATACAGATATTGGCTATGTGTATTAGGAGAAAGTGCTTTGTGGAAAAGAATAACAAAGGATATTTAACATTAGGGGAATTTGATTTGTGGGGATTTATTTGTGGGAATTTTAAGGGTGGAAATTGAATATACGAAATGTGTCGGATACCGAATATTTTTTAGACAAATAAATAAACATTGTTGCCTAAGGGCACACATTAAAACAAGGAAAAACATGTTCAAAGAAATTGAGGATTTAAAGTAAGCAATATTTAGGCGTAAAAGAACAATTAAGTATTATGTAGTTAATGAGAAAATATATTAAGAACAGTTTGATTCTGCAATAGACTTATAACCCTAATCAACCTAAAGGAATTTCTAGGTAAACTAATTTTATGTTTATATTTAGTGACATATAATACACTAGCGAATCCGCCCCCTAGAAGCCTCTAGGGGCACTGGTAGGAGGGGGAAAAGTCGGCCTCAGCCCATTTTAGATTTGAGTTTCAAAAGAGTTAAAAAAAATATTTTTTTGGGGGGGGGGGAGAGGGTTGAAGACACCCTCTCCAAAAATAGTTTAAAACCTTCCCAGGACCTATAAGGAGCTTCACTGTAATGGAGAACAATATCGGTTCAGAGGTTAGCGAGATCCTTCGGGACAGACAAAAAAGGCTTACTACATTATATAATAGGATTGCAATAATGAGAGAGTCGTAATTTTTAGACGATAAATTTCCTGAAAGCTAGTTTTATCCTAGAAAATTCAAGCATTCATATTTGACTTATTATTTATAGATTTTTTAAATGAAAATTTTTTTTAATCATAGGAAATCAAAACAACGTTTATATTATTTCTTTTACGTTACTCTCAGTGACGGATAGGTAATCAACGATGGACGTTGGGACATAATCATAGAGTAGCTGCTCTACTAACAACAAAATAATGCAAAGATGACATTGTAAAAAATTTGCATGATTTCCTACTTTTAATAAATATACATATCGTATGTCTAAATAAATATTTTTGCAGAAAAGAAAAATAAACTCTTCAAAAGCTCATTATTCTAAAAGCATCGAAAAACTTATTGTACAAAAATTTGAGGCGCGGCTGTTCTGAAATAGTGTATATCAACACGTCTATCATTCACTAATCACTAAAAACTTTAAGAAAAACAATCTCTGTGCAGCGCCTTTCTACATTTTTAAGGTGTAAAAGAAGAAAATTGCTGAATGCAGAAATGGTAGGTTGCAAACCCAATATGACAAGAGATGTATTCTAAAAACTAAGTTAAAAATAATTTAAATTTAATGTTATAAAAAGAGGCATAACTGTAACTTCTGTAAATATACCTAAACGCTCTTTTATAGCTTACATAACCACAACCATTTGCCGATTTTTTGGAAGAATATGATTCTCTTTTTTTGTATCTGATTAAATTTGTATTTAAATTTTTTTCTTGATAATTTTTAATATTCACATGTTGCATTAGAATACAGATTATGCAAATTTTTGCAAAAAAAATAACAAGGATGGAAACTTTCAACATATTAAAGTAAAAATAAAAATCTCTGAAAATAAGTAATTAATTAAAATATATTATAACTGAGAGGCCAGTATTATCGGCTAGTCGGACGAAAGAACGAATATAAAAAATTATCGTTCTACTTTTTATTATTTGGAAAGATATTTCAAGAAGAAGGTTGATCTGACTGTATTTATGTCTGTCTGCATGCATGCCTGCCGGCATGTGGCTCAACTGTTTTCAGTTTTGTCTGCATTTCTGTCTGTTTATTAACATATCAGTCTGTCTTTATGTCTGGCACTTAGTTTCTGTGTGTCTGTAAGTGTGTGTCCCTTGAACTTAGTCAGGTCAATTGGATTCTCCCCCTTCTAAGAAGAACCATGTTAGTTAGAAAAGAGATTTTAAAGAAAACCATTCAAGTCTTTATGAAATGCAACGCATCCATAAAAATATTATCTAAACACGAAGTTTAACATTTAGCACAAATTTATCAACTACTGTGAATAAATCAAAATTAATGAAAAATAAGTATTTAAATTTTTGAAGGATTATTTTTGAGTACTTTTAAAGTAGCGCCTTCGATCACTCAGGGCTATCAAAACTGGTTTTTATAATTATAATTTTTCATTTTGATATCTGCGGATAGTTGTCTATAATACGATGCATTAAATAACTATTCAAATGCCCTAGTTAGCAATGATACACACACCTCCATTATTTTGATATAAATTGAAATAAAGGGTGGTATATTTTTCGCTAGTTTATATTAGGTACTAGGTAGCCCCACAGAAAATCCCCCCCCCCCCTTAATTTAAATTTATTTTTTTCACAAGAGAAGGAGGAATTTTTACACCACTCCAAATGCACTGAACAACTAACTTGGGTGTTGTTAATTAAGGGGTAATACCCTCCAACAACAACTACCGGCAAGTGCATTGTCGAGCAAATAACACCCTACCCCCACCTCCATCACTTATTATGGATATTACTTTAAGTGTTTAGGTGAGGTTAGATCAGGTTTTATTATTGGATGCTAGGGGGTTAGACATATGAGAAAAAAAACTTACCTACCCCCTCCCTAATTTAAATTTATTTTAAATTAGGGTGGGGGGGGGGGGGGCAGTGCTCGATTTGAACTTTGACGGAAAGTACCCAACTATCACATTGCCAATTTTTAAATAATTTGAGGGACACAACAACAGACTTAGCTTGTTTATGCAAAAGATTATGTTGTTTTTACTCTGTAAAATGGTATGAATAAATGGATATGTAAATTAGAAAAGTAATGGATTTGTATATATTTGAAGAAAAGACTTAAAACTATAATAAATGTAAAACAAAAAATGAATGTCTATATTTTACCCCATCAATCACCTAGTATCGGTAGTATGCTGTCCATGACACTTTAACGCCAGGTCCAACAACCAAGGATAACTAAAGTAAACATTTTTACCTTTTTTTTAACAGACAACCAACACTTCAATTGCACGACCTTTGTCTGGAAGAACTAGCTGTACTTTTTGCCTATTTATAGGCCACAAGGCAAAACTACCACTCTTGCCATTGATGTCAAATACCATTCCTATCTCTATTATGACGCGGTGTTGTCCAAACTCCCCAATAAGTTCCCAATTACGCTAATGCCATGGATTTTATGTCCATGATTGATGGATTAGACAAATTTCAGTGAGGATGGAAAAAGTAGTTGTTAATCCTATACAGATGGATTAGACAAATTTCAGTGAGGATGGAATAAGTAGTTGTTAATCCTATACACCTGACACTCACACTCACAAACACACAATCACACACACACAAACAATCACAAGACAATTAGACAAATTTGAGGAAGGAATGGACAAAAGAGGTGTGAATAGTCAGCCATGGGTACAAAGGAATATGCTTTCTCGTATTCATTCGAATCCGGTGGATAGGAACCAGTTCTCATCCATACGAAAAAAAACTATGTCTAGCATCGTATTATATCCAGCTTACTACGAATAAAAAAATGTACAATAATAAGAATAAAACCAGTTTTTTACCCCTTGCCTTCGGCACCTCGGGGCTTAAAAAGCTGGTTTTAATCTTATAACTGTATATTCTATATCCGCGGAAAGCCGTTTATAATACGATGAAAGTAATAACTATTAACAAACAAATAATTCAAATATTGAAGATGTTCTAATGAAATAAGATGTCCTAATGAAATGCAAGCATAAGCAGAAGGAGGGTGTCAACACTCAACAGCAGCTCAAAATTTCAATTAGAACGGCCTAGCTTCCTTTTTTTCACCCCCTCAAAGCTTTAAACACCCATGGAAAACCGTGTTTAAGATAATTCATTATGTTTATAGAACTAAACAAGTCTGTTATTTTATCAAAAGCTAAAATTTTTGAATATTTGAAAACAAGGATGACAATATCAATAAAACAAATCTCTAAATTCAGAAGGAAAGACAAACGAACAAAAACTTGTGCAGAACATTAATTTGTAAGTCTAACCAAATTTGTACATAAGTTTATTGCAAAGATGCGATAATAAAGGATACTTTATAAAAGACACAGTTTCATTTAAGTCTTTTGAAGTTTAAAACAAAACGTTAAAATCAATATACCGTTATGACTTGAAGATAATTTGAAAATATCCTTTTTAATCCATGAGCTTTTGCAACAAACAAAAAAGGGTTCAGACATTATACAACACGTAGTTAAAGTTTTTTTTTACTCTGAGGTTTTAGAATTTTGTGTTTTTGTTGTTGAAGATATTAACTATCTTGTTAAAACGATATTTTACATTTTTGTGGTGTCCGTATTTTATGGGCCTTTAAAAAGGGTTTTTTATTGAATGGATTTTTAAAAGCGAAGCTTTTCTATAATTAGGGTCGGTCCGTCCGTACGTCCGTCCGTCCGTAACGGATACCTTTTTTTATTAATTTAGGCATGTTAGAATTGTCCTATCGATTTCAAATTTTGCATGGTGATTCCTATAGTAGTTAGGTACGATTTAGAAAGCGTAGCAACTCTATAATCATTACCAAAATGTCCGTACGTCCTTTTTAAACATGTTGATTTTTTTATTTTTTTAACAACAAATTTTTATGTGAACTAATCATCTGATTGATCTGATTTTTGGTATATTGTAATAAGCGAAGCAACTCTATAATTAAGTCCTTAAAATGTAAGTATGTCCATAAACATTATCCTGTATCAAGCAGATTTTTAACAAATTTACTTACAATTTTGCTTTGAACCTTATGAATTTATATTAGGATTATTCAGTTCTGACACTATTCAAGTGTTAATGTCCGTTTGTCCTTCCGTTTCAGTGCTTCGCTTTTATGGATGTTGTCATTCTTATTGGGATATGTCTTTATTTAGTAATATCAAAAAAGTTAACCTAGATCTTAATTCATTGTTAAAATTGCCTTCATGACATTAAACTTGGGGTCATTCTTATAACGAAGAATATTTCACATTATAAAATAAATTGATTTTCATATTTTGCGTTTTAGACCCCCATCCCCTTTACCACAGTTTACTATAGACTGGCATGGGACTTTTGTAGAGTAGTAGCGCTATAACAAAAAAGTATTTGAACTAAAAAGACGCGTGCCCCTTAGTCCCCCCAATAGTGCAAGTCATCAAATTGGAATTTAGAAGATTTTTTGTTTTATTTTGGGTGGTTCTCCTCAGAATTATTGACCATAAGTTCAATTCAAGTCTAACTGTTCAAATCAAAACATTAAAAAAAAATTTAGTTTTATTTTTTTAAATAAAGATTTAATAAGCCAGTATGGCTTCAAAATCGAATAATATCCGATGGAATAGAACCAGTTTTGTAAGAATGGCCTTCTGACCCTCGAAACTAACAAACAAGTTTTAATTCTTTTATTTTTATATCCACGTAAAGCTGTCTATAATACCATGCGATAAGTAACAAATAAACTAAATTACTTGACACACGATTTCAGAAACTTTGACGAAAACTAAGAAAACATCGTAATTATCTTAAATACTAGTGTTTATGTTATAAAGTTTATCATGTTTTAATTTAAAGCTAAATATAAATTGTAATTTTGTGTCCATTGGTATTATATGATTAAGGTATTATCAAACGCGTGGCTTTTCTATAATTAGGGTCATTCTTTCCGTATGTCCTTCGGTCATCCTTATAGGATTGTACATATTGTTATATTGTTAATATAGGCATACTATAATTGTCCTATCGATTTCAAACTTGGCATTGTGATTTCTGTAGCAGTTAGGTACGGTTTTGAAAGACTAGCAATATTATAATCGTTATCAGCATGTCCGTACGTCCATTTCGAAAATGATGATTTTCACCTGTTTGAATAACAATTTATTATGGTGATATAACATTCTATGCATTTGCTTTTTGAAGAACTGATTCCCAGGACAACAAAGTAGAGTAATATTAGAGAAGCGTCGCTATATAAAGTTCTAAAAATGTAAGTATGTCCTTAAAAAGTTTTTCTGTATTTAAGCAATATAGCAACAATTTTACTTAAAACTTTTTTCGACTTTAAACTTATGTTCTGCTTATTCAGTTCTGGCACTCCATAATGTTAGTATATTAGTATTCAAAGCTTCGCTTTTATGGATGTGTTCGTCCTTGTTATTTTCTTCGCTACCTAAAGAAAGAGAGAAAGATTACTAGTTGAAACAACAACTAAAAGTAAGAGGTATTTATAGGGTAACCTTTTTACAAAGTAAATGCGCTACAAAAGACCCAAGAAAAAAGGGAATTTGAATAAGTTTTGCTCCTTTAAAAGAGCAAAGTAGAGGATGGTGCAAATGTTATATAAAATGCATTTGTAATCTTAAATAGGCGGATATTCAATTTTCACGACCTGTTAGCATACACGAGATTTATGGAGAGTTACTACTTATGTCATAAAGTGTATAGATTATATTAAAGGAAGCCTGCAAGAAACACCACGCTTTAACTGCTGAAAAACTGCCACAAGTAGTCCAATACCCCAAATTTGAAGCCTTCAGCTTCTATAACAAAAAAGTTCTAGGCATTTTAAAATGACATTTTATGTACAATGAAAATTTTAAAAGAATTGCAATGCTCAAGTTGAAAACTTTGAAATTAAACTACGTGGCCTTTAAACAAAACTATAAGCTTATTTTTGTCAGAAATTTAGGTTTCCAGTAACTAATTATATTTTTACAATAAAAATACCCATTTTTAAAGTCAAAATCATTAAAAAAATTAAGTTTAACTTGCATTGTACCGAGTGTACTGTAGCCAATCAGAAGGCTGAATCAGCTTAACAACCAATCACAGCTGAGCTTGTATTAGTTTGACCCTTTGTTTCCGCTATGATTTTCGTTTAAAAATGCAATTTAAATTGAATTTTTTTCATAGATTTTGACTATGAAATGTGGTGTTTTTATTGTAGAAATGTAATCAGTTACCGGCAATCTAAGTTTCTGACAAAGATAAGGTTATAATTTTGTGTCTTTTATGAGTATCTTTCAAAAATTTTATTGTACATAAAATGCTATTTTGAAATGACTAGAACTTTTTTTGTTATTGAAGCTAAAAGCTTTAAATTTGGGGTATTGGGTCTACTTGTGGCAGTCTTTCAGTAGTTAAAGCGTGGTATTTCTTGCAGGCGTCCTTTAAATAAAACCTTTTTGAACCTCAACATCAAGGGCGCGAATTAGTTAAAGATTTTGATTGCCGGTTTGCTGGAATGTATTGATGAATTTTAAACAAGTGAATAACTGGTTTTATCTTCAGTAAATTGCTGATTTTGAAATATTTTACTTATCCTTTTTTTTGGAGTGGTGCATGCACTCAATATTTGTCTACATTTATTAAATCATGAAATAATAATTAGTAAAGTTCAAATGCGCTTTTTACAACCATGTGGAACATTCTTTTTCATTGCATTTTTTAAGAAAAATATTTTTGGTACCTTTTTAAAAGTTATATTTAATCTAGTGTTTCAGTAAGGTTTCTTAACCGATTAAGATTATCATGAGAGAATACTAAAATAAAAATCATAATATTAGTACCAGTTTTCGTTTTTTTAGGCAAAGTCTTTGGCCCCTCAGAATTAACAAAACTGGTATCAATGGTATAAAATTTTATTTTACCATCCGCAGAAAGCTGTCTATAATACGATGCAATGAATATTTATTCTTGATAGAAACTTTACTTATATGCATATATGGCTCAGTGGTTTAACGTCCGCTTATCTGTTGGGGAGGTGTCGGGTTCGAGTACCCAGACCGCATCTATACTAAAGATGTAAAAATTAGTACCTACTGCTGCTCTTTCAGGCGTTAGAGATTTGAAGTAAGAGTAGGGGGGAAGCCTTAGCCCTAAATCAGGTATGCATGGGTGGTCCTTAGCATGGTGCACTAGTGATCGAAAAACTTTGCTCAGTCATAGGTTGACTGAAATGTCCCTGTGGACTAGCATTGTGTAGTAGCTAGCTAGTGTGTTAGTGGCGTTTGTTAGTTCATCTACTGGGAGTCACTCTTAAATACTAGGTTGACTGAAAAGTCCCTAGGATTTTATGTGACTTCATTGTGTCGTTGTCAAAAGAGCGCCACGTCCTGTGCCTTGGTTGCATTAAAAAGTCGCAATAATATCGTGACAAAAATCACGAAACCTTGACTCACCATCCATAAGGCTGAAGTGTAAATTACCCAAGAGCCCTAATTAAAGTGTCAAGGGAAATGATGGGAAGGATGCAAACTCGAATCCGCGTCATACCAAAGACGTTAAAATGGTACCTACCTGCTCTGTTCGGCACAGGACATCAAAGAGTTTGAGTAGGGGGAATGCCTTGGCCCCAAACAGGCGCAATTCACTACCATGCACAGTTAGGATCTCCAGACAAAGATCGTGCAATCAAAGGGTTGGTTGTCTGCAATGTACTGTACTACGGGTATGAGGTGAAGGACCAAGAGTCTGGCCTTGAGTTGACAAGTTGACTGTTCAGTCCAGGCGCAACTCACCCACACGACATTAACATTAACATTTACTTATATGCATAATTGTAGGTTGGTTGGTTTACATTTAAATTTTCTCTTATTAAGCTTTCAGTAAAACAAGGACAAACACTTTGATAAAAAATTTTAAGATTAATGACCAACAAACTAATATCCTAACCTAAAAAAAACTGGCCTGCCATAGAGTGACGACCCTTGTATGGAAAATAATCATACACAATAACATGGTAATCATTTTTACCTGTTTATTGGTCAAGACATTAACCCGCTCTTACTCGAATTCGATGCATTTGTGACAATGTTCAGAAGCACTTGTTAAGGTTAGAATCCTTTTGTAACAGAAAATTTGATGTATTTTTTGGAGATAAACTATAAATACAAATATCCTTGTTCTATTTTAGAATTAATCGTGCGGAATGAATTATTTTATCTTAGTCGTGATAATTTTATCTTTATTTAGTCACTAACTTTATGGGTGTTTAAATTTTTTACAAAAAAAATGTAATCGAGTTAAATATAGACAATTATGTCCATGGGTAGCGAAGCAATAAACAGCTGAAATCAAATAAGAAGAGTAAGGTATTAAATGTACAGTAAAAATTAAATGGTGGTTGTAAAAAATGAAGATGTTTCTGCGGCTGCTTGTCCACTATTAGGGCAGCAAAAAATAAATTCATATATTTTTCTTTATACCACAAAGAAGAGTAAAATGTAATATAGTAAATTCGTGGAATATCTTATGAAATATTAAGTGATGTTATAACTAACGTTAGTTGAAGTAACGCATTATTTACTCAGAATAGCCAGCTTCCTTTGATTGAAGGAGGACGGTCAGACGGACATATTCTTATTATTAATGAACTCAAGTTTTAGTTGAAAAATATATTTTTGTTGTTTTGTAAAAATATACAGTTTCTTTTGTGTTTCTTGGCCAAAAAGGAAATAAAGTTTGTACAAGGAAACACGCATGCACGAAAACGTAAAACGTTTTTGTAAGCTTTCATAGATATATGTTTGCATATCAGCTAACTTACCTGACCTAAAGTTATAAACAAGCATACGAAAAACCAATCAATCCCCCTTTTTTTCATTTTGTTTAAAAAATAAGGTGTCATTACTCAACAAGTGGTACCTTGTGTAAAAGCGCCCCATTTTCAAATATGAACATGTGTTAATATTCGTTGGTAAACGGAATCTTCTGTCATTTATCAGATATCTTAAAGAACAGGTAAAAAGATCTAATTTTATCAATAGAAATATCATTTTCACCAAATCTTTGAATAGGCTGTTAACCCTTACAGATCGGGGGGGGGGCTCCAAGAGCCCCCCCCTCTAGTTTTTTCAATCTCATTTTTTTTGTAGGTAAGATGGAGTGCTGTGACTTCATGACTTTTTAAGTTTAGTAATTATACGTCGGCAAGAGTTGATTTTATTAGGATATCTGGTCCGTGTCGGTCGTGGTGTCCGGTCAAAGTCGGTTGGGTAGCACCAAAATTAGAAAAAAATTCTAAAAAAAATCTTAATTTCTACATTATGACTTTTGTGTATAAGAAGAAACCTAAAATTTTTTTGGTGAATACTTAGATATCAATGACCTTCTTAGAAAAAATGTGTTATGACCGTTTGACCGCTCCCTGACCGACTTTATGACCGATTTTTGTCCGGCTTTTACTACAGACATATATCATGAACATCGTGGCTTCTATTACAGCTAGAGTCCTAGAGTAAATCGGCGCCGCCAATCGCCGTTTTACCGCCGTAACCGCCGAAAATGGCGGTTTCCGTTATTTGCCGTTTTTTGGCGATGATCAGAAAAAGTAATTTTTTTGTTATGAAAAATAAAAGTTCGTCCTAAAATTTGGTCATCCTAGCTGCAAAATTGGCCGCTCTACAGCTGTTTTAAAATTTAGCGGCTGGCCGCTAAAAAGCGGCTAAAGAGCGGCCTGGCTGCTATGACTAGAAAAAGTAATTTTCTCTAAAAATACACATGAACCACCAGAAAAAAATTTTACGTCTTTATCTGTAACAGGAGCCGAGATAGAGGGGGGGGCTCTTGGAGCCCCCCCCCCGATCTATTAAGGTGGGAATTGGGGCCCGAGCTGTAAGGGTTAAGAGAGTTGTATAGTATATTCGCATTGGTAGATTAAAAGTTGATATAACTATCTAATAGTCCATTTTGACCGCTCTAATAAGCCAGCTGGTTTACAAAATTCCCCTTCCAGCTAAAGTCAAACAACTTGGTGGCACGCTACATTGAAGCAGTCCGCGCGTAAATTTGACCCCTCGTTGCTCGCAAGCTCACTGACCTTTACACAATGAATTGAGTAAACTCTGCTTAACTAACTACACTGTATATTCCATAGTAAGCTATAGTCCTAAAATCAAAATTCATAAATTCGTGATCTTTAATTTAAGCCAAAATAGATGAAATATGTTAGGATACACGTGTTGCTTATTATTATAAAGTTGCTTTTAACATTGTCAAAATATAAAGATTTAGTGTTAAAATCTTCAAGTTGAAACCAGCATCTAAAGCTGTTTCATTAGCTTCTATAAATACTTGTCCTTGTTTAATTAGTATGCTTGTTACATATGTAACACACCCAACTAAATGTAGAGACCATTCATTTATAAAAACAAGAATAATAACATCTATAAAAGCCAAGATAACCTAAAACTATTTAACTCTTACAGATCGAGGGGGAGGGGGCTCTAAGAGCCCCCCCCCCCTCTAGTCTTTTCAATATCAAGATAGAGAGTTGTGGTGACTTCATGACTTTTTAAGTTTAGTAATTATTCGTCGGCAAGAGTTAATTTTATAAGGATATCTGGTCTGTGTCGATCGTAAGTCGGTTAGATGGCACCAAAATTAGAAAAAATACTCAATAAATCTTAATTTCTACATTATGACTTTTGTGTATAAGGTAAAGACCTAAACTTGTGAATACATAGATATAAATGTACGTCTAAGAAAAGCGGTGTTATGACCGTTTGACCGTTCGACCGCTCCCTGACCGATTTAATGACCGATTTTTTTGTCCGGCTTTTACTAGAGACTTATATCATAAATATCGTGGCTTCTATTACAGCTAGAGACCTACATTTTTTTGGTAAATCCTTGAGCAAAAATGACCATTTGACCACTCCTTGGCCGATTTTTGATCAATTATCTATTTGCTTCCTTTAATTTGGCCGTTTTAAGCTGCCAGTTGCCGAATTTTAAAACAGCTCTAGATCAACCAAATTTGTATGTAGTCTTTTATTGTGATGAGAAACAGATAAAAAGGATAATTTGCGCCGCCAACCTCCGTTTTACAGCCGTTACCGACGAAAATTGCGGTTTCCGTTATTTGCCGGTTTTTTTTTTTTTGAGGGGGGGCGAGGGTGGGGGTAAGGTAAAAGAAGGTAAGGCCTAAATAATTTCAATTTTATGGGGAGTATTGACACCCAAATTTACCCCCTACTTAAACAATTAATGTAGAAACAATCTCATTATGATTATTAAATTTATGACAAAAATAAAGTTATACATATAATAGTTATTTAATTATTTAATAAGTATCTTCTATAAACAGTAAGTACACTATAATTTAAAATATTAACAAGGATATTTATGCCCATGATAGAATGTAGCCTTTTTTGACAAGATGAGGCTATTTGTAATTTTGTGTCAATTCCTTTTAGGCAACAACTGAGATTATGAATATCCAGTAAAAAGCTACCAATATTCTGTTTTACTTCACGAAAACATAAAAATACACCGAACCATATAGACAAAAAATTTTACGTAAGGACGTTCACAAACAAATAAGATAGTAGCTGCGCTACTTTTAATAAATCTATGAAAATGCAAGTAATGTTCTTTTGTATTATTTCTTTACTTATTTTTTAGAAAGATTATTGACAGCCATGTTATATGTACATAATAAGGCTTGTCGTTAACTCACAACAATCTTCAGGTTCAATTACATTTTTTTATAAACTAACACATCAAAAAGGAAGAACATTAATTTGTAAGTTTAAACAAAACTTTAACTAAATTTGGTGCAAAATTGCGTAAATACAGGGTACAGTAACAGGATTTGAACTTAGAGATGACTCGTTTATAAAATTGTAACTTGTTGTCTTAGGCATCATTATTAAAAAAATCAGATGAATGGGTTAATTCATCTTTACAAGAATTATTTCAAAGAATTATTTCAGGGCTTTGTTTTTATGGATGTTGTCATCCTTGTTTTTAAAGCAATTTTTTTGTGTTAGATATTGGAAAGCAAAAAGACATACCTAAACAAAATATTCATAAGATGCTTGAGTCAGTCTTTATTACACAATTTTTACACTACATATTTAAAATTTCTAATTTTTAGCTACAATATAGTTAATTTTCTTGGCTGCTATTATCTAGTGTTTGATAAGAGCAAAGATTAAAATTATATGGGAGAAATCTGATATATTCAGCAGCTTTTCAGCAAGACTCCTATAACAAATTAGTTTCTACTACAACACTCAAGTTGTACATCCGTTTATTGTAACGATGAAAAAATTAAATTATTAAAGAATTTTCGGAAAAATATTATAACGAAGCAGCATTACTATAAATGTTAACAAACAAATCAGAATGTAAATAAAATACCCCAAAACTTTAGAATTATTAAATTTGTTAGGCTATGTCACGAGATTCACATTAAGAAATGAAAAGAAATGGTGAAGCGGCCCTAAAATTATAATTTTCAATGTAGAGGGGTAAGTGCGTGCACAGGATTTTGTCAGGGATCGCAATATCAATGTTGAGTAACACCAATTTAACAACAAATGTAACATGTCTGCATCCAGTTGAAGAGCAGAATTTTTTTATTAAAGACTTTAACAAAGCATTTCAAATTGAAACAATTATAAAATATACCGTAATAATGAAAAAAACAAAAACAATTCAAAATATTAGTTAATTTATTTGTCAACAATTTTCTTCTTAGATAATTTTAAATTCAAGATAGGTGTAAACCTCCATGAGATTTAAATATGCAACCCTACTAAATTTTAATCTTTTAACAACTACTCCCGCACCCTTAGAAGTTGGTTTTAAAAATAACTTTGGAGGTAATATAAAATTGTATGGACGAGTGCATACCCCTGAGGTTTTGTCACCCCTTCTGCACGCCCCTAGAGTAAATTATTCAGTTAGAATAAAATCCCACCCAGCAACAAAGCTTACAAGTTCATAGCTATGGTATCAATTCCTTTACACAAATGTATCAAATCATCAGAACAGCAAATTAATACGATAGCACAAAAACTCGTCGCTTTTGATTCATTGCATATAACAAAATATAAAATGATAATTGTTATTTACAACAAAACCGTCAAAATCATTAGTTTAGTTAGATAATATCCCTAGAAGTTGTTGTTCTGATTAAATTGGTAGTTTTATCAAAACACTGTTACCTTTAATTCAAAAGAAAAGAAAATATATGACAATAAGGAGGTGACACAAAAAAGATGACAGTTTTCAGACTTTCCGTTAGCCAAAAATATGTATTAATAAAATATTTAATGGAAACAGTATCTAAATTATCAATCCTTGTAATATAGTAACAGCATCTTTGTCTGTCTGTACCGAAGGATCTTCTTTATAGGGTAGCTTCTCATCGGTCCTGGGAAGGTTTATAACTATTTTGGGGAAGGGTACCACCACTCTCCAAAGAGAAATCGCCCCTAGAAGAAAATTACCCAAAAGAAGCAATTGATTAAGTACTTCGTATAATGCTTTTTAATTTTTAAGAAATTGAAACACTACCTTTTCAGTTAAAGGTATGCTATGCATATTATTATTTAGTATATATGTAGAATTTAGGCTGTAAGGAAAACGGACAATCATACATAAAGATAAATTGAAGAAAATTGCAACTACTTGAATCAAAGTAGAAAAAGTTAAATAACAAGATTTTAAATATAAACACTATTTAATCAGAGAGAGAGGGGATAATGGGCTGTTTTTTACATTAGTCCCCAAAGTTTTATAAGAACAATTTCTTATTTGTTTGCTTAACACCATTGGGGCCTAATACTGAATTTTTTGATTAGTTGGATTATTAAGTTAAAAGTTCAAACGTTTCAACCACTAATTTTATTCAACATAATAGGCCATCATTGGGAATGTAAATCAATTTATCGGCCAATGTCTCATCCCCTTAGATACCTCCTGTTGAAGTAAAATTGATTTATAAAAATATGTACGTTTACTTGAAATGTTATTTCACAATACCTGAATAAAAGTCTGTATCACTGCGGCTGTGGGATTATGACCTTATTTTGAGACAGCATACCGTTTTCTTCCATTTTCTTTTATGGCCGCTTTTTTGTCTTTCTAATTGCATAATTGATTGTAGCGCAACTACATTAAAGCTATGGATTTTCTGTCTATTCTTTAGGAAAAAGTAAAATACACGTTCTACGCAGTTTCTCTATGATTATATTCATCGCTCAACGACACATCCTATAACCTATTCAATTCGATTAAAATATTCTGCAAATATGTATGTATGAAACATAAATGTAACTCGCATCCACTACAGATTTTTATTTGAGCCAAAAATTAAGATTCAAGACCCAACCTTATTACAAACCCCACTCATCCAGCTACAGTTGCTTAGCTGCAATATTTATTTTTAACCAGCTGCATCCGATCACTGCTAAAAAAGATTTGCTGCCTATTCCTCTGTCCCACTTGAAACTTGGAGCATTTTTAGAACATATCCATTAATGAACAATGATCTTATTCTGCACTATTTGACTCAGGAATTTATGGATAGGTAAATAAAAGCTCATTACTTCAGCGTCAATTGATAGTTGAATTTTTATAACTTTAGCTATTTTAGTTGTGGAAAATACCTTAGCACAACTTTTTACCCTACAGAATTTAGATAATTATCATTTTATCTATTTATGAGCAAAAAACCTTATATTTTTCAGTTTAAAAATAATAGATTTTTTAAACTTTTTTTTCTTAAATTTACCTAATTGTTTATCCATGTTATTGCTATAAATGTAAATACACAATGGGAGGGACCCAGTTTAGGCCATTTTAAGAATTACATGTACGGATTTTGGGCAAAATTGAATTATAAAATCTTTACAAGAGCATCCATATCCATTGACTATGATATTGCTACAATTTCAATAATTCAAGGGGGTTTGGAGCTTAATTTGACAGCCCCTTGGCTGTTTTAGGGAAATATGTAAACCCCCTCTCTGCGTGCATGTATAATTTTTTTTTTAAATTCACGTTTTAAAATATTGAAAAAAATTTATCTAAACAAATTTATGACTAAACCACTAAAGATGAACAAAATATAAAGATTAAAATTAAACATTATTAAGTGAATAAAAAAACAGTTTCAGTGTTTCAAACTAGACCTAACTGTGTCATATGGAAGACTTTGAAATAGCTTATTGTCTGTAACTCAACAAGGGAGATGGCTCGGCATAACTCTATAATTCCTTATAGTAACAGTTATACAAATTGGACTTCAAGACAGTTTAAATGTAATCTACGAATGTAAATGTTGTAATGTCTAGAAAATTTAACCTTTATGCAAGGATTTTCTATTTTATGTTCATTATAAATATGAAAATTGGTATACAAGATGTAAAATCAGGGGTAATATTTGAAAAATATAAAAAAAAACATTAAATACCTATTCCTTTTCTCTATGTAGATAGATAGAAACACATTATTATATATTTACATATCCACAGGATTTTAGGTAATGGGTAATAAATTATCTTTCTTCCAGTGTCTTGTGTTTGATATTCTACCTTTAGTTACTGTACAATATTGGAGAAAGGAGGAAATTGATTTTATTACATTAAGAACTTTGTTTCCTTCGTTTCTGCAAAACCATGTTCATACTACAGCTAAATACGTGAATATACCTACAATTTGCTATACGAATTCAATAGTTTCCTCATCAGTTTCCATTGCCATAGTTTAGCCTACCCCAAATTATAATAAACCCTTATATAGGTTTAAATTATTGGTGAGAAAGTTTAGACACTGTTAGTTTAAACACTAAAAACAAAATATAAACCAAATTTTTTTTAACCAAAATTCAAAGTAATGTTTTTTTTTGTAAGCCAGAACATAAAATTTAGGTTAAAAAATCGGTCAGCTGAATTTGAGTTCATGATTGTGGTCATAGTTTTCTTATCCTATCTCAATATTTACTACTAGCTAAAAAAGCTTAAAACTTCTAAAAAATCTAAATTTGAAAATTAAAATTTTGAATGTACAATGTATAAATCGTTTATACATTATATCGCTTTTCCCTTTGACCGGAGTAGCTTGAAATAGGTTTTGCAATATTTTGTTTATCTGCTGTACAACTTTGTAAATTAGGTAAGAAATAGGCAATCAATTTTCAGTTGATCAAAAAAACGATTCAAGGGGGGGGGGGATAATTTAGGTCAAAGAGATATTATGAAGATAATGCTCAGATTGTAGTATTTGGTGAATATTTGAGATTACCAGCAGCAGCATGCTCATTTAAATGGCTAAACTACTTCCTTTCAATAGGTTCATTCCCTTTAAAGAATTTACTAAAATGTACTAGTTTTCTCCCATTTCAGAAGAATCGCCAATTCCTTCATTTCTCCATTTTACTTTTCGTCCTTGGCGATTAAGACTAATAAATTAAGTTTTTCACTAGAAAGAAAATATTTAACTCATAACTGAAGTTTTAACAAAAGAGATACTGTAGAGACATACTCTCTAAATCTGCCAATAGGATAACAGTTGAAGATCAACCTTATCATGGAATTGATTAAAATTGTGTACGCATTTGGTAGAAAAGGGAAAATCTTTTTTATTTCTTTGGCACAAAGAGTCAGTTATGAATAGTGACATTTAAGATAAAGCTTTTCTTGGGTAAGTTATATTGTGTAAAAAAATATTTTCTAATATAGTGTGAAAAAAAACAGTAACAAGCCTTTTTCACTCCACAGGGAGAGCATAGGCCGCTGACAATTTGTCAGTGTTTCTGTAACAATGTGGCTTTTTTATGAACATGGGATAGGGTTGCCAGCCCTAAGCCCTATGATTGCGGTGTAAAGCGTCCATTTGCCCATCAGACAACCAACCATTTGATTGCACGACCTTTGTCTGAGAAGTCCTAACTGAGCATGGTAGTGAGTTGCGCCTGTTTTGGGCCAAGGTATTCCCCCTACTCTAACTATTTATGTCGCGCACCTGACATAGCAGCAGTAGGAACCATTTTTAACGTATTTAGTCTTGACGCGGTGTCGGACCGAGATTCAAACCTATCACCTTCCCGACGACGAGCGGATGCGCTGCGTGTTGAACCCTGGTCGCGGGTTAATATAGTGTGAAGTACATGTCAAAACCTATTATAAGTTTGTTACGAATAGTTGATTTCAGAAATTAAATCTTCGAAAAATTGTATTGCTTGTTTTACTTGCAAAGATAAACAAAGATGTTTGTCTGCAAGAAATCCTTTTTTAATTTTATCGAAATTGTGGGTGAGGTGGACCATCTAGACATAATATGACATTTTTGAACATAATCTATAATACAAAGTAGCTTGATGTCTGTCCGTCCCTTAAGATCTCGGTAATTACTGAACCGATCGGATTCTACTCTTCAGGGTATATACCTATTGGTCCTATAATGGTTTTAATCTATTTTCTTGGGTTGGTGTCCAACCCCCCCAAAAAATGTAAATCCCCCCCCCAAAAAAAAAAAATTTTTCTGGGGAAACTACTTTATATAAAACGGCAGCACCAGAAATACTTAATTTTTTTTTCTTTTTTAAATTACCTCTCGGGGCAAAGTCCCTAGAGGGTAGGGGCGAAACCGCTTGTTGATTTATAAGATGTCAATTTAAAAGAAATCTAGCAAAGATTATGGAAAATGCATTAGTTTTAAATTTGACCATATAGTAAAATCACATTTAATATTTTAAATGTTGGTTCTCAAATTTAAAATAACCAAATGAATATTATCTAAAGAAAATGAATATGTATACCAAAATCTCAAAATTAAGAACCCGGCCCTTATCCACTGTTTCATATAATTGTAGTGTATAAACATTAAAATGTCACGACTACCAGGGATTTAGGAATAGCACAAAAAATGATACATTTATTCTCCCCCTGCAAGTAATATGTAAATATTTCTATCTGGTAGCTAGTATTATTGGGAGATGAAAATTGTAAATAAATTAAATCTAAGATATGGTACTTTATATTTTTTACAATATTCCCTGGATCCCTGCACTATTATAGCGACTCAGACACGAGAAATATTTAGGTTTCCGTTGACGATGGTAAAATATGGGAAATCTGTGATGTGCATTCATTTAAACATAAAAACAGTTGTAAAAATATAACACCTCGGAAAGTTAGAACTCAAAGAAAAAATTTGTGCAATTAAAGTAGAAATTATTTTTTTTATAGAAAAAAAACTTGCCCTAGACACAAAATTTTATTATTGTTTCAATAAATCTATAAATATAGATGTATAACCAGATAACTGCATGGATCCCCCTGTTAGAGACCTTTTCGTCTGCTAGCAAAATGCTTTCTGCTCATTTGTAACGACTTGGCTGTGTTAATTTTCCCGACGCTAATGGTTGATTTTCAAAGACCCAATTGAAAGTCGGCGCAGGGTCATTGGAGTTGAGACATATAGTTATTTAACCCTTACCCCCTCTATTGTTTTACTCTATCGTGTTTCACTGGTTTATATAAACATCCATATTTCAATGAAAATTAAATTGTGACTAACCTCAAATTTTGAAAAAGTTTGAAGATTAGAAATTTACAGTTAACATTTGTATCTCTTTGTTACAATTTAGATTTCAATTATTATTTAGAACAAATAAAAAAGAAAAAAATGGTATCTCCTTCAGGGGCGTGCAAGCTTTTTTTTAAGGGGGGGTAATTCGGTTTTGGGGAGGTAAAATGGCGCGCGAAGCGCGCAGCAAATTTTTTTTACCCCCCCCAAAATTTTTACCCCGGGGGTAAAATTTGCTTGGGGGGGGGGGTAATTACCCCCCCTGAAATCTGTTGGCAGGGGTAAAATTTGTTTACCCCCCCCAAAATTTACCCCCGGGGTAAAATTTTTGGGGGGGGGGTAATTTAAATTTTATAAAAAATTTAGTATTAAAAAATAAAAATGCGCGCGAAGCGCGCAAAAATATTTTTTGTTAGAGATTTTCTATTTTGGGGGGGGTATTTTCCCCCCCAAAATTGTTTGGGGGGGTAAATACCCCCTCCTAAATGGTTGGGGGTGCCTACGGCACCGCCAGGGTAGGGGTAAATTCTAAATGGGGGGGGGGGGGGGATAATCGCCCCATTACCCCCCCCCCCTTGGACGTCTATGATCTCCTTTACTTTCGACTTTCTAACTTTCGACAATATGCAGCCAAAGCCTAAGTTTACAATCATCTTGCAGTTTGTAATCGCAGCCCACAAAATATAAAACAAGCCACAAGCATGTTACCCTTTTCATATTTTTAGCTGAGCAGGCTTTAAGTTCTGAGATCTAATAGTTCATTATTAAGTCTAACGGCTTACTGAATATTTTAAAACAGCAATTCTTTATTTATGAGTAATCAATCATTTTATATAATTATTTTGTCTTATAAGCCATATCATCGTATGTACAGAAGCAACTCTACACGTTATATTTGTCCTTCTTATGTGTTAAACTAATCTATAGACATATTTTTCTTATCTATTCATTTCACTATTTCGTCCTTTACTAAGGCTTAGCTACTATTAATCAAATGCAAACTTCCTCTTACATATGTGCCATATGTGAAGCTTCTCTTGCGAGTTCTTGGCAGACAAAACCTTGCTACTTTATACAATAGGACTATCGGCTGCGCCCATATAATCTTTATTTAGGGAAGGAGGAGACAGACAATATCAAGACTTGTTCGTATTAGCGAGATCTATCTAGAAAGGCAAAAAACCTAACCATTTATAAATAGGATAGCTGCACAAAAAATGAATATTCAAAAGATTCAAATATGATAAACAGAACCACTAAAAATGATCATATCGAACATAAAAAGATGTTCCCTAAATATTGCTTAGATTGCTCATGGAAGTTTTGAATAGATTTTTAATTTTGTTAGTAAGAGTTGTTGAGTTACACTCCATAGAAAAATTTTTCCCTCTAAGAACCAATTATAACTTTAATTTCTCTAAATAGAATAAGAATAGTTATGTAGACAAGTCATTTCAGGGGTCTTTAATACAAAATTAAATCATTCAAGCCCAAATATACTTTTTCTTTAATACTATACATATATGAACACTCTTATATTTGTTTTTTTTTATGTGTGTAACCCCTTTTTAATTTAAAGTTTTAAAAACCGTTTTTTATTCAAATCATAATTATTCTGATCTATTTTACACTAAAAAGTAAATTTCTTTCAGAGAGATCTTTTTATGTTAAGATTGTAAGCTTTTTTGTGACTATAATCTAAAGTATGCATGATCTCTATCGAACTTAAAAGGGGGCTCTCCTGAGGAGGGGGGGGGGGGGGGGTAAAGGGGTGTAAATGTTTTGAACCCAAATTATCAATATTGTTGACTTTTGATTGTTTTATTATGTAGGAGGTTGACAACGAGAAGAAAATCCAACCCCCATAACAATAAAATAATTTCCTTCTATTTGTCATTTTTACAACCACTGATACCAAAATCAATTTTGGTATTACAGGGGGGTTAAATAACTGTATGTCCCCTTCCCAAGGACCTTTTGACGACTATTAATTGGGTCTTTGAAAATCAACGAATAGCGTCGATACGAACAAGGTTCTTGGAAAAGGGGGGCAGATAGTTGTTTAGTTATACATCTTTACTATAAATTTATTACATGTAGTATAATTTTTGCTCTCTATGATATTGTAATCTATAGACCCCAGACAGCCACATTTAATAACATGATTTAATCAATGCTATTAAAGCATACTAAACTAATTCCCTTTGGGGCAATGCTTGGAAACTTATCTAAAATGATTCAATCAAGTTTAAAATATGCGAGGATAATTAGGTGTTCCATTACTTTCACAAACATATCATTAGTGCACTCAAAATTAAATAAAACGTCAATTTTTATCAAAATAAAGAATTATTATTCTTTTGATAATTTGCATTCATGAACAATTATCAATACGACTTTTTTTACAGATTAATTTGCAAATGTAAGTTTTGCAATTATGATCACAATCGAAAATATAATGTTGTTCCATGGAGTTTTCATGCGTAAATAATGTCACACCGAATATTTACTAATGATGGATGGATGGTTAAGACCCTGCTATTACATACTCCAGATTTTCGTTCAAACCACATAATAATGACATATTCTCAATGATAACTAAACATATTGGTTTTAATGTACGACTATAAAACGAAACAACCATGGCTAAATCCTTATACTAAAGTAACAGGATGTTTGTCTGTTTGTTTGTCTGTGTATCTGTGTGTCTGTACCGAAGGATCTCACTAACCGCTGAACCAATCGGGTTCTCCTTAACAGGGACTTATTGGCACAAATGTCCTCCTTCTTTAACCCATTAGTGACGAACCGGCTTTTAACGCCCGGTTCCAGAAAATGCCGAAAAAAACCGGTTTTCAGTTTCAGGATTGCATCATTCTCAGTATGAATCCCCCCTCTACTACCCTGGTTTTCATTTCCCCCTGGAGCAGGCAGTTTTGCTTACTTCCGTTTGCCGGTATAGCTCAACAAAATTTGAAAACCAAGAAAAACGAGGTGATTTTAAAATACCCCTCCTAACTTTTTTGTTTATGAAGTAAAGTTAGTGATTTTTTTCGTGAAATTTAAAGTTTATTGGCAACTACATTCATTTGTGAAATCGTTTTATTCAAATTATTATTTTTTATATGATTTTTTTATCGTTTAATTATGTTCTATATAACTCCGGTTCGGCGTGAGTAAAGATACCCGCAAGTTTTATTGCCCTGCTCGGCGCGAGTAAAGATACCCGTCCACATATAATATCAAAGTTTTAAAACTTCTAGGAAACGGGCTTTTTTAACTGAAAAGGGTGGCACCTATAGCCAAAACACTAAATGTGATATAAATCGTTTTGTATCTTACTTGAAGCTCTATCAATTACATGAGGTTATGTAGTTTTCAATTGCGGATCGTATCGTAGTATTAGCTACTCTAAAACTCACTTTGGACGTTCAAAAATTACATTTTTAATTTTTTGGGCCAAATAACCGGGTATTTAGGTCGAAAACGGGCTTTAATGCCGGGGGAAAGCACCAAAAAACGCCAAAAACGGTTATCAATGCCGAACGGTTTCTTTACTTGCGCCGAACCGGGTTTTCCTGCAACTTTCCTGTGCATGCCAAAAAATTGGAATTCCGTTTTTACCATTATAAAGCTTCCCTGAGATTTTCAGCTCGATCGGTCCATAAAAGTGGCGCTCGGCACTAATGGGTTAAATTAAGACAGTCAGTTTCCAAGAAGTACATAAAGAGTGTGTAAAAAAAATGCGGACATTTTTAAAATTGAAATTGCGCGTCTTGTGTTAATAGTAGAAAAATGTTACGCATATCGTTAGAACCATTAGGAAGTCTATTTTTTGGAAATATTAAAACGATTCATGTGCTACGTATAGTTTAGGAGTGATGTGGTAAAATGTCCCAACTGCCTTAAAACTTGACTTGCGAATAAATCATTAAAGATTAAAGTATATAAAAAAATATGTACCTTTTTAAAATTCAAATTGCGCGGCTTGTATTAATAGTAGAAAAATGTTACGCATATCGTTAGAACCGTTAGGAAGTCTTATTTTTGGAAATACAAAAACGATTACTGTGCTACTTATAGTTTAGGAGCTACGTAGTAGAATGTCCCAACTGACTTAAAACTTGACTTGCGAGTAAATCATTAAAGATAAAAAAAAGGGTGTGCAAAAATGCGGACATTTTTAAAATTCAAACTGCTCGGCTTGTGTGAATAGCAGAAAAATGCTATGTATATCGTTAGAACCGTCATAAGCTCTATTTTTTGGAAATTTAAGTACAATTTTTGTGATTTTTTTAGTTTAGGAGCTGTATTGATAAATGTGAGAAAAGTGGATTTTTTTTTAGTTTTAAGTCAGTTGGGATGTTTTACCAAATAGCTCATAAATTATACGTAGCACATGAATAATTCTTATATTTCCAAAAAATAGACTTCATAGCGGTTCTAACGATATGCATAACATTTTTCTACCATTAACACAGCCGAGCAATTAGAATTTTAAAAATGTACGTATTTATATTTGCATACCCTTTAATTTAATCTTTAATGATTTACTCGCAAGTCAAGTTTTACATCAGTTGGGACATTTTAACATGTAGCTCCGTAATTATAAGTAGCAGAGGAATCGTTCTTATATTTACAAAAAATAGACTTCCTAGCGGTTCTAACCATATGCGTAACATTTTTCTACTATTAACATAAGCCGCGCAATTTCAATTTTAAAATGTCCGCATTTTTTTTGCACACCCTTTATTAATTAAGCATCATATTAAGAAGACCATTTTTAAAAGACAAGGTCGGTCCGTACGTTCGTTCGTACGTCCGTCCGTAACTGTTAGCTCTTTTCGTTAATTTACAAAGGTTAGAATTGTCCCATCGATTTCAAACTGATTCCTTTAACAGTTAGGTATGACTTGACGAGTGTAGCAGAAAGTCCGAACGTCCATTTAAAACAAGCCGATTTTTTACTTTTTTGACAATAAATTTTTGCATGTTAAAATTATCATATTTGTCTGATTTTTTTAATACTGATTCCTATTACAAGATACAATGTTATAAATTCTTAAACAGTATCATGTACTTAATCAGTTTTGCAACAAATTTACTTGCAATTTTGTATAGACTTATGCATTAATATTCAGTTTTAACACTCTTCAAGTATTAATGTTCATTTGTCCTTCCATTTCAGAACTTCGCTTTTAAGGATATTGTAATCCTTGTTTTGTTAGTACCTTCTTTAACTAATCGACCTATTAAGCTTTTTATTTACATATATTAATCCCGAGCATTATTTTAGAATATAACATTTAAATTATTGAAACTTTTGAAAACGAACCCATACTACAGAACAGTAGTATAATTTAACTAAATGGAAGAATGTAAATGATTATAATTAAACTGAGGGGTCAACGAGTGGGTCAGTGGGTCTACTAGTTAAATGCTTTTTACTGCTACATAATTTATCTTTTAATGTATTTTTTTCTCTCTCATTTTTGTGTGGGAATTTTTAAATATGAAGTAGAGTTGAAATTAATTATACCTTACTATTTCTTACATACAAACTAAAGTTATAGATAAGCTCTGCAAAAGCATGAATAACAAAATGGCTTAACATTTTTCAATATTTATTTTAAGTAAAAAAAAGTAACAAACTTAAATTTGAATATATTAAGTATGCAGTAGCAAGGTTGTTAGTAGCCAAATTGCCTTCTCATCCATGGTGGCCATTTACATCAGTTTAGGAACCTGGCTGCTTTCTTCGGTTCTCATTTATGCTTATCAACCTAAAATAGTAATAGATTGTTTTTCCGGAGGGCTAAATTTCTAAAGGTGGTTCTAGGCTTGGGACGCAGCTAACAATTAATGTAATTAGGTTAGTTCACAAAACTCTATAGCACTCGCATAATAAAAGATATAAATTTTCTGTCAGCTTAAATAGGGATGGAATTTCCTTAATTATCTATTAGGTATACAATCAAGGGATAAAAAAATAAAATTTTACCTGCTTCAGCGAATTAGTTCAGTTTTACAATTATTTATAGCAAAAATAGCCAAAATCAATAAGATGAAGATTATATTTCAGGAAACCTACAAAGCATTGAAAAGTATTACTATATATATTAACCTTTTCAATACCTGTAAACTTCCTGCTTGAGGTTTGCTCGACTGTGCTAGTCGAGTTTTTCTTTGATGGGTTAAATTGATTTTGATTTATTTTCCTATTTATTTGTTTTTCAGGCCTTAGTTTAAATTTTATTATTGTGAAGTGAGCTGAAATAAAATACCCGCCATACATAAATGGCTAATACCACACCACCTACACACACACATGGTCTGTCAGTCAAGGATTAAATAAGAGAATAGTTACAGATGTATAAGAGAGTCCCAAAGAGTCCACAAAGCTAAAAATAATAATATACAGTACAAATATAATCACATTCATGACCAACCTATGGCATGAAAGTGAGATATAAATTCAGTACACTAGTCTAACAAAGTCAAGTCAGTGAGTCTGTGGTGGTGATGATGGTGGTGGTGATGATGGACCAAAGAAGGTGGATTCGTCTATATGAGGGTTATTTCATCCCAGGTGCTGGGATCCAATCTCGAAGCAACAAATTCCTCAATCGGGGTCATCGTCGTGAGTCTGTCAGTCAGTCATTGGCCTAGATTGCCAAAAACTCTTCCCATTGTCCACTTATGGATTGAATGGTCAGAGTGATCTGTCAAACAAGCTATCAAGTAACCACGGCCAGCCAGGGGAGCGGGGGGGGGGGTGGGTTGAAAACTAGAATACCGAGCTTCCCAGGGAGTAAAGGTGGGCAAATTATGCTAAGGAACCGGGCCAGTGGAAGAAACAAGAAACTAGTTTGTACTGGCGGTCAAATCAAGCAGAGCAAGATAAGATTTCAATAAAATCCGCGAAAATATGATATTAGGAAAATTGTAAATTGAGTACAGTTGAGTTTTTTTTTTTATATAAAGTATATTATTTGTTTTTGACATCGAAACTTCTCTACAAGTCATACATGTATGCTATTTGTCCTTTCTTAAGAAAATACCTTACACAAAAGCATCATATTGCAAAAAAGCTTGATGCAAAACTGATTGAGAAGTAGAGAATTTGGAGATTTAGCAATAAATTATCTCTTCCAATCTATTTTTTATTTGTAATATAACAGCAAGAGATTTTGCAGATACGAGTGAAAATTATTTTGTACGAACAGACAACTTACGATGTTATTTCAAACCAACAAAAGATGATGCTGAAGGCAAAACTTTTCTTCATTTTGCATATGTTCGTTTGTTTTTCCTTTGTTAGTGAACAATGATGACACTGTTACTGCTTTAGCTAGATACCAACAAATAATTGTACAATACTTTGAAATAGCGAAAATAACTTTCTTAAAAATCTAAATATACTTTTAGATCAATTATGGTCTAACAGGAATAACAACATCCATAAAAGCAAAGCTCTAAAATCAGAACTTAATTAACTCAACATTAATTTTTAAGTGAAAACAAAATTGTTCATAAAATTGTTGCAAAATTGGAAAATACAGAATACAGTCAAAGAACATACTTACATTTTTAGAATCAAATTAATTCCAAAATCAGATTAATAAAATAACTGACTGACCCCAATTAAGAAAAAATCTTCGGTGTACGTCTGTCTTAACCTCTTTTCAAGGAAGCTTTGTGTTTATCAAGATCAAAATTAATTTCCTTATTCACAATTCCAATTCAGCGAAAATGTCGTCTTTGTTTGACTTTCCTTTCCTAAAGAGACGCGGCATGGAATGTTGTTTTTGTTTGGGGTCTTTGCACGTTACTTTTGAATGATATGTGAGTGGATAAAGATTTCGGAGAATTAAGTCCGGCCTATCATTGGTCTCATAGTACGTGAATAACCCTAGTATGCCAGGTGCTTTAACCATAAAACTTCAGGTAGATTTTTCTTCATTTTAAATTGAATGGCGTATAGGACGGATTTATTAAGTTTAAAGGCTTTAGCCAGCTACACGTGAAACTTTATTATGATTCAATTATTATGTTTTAGTAATTTTTATGTGCCTTTATTTTTGCATTTAACAATGATCTATTAACCCAAATAATTTTCCTTTAAAGCCAAAGTACCCAAAGATTCTTAACCGTAGAAAAAAAAGATTTAAAAAGCAAATAATATTACATGGTTATAAAAACTGGAATTTTGTATTAATTGATTTTGTAATTTCAGGACTTTGAAATAGTTTGTGTCAATAAATCTATATTCAAACCTGCTGTTGAAACTTGATGGTTCCTGGTGTTGGGGGTTTTGTCCGTAAGACTAAGATCTCTAGAACTTCCCGCGAATTCGGAAGTCACACTTAACCAAAGTGTCATGGTTAAGACAATTTCAAAGTATCTGAAGAATAGGCGTTAGCATTCTTCAAGAGATCAATAGCATCCAGTGATTATTGATGCAAATAACTGTGACAATTTTTCTGTGAAATAAGTACCTAGTGAAATAATATGCCACTAACTAAAAAGCAGAAAATTGAGCGAGCTATCGCTATTGGCAGTGAAAGGCTAGAAGTGTTTGATGAACAGTTAAAAGTGTTTTATGAAAATCTAAAAGCCTGCCAAAGTTTTAGTTCATGTGGAAATGTGAATTTAAAATCAATTCGTGACATTTTTAGTGAGGTCAAGGACCAATCTGACCTAATAAAAAGTCTAAAATCTGCCGTGGAGACTAGTGAGATGCGCAAGTTTAAGCGTGATTTTGATGAAGCTAGTGAACAGAAAAATGTTGCCGACTAAGTTCATGCATTGTTGGAGCAGTGTACTAAAATTCTGCACTGGCTTGACAATGATTCGGACGACGCGAGGTTGAGCACTGTTGCCAAGAACCTCGACATCATTGAGAAAGTGAGGATGGACATGGGAGTGCTCAAGATTTCCATGGAGTTGCGCCAAGAAGTACGTGATATGTACCGAAGGCTTAGAGAGATGGAACGTCGTTCATCTAACTTGGATGAGAGTGGGACACCTGCCATACTCTCCAGGAGTATGTCCGCCGTGGATATTCGGAGTCCCAACCCGCAGTATGGGCGCTGGGACAATAGCCTGTTGCCGTCATTTGATGGTACTGACACGGATTACTCCAACTTTAAACAGGTCTTTAAAGATCTGTGCGCTGGTTACGGATTTACTGACCAGAGGCTAAGTCTGATGCTGTGTATGGAGAAAGTGATAACCAATACGGAGCTGCGCAAGCAAGTATCAGCGATTAGAGATCACAAGGAACAATGGTTGTTTTTGGATCAGATGTTTTTGTCAAACACCCGCCGGTTTATGAAAATTTTGACTAAGTTGAATAAAATGAAACCTGTGGACAAACCTGTGGACGTAGTCAGTGCAATTGCTACCTTCAAAAGCACCATGCTAGAGGTAGAGGACATCGTTGGTTCCGCAGCTAAGGATTATTCCCACCTAACTCTGATTCATATTTTTAAAGACAAATGTCCAGATGCCCTGAGAGAGAAAATTATGATGGAGTTAGGCAGCATGAACCTGCCAGACACCAAGAAGATTGTAGAACTTCTGGAGAGGACAAGGGGAGCAATGTTGGCTGGTGATATGTCCTATGACACTGGCGCCGGCAAGAGGAATCGTGACAGAGCTGCCGCCACGCAAGTATCTGGCTGCAGTGACAATAAAAATGGACGGGCTGGAAAGGACAAAACTTCCAAGTGGAACAGTACATGTCCTGTTGAAAGCTGCAAGGAGAAACATCCGATTTTCCGTTGTCTCACGTTTAAGAAGATGGATGTTGTTGACCGTAAAAAAGTTGTCCAGCAGAAGAAGTTGTGTGAACTCTGTCTGTGTGATGGCCATGCTGCTGACAAGTGTACTAAATCGGATAAGCTTGGTGTCTGTGGCACCAATAATTGCGACAGATATCATAGCCGGTTGCTCCATGAGGCTAGTGCTGGTGTGAATACAGTCTACAAGTCAAGTTCTGCACCTAGCCCCTGTACCTTCCTGCTTCAGTTAGTTCCTGTTGTAGCACCTGGCGGCGGCGCCTGCCACGCCACCGTCATGTTTGACTCTGGTGCAAATCTACCACTTGTGTCTGAGAAGTTATCCAACAAGTTGAAGCTGAAATCTACCGGCAGATATACAACCATTTCTGTGGCTGACGGCAGTGAAACATCCTGCCGCAATGTTGTGTTTTATCTGAAGGACAGGGATGGTAATTTGAGGGAGTTTGAGGCAGCTGTTATGCCTACCCTCGGCGGGGCCAACGAGATGCGCTCGGTCCACCCTGAAACAGCCGCCGAAATATTTAAGATGCCGCCAGAGAGATTTACATATGTTAGTGGAGGCTTGGATATCATCATTGGAAATACCCATCCTGACGTGTTTCTGTCAACCTAACAGAAAGTGGGCCAGTCCATGTTGTGGCGAACTATTTTTGGTAGTGGTTTTATCTGTACAAGTGCTGACGGTGGAGCTGGTGACCAGAAATTGGCATATAAAGCTGTCAGTGTTAGTGGAGGCACTTTGCCTGATTTTTTGACTTCAGAATCATTTGGAGTACAGCCGCAGGCACTTTGTCCAGGATGTACTGCGTGCCAAGAGTGCAAGGCTATGGCCGACGGCACTACCTGGGATCAGCGTGAGAGGCAGAGAATAATTGAGGCAGGTTTAACACTAGACTTGCAATCCAACAAGTGGACAGGTCAATATGCTTACATTGAAGATCCTCACACCTTGCCCTATAATGAGAGTTTGGCCCGTAAAATTGCTGAAAAGGATAGGCCAGAATGGTCAAGGAAGGTACCTATGATATGTATGTGCAGGTATTCAATGACGCCATCGCCAGAGGCGTTTTCCAAAGAGCAACACCTGAAGAATTGAAGTATGAAGGGCCCAAGTCTTGTTCGTCAATAGTGGTTGCTTTCAAGGAGGATTCGAGTTCCACACCCATGAGATTATGTGCTAATAGTTCTCTGACGTTCAAGGGTACCAGTTTTAATCACATAATGCTGGGAGGTCCGCCACCAATGCAGAAGATTTTTTATCATCTGTTGCTTTTCCGCGGTTATAAGGTTGGTTTAACCGCGGACATTTCCAAGTTTTATAACTCCATCCTGGCCACAGAGTTCAACAGCCAGATGAAGAGAGTCCTATTTTCCCCAACGCCAGACGGTCCACTTGAAATTTACCTGACTAAAGTGGTGAATTTTGGCGAACTGGCCGCCGGGAATCTGGCAGTTACAGCCCTGAAGTTGACGTCCCGCCTGTTCGGCGGAAAGAGTGAAGCAGAGATCAAGGAGATCCAAAGTTCTTGGGTTGATCTGGAGGCCAGCCACTGATGTTTTATCCATCGCCACGAGAGTTAATCAAGATGGTAAAGTCAAGGGAAAGAAGGTGAAAGAGGATGCTGATTTGTACAACCTCCAGGATGCCTTGGACGAAAATCTGACAAAAAAGATGGTCCACAGGTTCGCCGCCCAGACCTTCGATTTGTTAGGGCTTTGCAGCCCTATTCTGTTGAGAATTAAACTTGTCCTGCGGAAAACATGCTTGCTGAATTTGGGCTGGCAAGATTTCATTCCAAAAAGTCTACGGGATGAACTTGTAAAGTCGCTGGAGGACAGAGCTGAGGTTGCTAAATTGGAGCTTGACCGTTGTGTGATCCCGGAGGAACCAACTGGCCTTCCATCCTTGATGATGTTTTCGGATGGGTCATCAGAGGCCTATGCGTGTATGGGATACTTGAGGTGGCCTACTAGGCAAGGGTATGAAACGTTCCTGCTAGCCACAAAGTCAAGAGTTGCGCCGGTCAAGACTGAATCAATTCCACGCCTTGAGTTGATGGGTTGCCAGATGTCCATCAGGTTGTCAAAGTCCATCATAGATGCCCTGCCTTTTGATGTTGTCAGAGTGATGTACTTTACAGATTCATCGTGCGTATTATCGCAAATTGTTTCCAACAGTGCCATGTTGAACACATTTAATTCTCATCGCATTGGTGAAATCCAATCTGCAACCAACAAGGATGACTGGAGGTGGGTTCCTG